>NW_026068045.1:88445-193340 GCF_014885135.2 Alexandromys fortis | reverse complement strand
GAGAGAGAGAGAGAGAGAGAGAGAGAGAGAGAGAGAGAGAGAGAGAACCCTAGGAGGCCTGGCATTTTTCTCTGGGTACCCAAAAGGTCACACCCTAACCTGGTCCCACCTCTTAAAGATCATTGTATGACAGAGGTTCCCTATCAAAGGACCTTCAAGGGACATGAGTGAGTCCGTTAATGAAATTTATGAAAACACAGAGTGGAATGAAATAAGAGAAACAGTTCAAGACATGAAAACAGAAATAAACCAAAACTGAGATAAAACTGAAAACAACAAATTTAGCAAATCAAATAAAACTTTCAGAAGTCTTACCAACAGAGTACAAACACAGAGGAAACTCTCAGACATTGATGACAAAAGGGGAGAAATGGATACTTCAGTCAAAGAAAAGAGTAAAAATAAAAATTCCAGGCACAAAATATCCAGAAATCTTGGACACTATAAGAAGACCAAATCTATAAATAATAGAAACAAAAGAAGGAGAAGAAACTCTGGTCAAAAGTACAGAAAATATTTCCTACAAATTTATAACAGAAAATATACCCAACTAAAGAAGAAGGTTCCTATCAAAGTACAATAAACATACGGAACACCAACTAGTATCAGGAAAGAAATTCCCTTAAAATACATAATAATCAAAAAATATACAGAACAAAGAAAGAATATTAAAAGCTGCAAAAGAAAAAGACCAAGTAATGTATAAAGACAGACTATCAGAACACCACCTGCTTTTTCAATGGAGATTCTAAAAGCCATAAGGGCCCAGACAGATATTCTACAAACTCTAATGGATCAAAGATGCTAGCACAGACAAATATACCCAGCAAACCTATTGATCATAACAGACAAAGAAAAACACTCTGAGATAAAATCAAATTTAAACAGTTTCTATCTAGAAATCCAACTCTAGAGAAGGCACTAGAAAGAAACTTCAACCCGAAGAGTTAAATGGTTAAGTGCATGCCCCACCAAAAATAAATAAATAAATAAATAATCCCAGAACAGTGAGTCAAAAGTGGGAACTCACACCACGACAATAAAATCACGGGAATCAAAAAACCCTGCTCATTGATAACTCTCAA
This sequence comes from Alexandromys fortis, assembly GCF_014885135.2. Taxonomy (NCBI): domain Eukaryota; kingdom Metazoa; phylum Chordata; class Mammalia; order Rodentia; family Cricetidae; genus Alexandromys; species Alexandromys fortis. The sequence continues at coordinate 192,255 of NW_026068045.1, read as the reverse complement.
TATTAGTAGTATCAATTCCTCAATTAAAAAAGAAACTAACAGATTGAATATATGAAAAGAGGATCCATCCTGCTGCTGCAGCCAACAAACATATACTATACCAAGGATACACAGCTCACAGTAAAAGGATGGGAAAAATTGAAGAAGCAGGTATAGCAATCTTAAATTCTGACAAAACAGACTTCAAAACACAACTAATCAGAAGAGGTAGGGAAGAGCACATATTCATTAAAGGAAAAATACACCAAGAAGATATTGCAATACTTAACATCTATGTACCAAACAACAGGCCACCCAAATTCATTACTACAGCTATAACTTTATGTAGACCCTCACATAGTGATAATGGGTGACTTCAATACCCTTCTTTAGCCAATAGATAGGTGGTCAAACAGACAAAAACAAAATAGAGAAATTTCGAGGTTAAATAATATCATAGATCAAATGGAACTAGCAGACATCAATAGAACAGTTCACCCAAACACAAAAGAATATACTTTCGTCTTGGCAGCTTTCGGAACTTCTTTCAAAACTGACCACATCCTGTTGACACAAAGCTCTCAACAGAAATAAGAAAATCGAAATAACACACTGAATACTATCTGGTCACCATGTTATTAAAGCTGAATATCAATAAAAACAGATATCATACAAATTCATGGAAATAGAACAACTCCCTTCTGAATGAAAATGGGTCCAGACAGAAATCAAGAAGGAAATTAAATATTTTTAAAAGAATTGAATGAAAATGAAAATACAACGTATTAGAATTTATGGGACATAATGAAGATGGTTCTGTGAGGACCAGCCATGATAATCTAAGTCTGGGCAGAAAGAAAGTTCTTTACTTTCTCCAGCCATTATCACCTGGGACTCTGGCCATCGATAAATTAGAATGGAGCTTACCCTGAGACAATGCCTGGCAGGCCGAGATTACCCGACCTCCACCCAAGAGCAGACCATTCCAAGCACTGTAAATAGAAACACCTGCCAGCACTTCACCAGGGCACCCCTAGACAAATGTCAGCCAATCAGGGGTCCTGAACCTCAGAGTCCCCTCACCCTCACCTTTACTACTATAAAAACCCAATTCTAATTGAGCTTGGGGGATATTCCAATATGTTGGACATGCGGAGAGACTGAGTTTGCAAACTTGATTAAAATAAAGGCTCTTTGCTTTTACATATGGAACTTGGTTTCCTTTTTTTGTTTTTGTGGGGAACCATGGATTTGGGCATAACAGTTCTAATAGGCAAGTGTTATGCCTAGATCATGGAGTCCCCTCAAAATCAACTAGGAGACCAAGTCCTGTATATAAAAGCAAAGAGCCTTTATTCTTACACAAGTATGCAAACTCGGACTCTCCCTGTGTCCAATGTATTGGAGTAATTGGAGACCCCCCTTCCCACCCCCCCCCCCCCCCCCCCGTCAGCTAGGATTGGGTTTTTATAGTAGCAAAGGTGGAGGAGGGTGAGGGATTTCAAAGGTTCAGGACACCTGATTGGCTAACATTTGTCTAGGGGTGTCCTGGTGAAAAAAACGATGGGTATCCCTATCTACAATGGTTGGAATGTTAAGAATTTCCTTGGGATGGTCCGTTCCTGGGTGGTCTCAGTTTGTGGTCTTTCTTAGAACCAGATATTGCCTTAGGTTTGTAAACTATGGAGACTCAGGCCTCTATTAAGCTTGTCATGGCTGGGTCCTACACAAGTTCATAACACTAGGTGCCTACATTAAAACAATGGAGAGATTTCATATTAGCGACTTAGTAGTAAACCTGAAAGCTCTAGATCATAAAGAAGAAATAACACCCGAAAGGAGTAGATAACAAGACATAATCAAACTCAGGTCTGAAACCAATAAAATAGAAACAAAAAGCACTTGAAAGACAAACATGCTATGTACTCACTTATAAGTGGATATTAGACATAAAGCAAAGGATAACCAGACCACAGTCCACAACCCCAGAGAAGACAAGAAACAAGGAGACCCCTAAGAGAAACATACATGGATTCCCCCAGGGTGGGGAAGTAGACAAGATCTCCTGAGTAAATTGGCAATGAGATGTGAGGGGGTAGGTTGGTAGAGAGGTATGGAAAGGGAGAAGGGGAGCAGGGAGGAGAATATGAGGGATTGGGAAGGCTGAGTTGGGTGAAGAACTGAAAGGGAGAGCATGGAAAGAGATAACTTTGAAAGACCCCCAGTGCTGGGGAGACTCACTCAAGTCTCGGAATAACACAATTCCCCCAGTAACTCACGAGAGACCATGCTTGCTGCAGTCACATGAGGTTTAATGATGAGATGAGAGGGGAACCAGTGCACTGGGGCCGAGACTCATAACCCACCCAGGGGAAGAATTCGACCCCTAGTGACCTGGACAAGGGGTTTTTATAGGAAGAAACCACAGCCCAATAATCCGAAAGGGGCAGGGAAAGTGTCACAGAAAATCACAAGGGGACAACTCTCTGCCTCTCAAGATCACTCAAGGTCATAATCAGCTAGTTCTTGAAACACATTTTTCCAAAAATACCAATGATAATCACAAGGGGGGAAACTCCCTGTTTCTCAAGATTATTCTCAAGATTACAATCTAACTTTATCTTCAGCTAGTTCCTGAAACACAGTCACTGAACCAGCTAATCCTAGATTCCCGATTCTTCTCTTCCTGCTTAGATTTTTGGCTATTTTCTTCCTGCTGGGGGAGGGGGGGGTCCTGGATTTATCCAGGTCTTTCACCTTGAAAGAAGAAGTCATTATGGGATTAGTAAGAAACCGGGCATTAGAGGAATGCACAAGGATGACCCCTGCTAAGAATCTAAGTAATGGTGGGGAGGGTACCTTAAATGACCTTCCCCTGTAATCATATTAATGACTTCCTTAATTGTCATCATAAAACCTTCATCCAGCAAGTGATGGAAGCAGATGCAGAGATCCACAGCTAAGCACTGGGCCAAACTCTAGGAGTCCAGTCATAGAGAGGGAAGAGTGATATTATAAGTGAAGGGGCGAAGACCATGATGGGAAAACCCACAGAAACAGTTGACTCTGGACTGACATTTAGGGAACCTGAACTTAGGCCCTCTGACTATGGGTGACAGTTGTGTGGCTTGGGCAGTTTGTGGGATCACTAGCAGTTGAACCAGTATTTATACCTTCTGCATGAACTCTTTGGAGCCCATTCCCTCTGGAGGGATACCTTATTTAGCCTAGACACAGGGGGAGGGCCTGGGTCCTGCCTTAAATTATGTGACAGGCTTTGTTGACTCCCTATGGGAGGCCTCACCTTCTCTGAGGGGTGGATGGAGCGTAAAGGTAGAGAGTAGGTCAGAAGAGGGAAGTGGGATTGATATGTAAAATAAGACTGTTTTAAAAGTAATAAAAAATACAACAAATAAAAAATAAAGAGCTATTCACTAAGAAAATCAACAATATTGATAAACCCTTAGCAAAATTAACTAAAATATGGAAAAAGAAGATCCAAAACTAACAAAATTCGGGGCTGGAGAGATGGCTCAGAGGTTAAGAGCACTGACTGCTCTTCCAGAGGTCCTGAGTTCAATTCCCAGCAACCACTTGATTCCCCACAGCCATCTGTAATGAGATCTTGTGCCTTCTTATGACATGTATATAATAAATAAATAAACTTAAAAAAAGAAATAAACTTCTTATAAAAAAAAACTAACAAAATTCGAGATGAAAGGGGGACATCACAACAGACACCAACGAAGTTAGAGAATCATAATGACATACTTTAAAAAAAAATTTGTACTCTACTGAACTGGAAAACTTCAAAGATATGGATAAATTTATTGATACATGAGACCCACTAAAGATAAATCAATATTATATAATCAATTTAAATGAACCCATAAATCCTAGTGAAATAGAGTTTGAAGTTAAAATTCTCCTAACCAAAAGGAACCAGAGCCAGACGGATTCACACAAAATTCTATCTGATGTTTCACAGAGGAATTAGTGCCTGTACTCCTCAAATGATTTAACAAAATAGAAACAGGAGAACATGGCCTATTTAATTTTATGAGGGCACAATTACCCTGATATCTAAACCAAACAAAGACCTAACAAAGAAAGAAAATTACAGACCAATTTCCCTTATGAACACAGATGCAAACACTATTAATAAAATACTTGCAAACTGAATCCAAGAACACATCAAAAAATATCCACCAAAATCAAGTCTGCTTCATTCCTGAGATGCAACAATGGTATATGTTAATGTAATATATAAATCAATAAATGTAATCCACCATATAAACAAACTAAAAGACCAAAGCCGTATGATTATCTCATTAGATGCAGAAAAGGCCACTGACATAATCTAACACCTCTTCATGATAAAAGATGGAATAGATTACAAGAGATATACTTCAACATAATAAAGGCAACTTACAGCAAGCCCATAGAAAAACATCAATCTAAACTGAGAGAATCCAAGCATTTCCACTAAAACCAGGGACAAGACAAGGATATCCACTCTCTTCATACCTATTTAATATAAGTATTAACTAGAGCAGAAGTTAATATAATATAAGCAATAATTTAACTAAAGAGGGCCAAGAGGATACAAATTGGAAAGGAAGAAGTCAAAGTATCTTTATTTGCAGATTATATGGTTATATACATAAATAACCCTCAAAACTTCACCAAGAAATTTTTATAGCTGATAAACACTTTAGCAAAGTAGCAGGATACAAAATTATCACTTGTAAATCGATGTGTACATGTACGCCAGTGACAGGCTGAGAGAGAAATCAGGGAATGAATTCCTTTCTTAATACTGTCAGGGGGAAAATCCTTGGGTAATTCTAATCAAGAAAGTGAAAGACATATAATTAAAAACTTAAGACTAAATTGAAGCTAAAAAGAAGATATCAGAAGATGGAATGATCTTTCATGCTCTTGAATTGATAGAACTGATGTAGTAAAATAGTCATTCTATTGAAAGAAATCTACAGAGTCAATGCAATCCCCATCAAAATACCAATATAATTCTTCATAGAAATTAAAAAAATTTTCAGCTTTGTATAGACACACAAAATAATCCAGTATAGCTAAAACAGTCCTGAACAATAAAAAACAGCAGGAGGTATCACCATTCCCAACTCAAGGTGTAATACGGAGGTAAGCTCATAAAAACAGCATGGTATTGATGTAAAAACAGATACATTGATCAATGGGATCAAATTGAAGACCCAGACATAGATACATACATCAATGGACACTTGATCTTTGACAAAGAAGTCATAAATTAACACTGGAAAAAAGACAGCATCTTCAAGAAATGGCTGGTCAAACTAGACAGTTGCATGTAGAAGAATGCAAATAGACTGATAGTTGTCACCCCTGCACACAACTTTATTCCAGAAAAAGCAAGGACCTCAACACAAAGTTAGTCTGAATTTGTTAGATACAAAAGAAAGTAGGGAATAGCCTTGAACTCAAGAATAGGAAAAGACTTTCCAAACAGGACACCCACAGCACAGGTACACAGATCATTAATTAATAAATGGGACCTCATGAAACCAAAAAACTTCTGTAAGCAAAGTCACCAAAGTGGCAGGATACAGAACAAAAGAAGTTCTTTACCAACTACACATCTGATATCAGGTTAATATCTAAAATATTTAGAGAACTCAAAAAAGTGAACATCAGAAAAACGAATAACCCAAATTTAAAAATGGGGTACAGAACTAAAAAGAATTCTTAATAGATGAAACATAGATGGTTGGAAAACATTTAAAAGAAATACTTAACCTCCCTACTTATCAGGGAAATGAAAATTAAAACTACTTTGAGATTTATCTTACCCTATTCAGAATGGCCAATATTAATAAAACAAATAACATGCTGGGCAATGGTGGCTCACACCTTTAATCCCAGCACTCAGGAGACAGAGGCAGGTGAATTTCTGTGAGTTCATAGCTAGCCTGGTCTACAGAGTGAGTTCCAGGACAGCCAAGGCTGTTAAACAGAGAAACCTTATCTGGAAAAACCAATAAAATGAAATAAAATAAAACCTATGACAGCTCATGCTGGTGAGGATGTGGGGAAGGGGAACACTTGATTTATCCATTGCTGAAGAGCATGCAAACTTGTATGGCCTCCATGGAAACCAGTATGGTATTTTCTTAAGAAGTTGTGAATAGGGCTGGAAAGATGGCTTAGTGGTTATAAGAGCATTGCCTGCTCTTCCAAAGGTCCTGAGTTCAATTCCCGGCAACCACATGGTGTCTCACAACCATCTGTAATGAGGTCTGGTGCCCTCTTCTGGCCTGCAAACATACACACAGACAGACTATTGTATACATAAGAAAGAAAGAAAGAAAGAAAGAAAGAGAGAGAGAGAGAGAAAGAAGTTGTGAATAGATAGATCTACCTCAAGATCTTGTGCTTATCTCCAAAATGGTACATCTTACTATGGAAGTATTTGCTCATTCATGTTTGTTGCTGCTCTATTTGTAATAGCCAGAAATTGGAAGCTACCTAGATGCTTGTCAGTGGATAAACAAAGAAAATGCGGTGCATTTGCATAATGGAATATTATTTAGCTGTTAAAAGAAAAAAGAAATAATGAAATTTGCTGACAAATAGATGGAGCTAGAAAAAATCATTCTGAGTGATTTAACCCATATCTAAAAAGACAAATATGGTATGTATTCTCTTACATGTGAATATTAGCTTTTGAGCCTTTAATAGGCATGCTGTACATTTATAGCCACAGATTAAGTGACTAAGGGGGCAAGGATCTCACAGGGAAGTGGAAATAGAATTTATAGTTATGGAGTGACATGGGCAAAACTAGAATGGGAGGATTAGAAGGGGAGGGAGAGGGAATAGAGGGAATAGGCGAGGAATGCGGGGAGTACCAGGAGGGACAACTAATCCTGAGTGCCATCTGAACAGTCGCATGGAACCTTACTTCAGTAGAAACTTCCTAAAACATATATGTATTTGAAAAAAATTGAAAAGAAGTCAGAAAATTATGGGGAGAGAATGCTCCAACCAGAGATAGTTCACCACTCAGTGAAACTTCCAGTGGTAGGAATGAATTACAACTAGTTGAGTTGTTGGCCAAAAAGGGCCCCATAGAATCCCACAAAATAACTCAGGTTATTGGCAAGGCTATTGATTTCTCTCTAAAAACTGATGATAAGCTCCTATTGCTGAAGAGAACACATCTGTATCTCACTGAACACAGAGAAGCTGAGTTGGTGTCTACCTAGAGCCTTGACTCCTACTGACTACTTTTCACGATACTAGAGGATACTCTATATGCCATCATATAACAGCCAACACATCTGCAAAACCTGAGATCTACAATGGTGACCTGCCTGTGTAATATACTGGTACAATAGTAGCACAAAATGTTGTGGAAATAATCAACTACTCTCTGATTGGAACTAAGGCCCACTTCATGAGAGATGGAACTCATACCTGACATTGCTCTGGTGACCTGAGACTAGATAGTACATGGGCCTCGGAGAAAAAAAAAAAAAAAACCTGTGGAAGCCCAAAAATGTGAACCTATTTCTACCTTGACCAATTTCAGTATTCACTGGTACTCCCTCCAGGAACTATTCTGTGTTTTTATGTTTTATTACTTTCACACTCACCTTCATATTCTTCTAATATTTCTAAATCCCCACAACCTTATCCTGACAAGAGGTGTTTTTGTTGAGGCTGGTCCCCAACAAAAACCAAATAGTATTATTGTGCTAAAGGAAGACAGTAATAAAATGACTCCTGAAAACCTGTGTCTCTCTTAGCTGTCTTCAGAGATGCAATAGATGGGAACCAATATAAAGATTACAACTGGACGATGTACAGAGAATGAGAAATGTTGGAGCACCGAGTTCTGAGTGAGATGTCTTCATCAAGCCCATTGCCTGAGAGCTAAGGGAAATAGTCAGATGAGGAGGTCAAAAGATTGTAAGAGCCAGAGGAGACAGACACACAAGAAACCCGTGTCTCCAGACAACAGGACTGATGCTCATATGAACTCACAGAGATCATAGCAACATGCTTAAGTCCAGTTTGAAATCGATACCCACAAGTAAAGGAATAATATGTTTTTTTTTTCCCCAATGAAGTCTCAGCAGGCATATAAACCACACTTAAGGGTAAGTCCCATGCACAGTAGTAGATGACCAGCACAAAACAAACTCAATGTTATTTTTGTATTTTTTTTGCATCTCATATTGCTTTGTTTTTTTTTTAAATCTTACTGGTATTTTGCGAGTATAATATGGTTTCCAAATATATATATATAGTGTGTATGTTTCCTGTGGCTTTTGTTGTAGTTGTTAACTCTGGTTGCTTTTTTTTTTTTTTGCCTGTTTGTTTTTCAAAGAAAGATAGAAAGAGGTGTGGAATTGAATGGTGGGAAGATGAGGAGATCTGGGAAAAGATGGGGGAGGAGAAACTGCAATCAGAATATATTGTATGAATTTTCAATAAAAATAAATGAATAAAATTAATGCATTTAAAGTGATTGTAAAGAAAAAAGAAAAGTAATGAAAACTAGAACACAAAGAAGATGAGGAAGGCAAAGGCAGTGGCTCTCTTTGAGTTCATGGCCAGCCTGGTCTACACAGTGATTTTCAGCACAGAGAAACCCTGTCTTCAAAAAAGAAAAAGAAGAAAAAGAGGAAGAGGAGCAATCTCTCCAGTGTGCCTCAGCTCCCACTCACTTGATTGCCCAGTTTCAGAGACCTGCCAGGACAACAGTATAAAAGAGTCAGAGTTGTTTGGGTATAAGGACTACTGCTACTGATAAAATATTTGGAGTGACACCTAGGTATGGAGTGGGTAGCAAGATCCAAGGACAGATCCTGAGCTGAAAGGTCTGGGTTCTTGTGCCAGCTTTACTTTAATATGCTCTGTGATAGTTTGGCAGACCCATTTGCCATCTCACAGGAGATCGACTTCAAGGTGTCTAAGTCTCATTCTGTTCTGAGGCCTTGTGCTTGAGTCATAAATTCATTTCACTGTCTACATCTTTCTAATATGTCTACTTTCTACTCCTCCCTGTAATTCCTCTTTGTGGGGTCCCTGAACCTGTTGTCTCTCTTAGCAAGTCTTCTCGATGGACCAATTACTGGAAACAGCTTCTAATTCCTGTAAGATTAGACAGTGAAATCATTATTACACCTAATAAGAGTTAACTGGTCCATTTCCCACAAATTGTCTTCCTGTGTAGATCTGAAATATAAATCACTAAACATGAGTGGTATGGGCTGGAGGACAGTTGTTCACAGGCAATGCTGGTGCACACGGGGAATGTGTCTTGGCCAATGTTATCCTCTAAAAGCCAGAGTAGTTTCAACCATTCACACCATCTTTCCCCAAATATTCAGTCTTTCACAGTAGGTGGTTCCTTGCAATGTTTTTGCTTTGTTGTCATTGTGACCAGACACCTGATAGAAACAACTTAAGGGGAAAGGGTTGCTTTTGCTAGTGATTTCAAATGTTTCAGCCAATGATTCTGGGTAAGGCAGATATCTCCCAAGAACCACAACTCACATCACGGTAGATAAGGAACGTAGTAGATCATTAACAGGAGTGGGCCAGAGTCTTATGCCACCAGATACATCCCCAAAGTCCTATTCCCATGAACCAGGCTCTCCACTTTTCATAGTTCTACTCATGATTTAATTGTACTTGGAAAGGTCTCCGTCACTGATGTCCTAGGTAGTTCACATTAACTCAAGTTGCCATAGGACCAAGCCTGTTTTGTCTTCTTTAATGGACATGCTATTTCCTCACTTAGGCTCTGACACCCATCTCCCAACATGCTCTCTGATTTCTTCAGAAGGTTGAGTGAAGATGGCTGTTTACTAACTAAATTGTTGCCTAGGATGCTTCACTTCAGCTGAACTTCTTCCTGACAGCTATATGTCTTAATGAACCACAAAGCATGTCTTCTTTGATTTGCACACATGTAGAGGGCAGATACCACTTCATCTGCCAGGACCCTAATCCTTGGCAAGGTGTCAAGCACAATGTGCAGTTATGAGATGAGGATGCAGCAATTTGTATGCCTAGAACTTCTATTCCCACTCCTTTTGCAGGGTCCAGGTCTATCTGGACTTAGGGCTCCTTGGCCACTAGGAAATGCTTCAGGATGCTCCAGTGGCTTTTTGTTCTCTCTGCCCATCATAGTTCCCTCACCGTGGGTACTGGAATCTCACCTTTGTGTCGTTAAGGCAATCCCTTGCTCCTGCCCCATTGCTGGGTAAACCAAAAACTGGCACCTTAGAGAAAATGAGAAGATGAGCAAATGAACTGCTATAGCAGCTGGAAACTCAAGGCCTAAGTCTGGAAGAATCTGTACAGCTATCAGATAGATAAGGCACAGTGAGAGGCAGCCTCGGCTTGGAGGAGTCTAGAGAAAGGCGATGTCTCCCAAACTCGGGGCTGCTGGCTTGGCTCTGCAGAGAACAGTAGAAGGGAAAAGGGACCTCTGAGGCTTCTCATCCAATAGAAGCTTCTGGTAGAACAGTGTTTCTCAAGCTGTGGGCCACACATCCGATATCCTGCCATTGAGACGTTTACATTACAGTTCATAAGAGTAGCAAATTTACAGTTATGAAGTAGGGACAAAAGTAGTTTCATGGGTGGGGGTCACCACAACAAGAGAAACTGCATTAAAGGGTCGTGGCATTAGGAAGGTCAAGATTACTTTCCTGGCTGGAGAATAAAGATCTTACCCTTCTTTCCCATCTCTGTAGTAAACATGAGGGAGAGAATCTTCTGCTTTCTCTGGTTCAGCATCCATCCACATTTCCCACTTTCACCTGCTCTGCTACCTCGGTGATTAAGAAGGAATTCACAGCTTCTTTTCTACTCTCAGAAGTCCTAGACTAAGGAGAAGGTCAGTCCTTGCCTTTAAGGAGCTTAAAGTTAATGAGGAGTCAGGTGTCCTGTGCTTAAGAAAGTACTGTGTCTAGTTTGTTGGGATATGTGGGGTTTCTCTTCACAGTACCGCTTGATACTGGAAGACTGAGTTTCAGGATGCCTCCTTTGATGAAAGGAGACTCAGTTAACCCACTGAGACAGAGCTGTGAGCCTTGGTGTTAGAGAGATGAAAACGGAGCAAAGCGGGAAGAAGAGGTGAAACAGGTCAGTAACACGCACAGGTACGTTAGAGAGCAGAGGGCAGATTCCTGGGGTGAGCAAAAGCTGTACTCAGGTCATAGTGCTCATTCAAGTCACAGGCGTGTGTTTGAAACTGGTGATGCCTGGATGATACGCCAGAGCAACACATCCTTGCAGGACATGGCCTCAGCGTTGTTTTATGAAAGCCTACCAGGAGACCCTAACATGGCTGGTGTTGGGGACTGCTAGGCTCTTGCTGCTGAGTACTTTGGAGGAGGAGTCTAGAGATGAGAGAAAAGTGCTTGTTTCATGCTAATTGGCGGAGGGGGCTGGGCAAGCTAAGGCCTAGGGAAGAGAACTCTTTGGCCACTGGGGACATCTTTTTAGCATTTTCCTTTGACACTGCTTTGGCCTCTCCATAGCGTACATTCCAACAAAGTAAAATTGTGCTTCACTTCCAGAATTCCCTGCCCTGAGGAGCTTGGCCTGTGCCTGTCCACTTGCTATGTTTTGTCCTCAGATGCCTGCAGAGACAAATCTGCAGTGTAACTCCAGGAGGACAACTCTCCCTGGCCACTCCTGCAGGCAGTGGTAGCGCAGGTCTAGGCAGGCAGATCTCTGTGAGTTTGAGGCCAGTCTGGTCTAGAGAGTAAGTTCCAGGATAGTAGGGCTGTTACACAGAGAACCCCTTTCTTCCTTCTCTATTCCTTTATATTCTTGTGTCACCCATAGCATTTAATATAACCTAGTACATTATAATTTTATTGCCCCCTCCCCCTCGAATGAACACTAAAAGAAGAATTTGTATGTATCACTTGTGCTTTTTCTGTAATGGTGTGTCATTCATTACTTAGGCTTGGTTTCTGGGTTCTCCTTGAATTTACAGTTCTGTTTTTGTTTGTTTTGTTTTAAGACAGGCTTTCATTTAAGTCCTGGCTATCCTGAAGCTTCCTATGTAGACCAGGCTGGCCTTCACTCACAGAGATAGACCCACCTCTACTTCCCAAGTGCTGGGATTAAAGTTGTGTCCTGTGATGTCCAGCCATTCTCCACCTTTGTCTCCGGAGATAGGATTACAGATATGTACTTCTATACCCAGATCTATCTATCTATCTATCTATCTATCTATCTATCTATCTATCTATCTATCTATCTATCTACTTGTATTCTGAAAGCCTGGTTTTGTGATTGGACCATATTATGCACAAAAGAAATATCTGTTGAATGATCAGTTAATGAATGAATAAACTAAAAACTCTTAACATGTCCAAGTGCTGGCATGTATTTATACGGGTGTGTGTCTTCTGTGTGTGATGGTATTCTTAATGTCCAGACTAGGTATCATGTTTTTAAACTGTGGTTTTGCCTATGCATGCAAGTATTTTTTTAAGCATAAACAAAATTCTCTGAGTCCTTGCATGCTATGCTTTTAATATGAGTTTTTTAGTATCTTGTTTTGTTTTGTTTGGTTTGATTTACTGTGTTCTGTGTCCTCTAGTTGTCTGTGGTTGTGTATGGACCATTCAACCTAATTGTCAAGACTTTTTGGAGGCACGGTGGCCATTTCATATCAGCAGAGGGCACTAGAGCTATGCGCATTAGTTCCAGGCCTCAAGCTCAAGCTATCTTGGCCAGGAGCAAGGGACTCAGGTGATCAAGAATCTGAGAAGTAAGAGGTAGAGACCGCTCCAGATCTGCATAACTGGAAAGTTGTGCAGTTCCAGTGCCTTTCCTGTTCTTTCCGCCATTTACATTCTCTAGGGTCCCGGGCTTCAGGCAGTCTCAGCAGCCCAGGGAGCAGTAGGGATTGGGGGAGAAGATGGCTACTTACACCGGGTTCTGGACAGGACCACTTCCTCCCAAATGACCTTCCACTTCGGTTCTCCACCTCTCCACTTTAGTGTGCGCCTCAAGCCCCTGAGTGCTTAGAGATCGTTCGCTGGCTGCCTTCTGTGTCAAGCCTTCGGGGAAGCACAAGAGAAAGCCATCGAGTTGGTTGCCTTTCCCTCCGAATGGATAGATGTCTGGGATGAACAAAGAAGAGTTAACTGAGCCTCTTCGTGGCTGCTACGGACTCTGGACCCTGGCGCTGAGGAGAGCCTCAACGTGGCTGGCTGAAAGGGCTCAGAGGCAGATTCAAGATTTCTCCAGTCTGAGCTTTGTGGGTTGGGGAGCTTCTCCCCCACCCCCCTCCAAAATTCTCTAGTTATCTGAGCATTCTTAATTTAGGCATCTAGGGTTAGATTCAGGGGGTTGTGATTAGAACAAAAAAGCTCTTAAAGCTTCTATACTCCCCCCTCCCCGGAAAGACACAAGCACACCCCTCCCAACACAGTCACCCAATTGATGGAGGTTCATCCTCAGCCCAGGCTGCCACCCTATGCCCGACTCAGTTATGCCACTGGGGGCAAAAGTAGGTCTTGGCACCGGAGTAGCGCAGGTGGACAGGGGCCCAGCGGTCGTTGCTTCAGAGCTGCAACGCTGCATTCTCCCTACTCCTCCCACCCCTTGCCGCTGCCCTCAATTCCTTTCTCTTCGCTCTCCTCCCATCTCGGTTCCAGCGAGCAGAGCGTGAGTGCGCGCGCGTTGGGGGACCAGGGGAGGGCAGAGGAGGGAGGCGCCGTCGGAGGGAGAGCAGACGTCAGGAAGAGGGAGGGAGCCTGGGAGGGAACAGAGGGAGAGCTAGAGAGCGGCGCGGAGGTTGAGTGAGGCCCCGAGAGATAAAACTGGAGGGCAGAAATTATTAGGGGGTGCAGGACGAGAGGAGGGGCCAGGAGAGCGAGCCCGCGGCGAGAGAGGCAAGCGAGTGTGCGCCGAGTGTGCTAGGGCGGGAGGGAGGAGAGGGAGCCAGTGGTGGCCCGGCTCGCGCCTACTCGGGCCCAGCGGCGGGCGGACAGCATGCCGAGCCTCCTCATCTGAATCCTCACTCTCTCCGACACTTTCTCTCAAGGTAAGCCCCAGCCATGGGCTAGGGTGTCCTGGGAAGGGGCGCGGAGCCACCCAGAGAACACCAAAGGAGTTTTTGGTGAAACGGCCCAACTTGCTTCCTCCGGCTGCGCGGGAGAACAGAGAACTTAGGTCTCGAAAGCCGAGATCCGAGTAGAAATGTGACCCGAGTGCTCAAAGTCTATCCTCCAGTCCCTGGCAATTCTCCCTCCCTCCCGAGCCCTGGACGGGACTCCTGGGTCCTGGCCAAGGGAAAGGCAGGGAAGAGGTGGGATTTCAGATTGGGGGGTGGAGCGCATGGAAAGCACGGACGCTGGCGAAGAAGAGGCTGAGGGCTCCAGCTACCCCAATCCAGTCTAGAGTCACCTTCATTTGCAGTGCGGCTGCAAACTGCTTGGGATTGCTCCGTTAAAGGGAAGACTGCATTCGGCCCCCAGCCCCGAAGGCTGTGGGGAGTGAGAGGTGGAAGTCCTGACCAGGGCTGCTGGATTGTTTGGAAGCGGAGTTGATCCGGCCAGGCGCTCACTTCAGGTCAGGAAAGTACAGACATCTGAGGCTCCTTTGGAACTGGCAGGACCGAGGTTGGAAATAAACCGTAGGGGAGAGATGAGGATGTTCAGGTACACTGGTCTGGGTTCCTGTGAAGGAACCAAGGGTCCAAACCCCAGCCAGGCCTGGGGTCTGTGGGAATGGGTGTCTTTTTTCTTGAAACTGACTCCAAGGAAGATTTAATGCTATTGGAGTCCTCTCCCGAACTGAACATAGAAATTGACACACAAATAGCGTCAAACAGAGACATTGAGGCAGATTACACACCTATGGAGACATTCCCACAAACACCGACCCCCCCCCCCAGAGACAGACACATACACAAAGACATTAACTGACACCTCTGAAGAAGCAAAATTCCTCTTCCAAGCCGACACACATTTACCTAGTCCCACATCCCGGCATCAAACTTACACTGTATGTGCATGTATGCTACGTTCAAAGGACATAACATCTATTCACACAGAATTGCTTCCACATACTCCAGCCACTGAGCAAACAAAGAAACTTGGGCAGACATTCTTATAGGCAGGCGCCTACAAAGATGTACAGTCTTCAAAATGGAGGAGGTGGTCTCTCATTGGGGTGGGTGAGTGATCTGGGAAGAGACTAGCGCCAACTGGAAAGAGCCTCAGGCATTGGCTAGCTCTCTTCCTCTCCTGAATAGTGTGTGTGTGTGTGTGTGGTGTGTGTGTGTGGTGTGTGTGTGTGGTGTATGTGTGGTGTGTGTTTGTGTGTTGTGTGTGTGTGGTGTGTGTGTTGTGTGTGTTGTGTGTGGTGTGTGTGTTTGTGTGGTGTGTGTGTTTGTGTGGTGTGTGTGTGGTGTGTGTGTGGTGTGTGTGTGGTGTGTGTGTGTGGTGTGTGTGTGGTGTGTGTGTGTGGTGTGTGTGTGGTGTGTGTGTGGTGTGTGTGTGTTTGTGTGGTGTGTGTGTGGTGTGTGTGTGTGTGTGTGTGGTGTGTAGGGGGTAGGGTGTTTCACTGGACCCCTCCTCTCTTTGCTAGCCCTCTCTCCCAGCTCTGAAGGCAAACCTGGCGTAGTTCAGGATCTTGATTCACCCTCTTAGAACAACGGGAAGGCACACATCCATGTCATGAGAGCTGGCGTGGAGCTGGAGGAGAAAGAAGGCCTGGCCTCAGGGTTGGCCACTTGGCAGAAAGTTGGGAAGATAAGTGAAGTTCTGACTTTGTTTAGCCAGGTTGCTGAACTGGAGAGAGCTGGAGAGGGAGAAGATGGTGGGTGAGAGGCAGCTGTGTCAGCTCTGATGTGTTGGGAGCAGGCTTCTGACTGGCCCTCTCTTGCAACCCTCATCTGCCAGTGAGACAAAATGAGCTTTAAGAGACAGAAGCTGCAGCTAGGAAGCAGGAGAGGCATGCAGCTTGCATCTGGACTGATAGATAGGTCAGAAAAAATTGCTTGCCATGTACTCCTCCATCTCTGTGGGTGGGTGTGGCTAGGGAATGCAACTGAACCCCAGCCTTCTTGACTCTGTCAGAGGTGAAAGCAAGAACTGCAAAAGGTTGCAGGCGTGTTTGGGGGTCATGGGGGAGGAAAGCAAAGGGAGAGAGGAGCCAGGAGGGAGAAGAAATCACTATGGAGTCTTTAGGGGCCACCCAGCAAAGGGCTGGGGAGAAGACCATTAAGGGAGAAATGGGGGGACCTGGGAACACTGAGAAGCTGAACCAGAGGCAGGGAGAGAGTACACAGTGTGGTCAGCAGTGAGTTGAAGGCAGAGATGAAAGTGGGAAGTGAGGAGGAAGAGAAGGTGGTCAGAGGAGCAATAAAATTGAGATCAGAGAAGAGCCAGGAAGGGGAAATTCAGCCTAGCTGAGGAATAGAAATTGTATTTTAAAGGATTTCAAATGAGCTTCATCTATTTTCATTTTTTTACTAAATAATTTCCCATATCTTATCTAAGTGAAAACCATTATCTTTTCCCTCCCCCACTGCTGTGTCCATCATGCCCTAGCTCCCTAGACTGATTATGCCGAAAATGGAAATATTTATTCATTTTCTAAGAGATTTTTCTCCCTCCCTAGTCTCGGGGAGGAGAAATTGAAAAGGAAGGATTGTAGTTAATCAGAGCAATGTGGGATGACAGAATGGCTCCAGTGGGAGCTGCCTCCAGAGGCTGGTGGCTCTGGCTGTAGGAGGAAAACCTGCTCCTGTGGTACCCCCACCCCCAATCTCCTGTCTGTTCTGCCTTTGCTCCAAGGGGTAAAACAAAGAGGCCCAAGGGCCTCCTATGTTTCCAGCATTTAGCTCCCGGTGCACACTTATATCCTGGCAAAGAACAGTGAGCCTGGATTCTACAGCTCTGTTCTGCATACACACATACACACGCACACCACATACTCCAAATGCCCTACTTCCGCCCAAAGCTGGGTACTGAGCTGGGATAGAGGTAGGCAAAGCTGGCAGAAATCAATCTGACCCTGACATTGATTGGACTCTATCTTCAGCCTTCTACTCAAACTCAGAGGGAGACACGAAGCAAGTACTGGGTGCCACAGGGATGCATCTGCAACACCCAGGCAGGACAAAGGGGAGTGGCATCCAGTTCTTCCAACCTTTGCTCCTTATTGCCACTGAGTGGCTAGCTGGCCCCCCCTGGCCTTTCCAGGGGGGTAGGATGATGGAGCCCCCTGATTACCCCATGCTTGCAGAGAACTGCACTCTGAGGGAACCTCCTTTGAGATCCCTTGGGACCTGGTCTTCACTCCTCTCTTATCCTACAACATGGGGCATCATGCTGTGCATATAGTCAATTGATGAGCTAATACCCAGTTGATGAGTGAGCCGCAGTGCAGGAGGGAGGTCATATAAAATGGTGATGACGGCATAGCCTTAGCCTAGTATGCCTGGAATCCTAATATTCAAGAGGCTGAGGCAGGAGGACTGTGAGTTCAAGGCCACCTTGGACTACGTGTACCAAGTTTCAGACCAGTTGAGGCTGAATTTTAAGTCCCCAGAGATAAATAACACATAGAAATTAATCAATAGAAGAAATCAGAGACTTCTATTTAGCTCTCCTGAAGAAGTTATGTGCTCAATAAGTGCTCCAGTTTAGCTGTATGGAAAGTGGTGATGATATATGTGCTAATCCATGGATTGTAATGTATATTAATCTATAGAGAGTGTTCGGCATGCTGTCTGGCACAGAAGTGTTCAGTGACTGTGTTATGACTTTGTGTCTGAACTCAACATGTTGAGTTGACCATTCCTCTATTTTCCTGCTTATGGTTCTTTTTGTCTTCCAGTTCCAGCCCTTATGGTTCTTGGTCCCTGGCTTCAGTAAGCCAGTGGTTTGCACCTCTCATAGAGAGAACCTTGCTGAGGTAGACCTTAAAAGACATAGTTCATCTCCCCCCCCCCCTTCTCCAGCCGTTGGTGCTCCCAGAAAAGGTCTGCAGAAGAGATGCACCAGGGGAGGGCAAACAGGAAAAGTTTGAGCTTTTGGGTAAAATGAAAAGTGGCAGGGTCTCAGTGTGAGAAAATAACACAGCTCGTTTAGTAGGTTCTCACGTTAGTGACTTTTAATATAGGTTAACTTAAGCTGTACAACAGTCTCTTGGGATAGGCTGAGTAATTAATTCCTTTTTCCTGGATGGGAAGCAGAGGTTCAGATATGTAAGGTAGGTAGTTATAGAAACCAGCTGACTCCAAAACTTACACAAGTCTCCCTTGCCAGAGAGCTCCTCAATTAGCAGGGACTGGAGCTGGGCTAGGGCAGGATATTTTTTTTTCCTGGTCCATGGTAGAGTAAGTGTGAAGGGGGATTGTTTTATCAAGGTACTGTCTTTCATTCTGAGATTCTACTCTATATTTTTGGGCTATTCTTTCTTTATGATATGGTACTCTGCTGCTTATTTGTTAAAAGGGCTTTATCTGCCAAATAAGATTTATACTTTTGTGTTTGTTCCAAACCTAGCCTTTCTAGTCCATGGGTTTATACACGGGGACCCTCCCTTTCCCCCTTCAAGCTGACTCTGGAGAGTCTTAGTCATAAGCCTATGAGGCTGGTGCACTCAAGTGGAATCTGGGGGCAACCTGTACCCTCCCACCTCTAACCTCTAGTAGGGCTGTAGTCACAGTAGGGCTGTAGGTGGATTCAGCAGGGCTGTGGGCACAGTAGGGCTTATAGACATAGTAGGTAGGACTGTAAACACAGCAGGGCTGTAAACAGAGTGGAGACTATAGACACAGTAGGGGCTGACTGTAGAGAAAGCAGGGCTGTAGGCACAGTAAGGCTATAGACATAGTAGGGTTGGAGGCACAGTAGAGCCTGTAGGCACAGCAGGGCTAAAGACATAGTAGGTAGGATTGTAAACACAGTAGGGCTGTAGATACAATAGGGGCTGAAAATTTCGGTGTCCGGTTCAGCTCACCTGGAGGTGCTAAGCTTTGCTTTTCAGCTGGTTGCTTACCTCAGGACCTGCCTGGCCTAAGGTACTGAAAGGGATCATGGGAGGTCAGCAACATACCAAGATGTAAGCCTTACCTTTTACTGAGTTCCTGCTGTTGCTTTTCAAAACTGATGTTCCTGTCATTCCATAGATAAGGAAACCAAAACGGAGAGGTTGAACAACCAACTAAGGGCCGTCTCTGGAGTGCTAATACCCTGATCCAAGTCCTTTTATATCACCACAAAGCTTATCTGTGTTGGCAACCTCTATTAGATGTGAGGAGAGCCTAGACCTGCTGTCTTGTTCCGTACAACAGTTCTCTGAGATAGGCTGTGTAATTATCCGTAGTTTCTCAGCTAGGCTACCCGTAGTTACCCTGGGTTTGATATCAGCATACAAAGGTGGGAGTAAACTATTAATCCCTGTCAAAAAGAGGTTTGTGTTACTCCAGTCTCTTTCCTCCTATGTTTTCAGGTGTTTTTTTTTTTTTTTGGAAGGGGGCTGGGGGTTGTGTGATGGGAATCAAACCCTGCCCCCCTTCCTGTCTTCCTTCTAGCTTTGGAGCTATGTAACGCTTTCAGATTTTAGTAGTGTCACATGTGCCATAACATCTGATAGATTACCATGGGATGTAGGCAGGTTCTTTGTTATTCTTCCATTTAGTAGAGGAGAAAATGGAGTTCCAGAGAAATTAGATGGCTGGTGGAAGGGGTTAGAACTCAGATGGAGGACATGAGGAGAGATAGAGGAGGCACGTTTCTCTGTCTCCCCAGACAGGGAAGGTACTCTGTAAGATTCTGACCAAATTGTACCCTCCTGCCTTCTGTTTGTTTTCCAGCTCTTCCCAGGGCTCCAGGCCAGGCTATCTGGCAGTCTTTCGGGGGGGGGGGGGGATTTGACCTGGAAAAGGCTGGGAGTTTCAGTGGAGGAAGAGAAAGAGATTGCTGTGTTCTTGATCTTGAAATGTGAGACCGGGGAGTAGAGAGTCTTAGGAGTCTTGATGCAGGAATGGCTCTCGGGGTGGAGAAGGAAGACTACTTTGTGTTTTGCATATAATAGTAATGTCAGGTGTTACTTCCATTTTATAGATGGACAATTAGAGGCCCAGATAAGTTAAACAGATCATCCAAAAGGACACAGCCAGTACCCGACAGTCCGGATGAGAAACAAGCAGTGACATTAGAATGGTGGATGGGGAAAAGAC
The DNA here is from genome assembly GCF_014885135.2 of Alexandromys fortis. Classification (NCBI taxonomy): domain Eukaryota; kingdom Metazoa; phylum Chordata; class Mammalia; order Rodentia; family Cricetidae; genus Alexandromys; species Alexandromys fortis. The sequence goes on along the minus strand of NW_026068045.1, from coordinate 172,034 downwards.
CCCAGAAAGGCACTCCTGAAGGCTACACACATTTGCCACATCCAAGTCTGTAGGTGCAGTCCCATGTTACATGTGCATGCTCTCCTCTTTCCCAGCACATCTGGACGGAAACCTCTGTCTGTTCTGGCCCTTTCATTTACCAAGACACTGGCTAGTATGAAAAAAATTCCTTTCCCATCATTTTTCTCTCCAACCGTAGCAGCCTCCTGAGTCGTGGGGGTCACTATTCTCATGTTGCTTGTTTTGTGTACCCTTTGATAGATGTGCACACTGCCGGGCTGAGAAAGCTAGGGCCCTTGAGTTCCCTGCTCTCCGACTCTGCCCCTCTGTGTCTTTCATCCCCAGTTCTTAGACTTTCCATTCTTGATTTTCAGACAGTGTGGACTTGATTGAGCACTTACGGCACCCTGAATGAGAGCTTCTGCAGCTTCTAGGTGTCTCTGAAGATGATTTTTCTTTCTATCCTGCTCTCTCTCTGTCTATCAGCTTCTCCCATGTGGAAGGCGCTCCTAATATCTCCTTCCTACACATTTAATTTCTTCAGCAACTTTTATTAACCTCTCTCGTCTCTGGGGACTGCACTGCTCATCCGTCTCTGCCCTTCTCAAACCCATTCAACAAAATTAGGATGGTATTGAAATAAATGGGCCTTGCAGCCAGCCACCCTTTTCACGATGGAGGGTCTTAAATCTGGGCTAGAAATCTCTAGTAAATGCCATTAGTTTTCAGGAGATAATACTGCGGCTTCATTCCGGGTCTGAGCCCTGGGAAGGTGCTACCAGAATCTCCCAGAAGGCCACGGGGTCTGAGTTTTGAGGCAGCAAAGGGAGAGCAGAATTTTGTGTCTCATGTAGCACACAGGGCCCAGCAGGGCTATTTCAGGAAGTTGTTCTACGTGTGTCATCTCTTTCCCCAGCTCCCTAACTTGGCGTAAGAATAATAAATTCTTCTTCAGGACAGGATTGCTTGTTCTCTGTGGCCTGCATTTCCTTCTGAGGCAATATGAGGAGTATATCCTAACTGGAGGATGTGGGAAAAATGCAGAATTAGTTCCCTCCCTTACCAGAAATGTGCAGCTAGGCATGGCTTAATGGTCAGAACTGCACAGATAATGGGGAAGATGCCTTCAGAGAGATGTATTGTGAGACAGTCTCCTCAGCTTTTCACCACTGTACATGGTAAGAGTCTGCTGCTGAGTGATGGAATCCTGTGGCTCCTTGGGTATAGGTATTTTCTCACTGACCCCAAACGTCATTCTGGAACTGGTACGAAGCCTAATGGCAGAGCATATGTGCCAGCCCTGCCTGAGCTCAGCCTCCTACACCACAAATACAATCATACTGTTATATAGCACACAGGCAGATGTGTGTTGCAAGATGAGTAAGATACTATCTCTATTCTTAAGGGTCTTTATCTTTTATGTGAAATTATTTAACCCCATGGGCCTCAGTTTCTTCTTCCACAAAATGGGGAAAACTGATTTTTAAAAAATCTGGTATAACTATTTGGGAAATGACTACAAATTATGTGGAATAATTTTGAAAAAAGAATGTAGTTCCTTCTTGACAAGAAACTAAAACCCAAAACTACAGAGACTCTCTGTGTTGATATTCAGGGGCTACTATCGTTGTGTGAAGGCCAGAGCTGGAACATTTAGTACAGAGGAATTTGCTATGGGGTGCAGTGATCAGGGAGGGCTCCCTGGGAGAAGGGGTCTTAGAGTTCGGGATATATATCAGGCAGAGAAAAGATTCCCACAGGTCCACATTCCCAAGTTAAGGTATGGTTGTCAGCCAGGCAGGTGTGCAAGTGTAGTAAGGGGAGAGACAGCACCGAGGATGTTATCACTGAGGTGCTCTAAAGCTGGGACTGTTGCCAAAGCCCATAGGGCTTAGAAGGCTCACAGACAGTCCTGCAAGAAGTGGAAGACCAGCTGATTCTAGGATTTCTTCTTCTGACATATCTCTCTTAGTAGCTCAGGTAGGCTGCAAACTCTTGAAGCCTCTGCCTCTGTCTCTTGAGTCTTGCGTTTGATTTTTAAACAAAGAGTGTGTTAAAAACAAGTTTGGGTCCCTGGCTCTTTCTCAATCAAACCTTCCCTTCCTCTAAACTCTTAACCTGGTAGAACTGCTATGGAGACATGTAAAGCTGATGTTAAAATAAAAAATAATAAAATGAAACATAAATGAAATAAAGATCAATCTGGCTAGACAGAAGTGAACAGAAACCACTATAGGAGTGTCACTGGAAGTCCCCAGTCTGTGACCTAAGTTTGGAGACTGGGAAGTGGAGGTGTTCTCCCAGAGTCCTTTGGCAGTGATAAAGCTGCCTGGAAGCAAAGTTTGGCAGTGATAAGGAAGAGGAGGGCCTTTTGACCCAGATGCCAGAAGCTGAACGAATCTGTGCCATCTACTCTGAACTTGAGCACAGTCTATACTTTCCAGGGTTGAGAATGACACCACGTTTAGACTTTCATGGTCTTAAACTTTTTCTGCTGGCCGGCAACCTTAGCTCTTTTACTTAGAGTTTCTTAGGGCCTCAGCATGGAGGAGAGCTCCAGGATTTCAGTGGAGCCTCAGCATAGGGGCCCTGCCAAGGAAGAGGAAGCTAGCAAACAAGCTTAGCTGTTTTTGTTTTGTGGTGGTCCTAGGCCTAGGGTTAAAAAGGTGAGATTTAGTCCTTGTCCTTGAGGCACGCTCAGCTCTCAGCCCCGTGTGGGAGGTGGACACAAAAATAGAGTTGGTCCTGTAAGGCAGAGGTTGTAAGAGAAGTATGTGAAAAATGTTAGAGTCTGGTCTTTCTGGTGGTTGCCTGAAGCTGGGAGTGTGTAGGGAGGAGCTGACTGTACTGCTCCCTGTGCTGCTGGGTGTGGAGTGCTGCTGCACAGCAAGGTCTCTGGGATCTGGACGGTCCTTGATTGTACCCCTGCTCCAGACAAAAGGAGCCGAGGAATCCCCAGGACTGATTCTTCATTCTGCTTAAGGATTTTGATTTCTGAGAACAAAGGCAGTTTACACATAAAATACCATTTCCTCAAGTCTCCCAATCTCTTGTGTCCACTTCCCTCTCCCCAGCCCCCACTCCTGCCCAGTAGAGCTGATTTCTAAATTAACTTTCTCTTCCTAATTAGCTTAGCCAGTTTTTATTATTATTCCCTCTCCCCGAATTCTTCATGCACAGCCTGAGGCCCTATGTGCTCCATTACCCAACATTGCCCCACCACGAGGCAGCACTTTTAACTGTTTGTTCCCATTCTGTTCATTTAACTGGGAGTTTATTATAGGGAAGAAAGAGACGGGCCAGAAGGACTGAAAACAGAAGGAAGCAGGAGAAGGCATTTTTCCAAGCAACAGAAACCCAGGACTAGACATGTTGGCTGATGGGAGTTCTTAGAAAACTTGAAGTTTTCTTCATCTTCATTTTTAATCAACTGAGGACTTCCTGGTTAGGCAGTGGTACTCCTTTGCTATAATCCCAGCCCCAGGAATTTACCCATTGCTTTGTGACTTAGTCCGAACTCCCAGAGGAAATCTGCCAGCTTGACTGCATTGTGGAATGAGGGCCTCCATAGTTCCCACAAAGCCCTCTCTCATCTCACTCGCTGCAGCTATGCTGACAGAAATGAGCACTCAGGGCAGTATCACCTCACTTACTTTGTGGATGATGCTGGACTAATGTCCCTCTCTTCCAATGCACACCCTTCACTGGTCAGTGGCTGAAGTGGGAATGTGATTTCATTTTAATTGCTAGTATGAGCCAGAGATAACAAGAAAGGAAAAATCTGACTTTGTACAAAATAAATAATTATAATGCATGGCTAAGGTAGATGAAGTGGTTTTGGGACTGTCCGGACCGCTGTCGTGCTCCATTTATGCAGACCACGGAGAATTTGGTAACATCTACATCTGAGGGGTTTGCACACACTTTCAGTTTTCCCCCCAGGATCATAATGTAACACAGCTTACTCTCTAGAATCAGGGAACCATGAATTTCCTAGGATCCCCAACCACGGGACTGTAGGAGTGTGAGCCTTTTTGTCAGAGGTAGCACTTTGTGCCCCCTTGGAGCCTTGGCTTCCTCATCTATGAAGTGCAGATGGTTGTCCCTGCCTCCCAGGGTTATTGTGGGGATTGAATGAAATGATGTATGAAGCAGAAGTGTCTGGTACTTACTAAGCCACATTAATAACGCACAGTGCTTGATTTTCCAGGGCTCACAGTGCAAGGCAAATCCAAGAAGGGAAACAAGAGTGCGAGGAACAGCAATGAATCCAATGCTGTCTGTATCAGTGGTACAAAGGGGGCAGCAGAGATGTGGGAACTCCTGCACTTTGTACTCTGAAGTTTCAGTGAAGGGGAAGCCTGGTGGGTGCCAGCCTGCTTTAGAATTCAGTCTGTGTTCTGGAGATTGAGTGACCTTTGTGAGCTACGGCTTCTTTGTTTCCAAAATGGAGAACTGTTACTTATCTACTTCTAGGTAATCTACATCCTGGAAGAGTCGTTGTGGGACAGTAAGCTTAACTATTACTTCAAATCCCGTCTCTCCAGAAGCCTCAGCTCATTGTGCTAGGACAGCAGCCCTCAAGTTTAGAAGGATCTGGAGAAAGCAGATTCTGTATTGGCGTGGGACTCCCTGATGATGCTGGTACAGCACGTCCCTGTTAGCGACCCTGTTGAGGTTTGAGAGGATGGCTTCTAAGGGAATCTGTCGTCTACGGGAATCAAGAGCAGAGCTTTCTTTTAAAACAGTTTGCATGGGCCATTGATTAAAAGGCATTGATATACTAGTTTTAGGAAGGCAGATGTGGGAACTTCCTTAGCATCCAACTGACCTGTCAGGCTGCCCCCGCTGCCACCTGCCAAATTCCAACACCACGTCCATGCCAAGTCTTCTGGGGCTTCCTACCGCAGAGTCGAAAGCCCCAGCCTGTGCATTGCTGGAAACTCTTCCATGCCTGAGCAGTCATTTCCACATCATATTTTTTTAAGTCCTCGTGATTCATCATTGGAAGTTTGAGAGAAACATTTTGGCAGAGCTTCTAGTCAAAAAACCTTGAGTCTTACTGGCTTTGGCTTAAAAATTGGGTTATGAACAAGATGTGTGATTGAGAAGGAAGGGAAGCTGTGGTTTACCTGGACATGGTTGTAGGGGAACAGTGGGAACTCTTTCTAAACAGGCCAGCTTCTTAATCTTGGCATAGAGACGCTCAACCTGCAGACCACACTCTACAGCTTTTGCCCACTGACTCTGTGGAGGAGTCCTGTCTACTAGCAAACAGGCACTCCACTGATTCTTTGCTTCCTCCTTCCTCTTTCACCCCAGGAAGCTGGTGTTCCTGCAGCTCTCTCTGCACCTGCAAGTGTGAGGTAGTGACTAGCCACACAAGCCTGGCGAGTTTGCAAGATGCAAAGAGGGGTGCATTTAATCAGATTGGGTTTCCTGGGACAGAGAACGAACTTGAGGTCTAAAATACAAAACAAGTGGTAATCATTTAAGAACACCATCTTCAGACTCCCAAGATGCCTCTCTTGAGGCAGGACTAATTCAAGTGAAGTTGTAAATCAGTGTTTGACCCTTTTTTGAAGAGAGGAATTTTATTAGCACTGTCCACTCTTTCCCTCCCCTATCTGACAATCCCTAGCAAATAGGAAGTTCTTTCTGTCTAACCTGAATCTTTCCTGCTCTGAATGGAAACTGTAACGAGAGGTTGCAACACCAACAGTACTCCATAGCAGGATGAATATGTTTTCCCTGTCAGTTCATTTTTTCAAACTTCAGGGCATGCTCCTTTTATTGAGAAGCAAGGCCTGAGAGGTCAGAGGTTTGTGACTCCCAGGCTCCAGGGAGCCAAGAGATCTCTTTAAGGGTCAGACAGAGCTGCCATTATGCAGGTGTTCTTGGCTAGGTCTGGAAGGATGAGGCTCATAACTCTGGACTTCCCACCAACAACAGGTACAGCTTGAAGGCCTCTTCATCTCCCTCTGTGAGTGGCAGGGTGGGGATAGCAAGGTAGGCCCATTTGTTGTCAGAACTTGTTTTAGTCCAGGCCTCCCCAAATCAGGAGTGTCCGGAGCCCAGCTGTGCCTGCGTGGGTCCCATATGATAGTGACGTGGGCAGAGGAGGTGTCTATTGTGCACAGGCAGTGTAAAAGATCCAGAGGTAGTGGAGTGGGTCATGACCAGTTAGAAAAATGGCCCTGGGAGAAGTGGAGAGACAGCACAGCAGGCCTGGCTGGGAAGGAGATAGAGGACTGGACTCGTGAGAAAGGTAAAGGAGACTGGCTGCCTCGTGAGGGAGTTTGATGGGAAAAGCCACGATGCCCAGGGAGATCTGCCCAATTAGAGGTGTATAGTTAGCAGCTCTGAGACACATCACTGTGGGCTGTCTTGTCAACTGTGGCCCATGCAACTGTTTTGTCTGCAACCTGTGTGATGCATTTCCCACACAGTTTTTTTTGGGGGGGGGAGGGAGTGCAGGGGGAGAACAATCTCTGCTCCTTTAGAATGGGATGGGATATCAGAGGAAGGGCAGGGCCATGGGAAGAGGAGTGCAGTGGGCCATGGGACAACCTGGCATTCCCTTTTTCAAGGGCAGGAAGGCAGGACAGCCTTGGGCTAGAGTTCCACAAACACTAACTGTGGCCTGCCTTGGGACAGTGGCTGTCCTCCAGCAACACTGCTAGCTCAGTCTCTGGCTCTCCCTGTCCCTGGATGGGTGTTCTCAGCTCTCTTAATCCTGCTGCACTCTGTCTGTCACTAGACAAGAATGCATTGCTCTCTTGAAGCATTTGGTGCTTAATAATTTGTGGATTACAGCTAACTCTCGATAAAGATTTCCCTAATTGCTTGGCTCACCTCAGGTTCGATCATCAAAGCGAAGTGGCGAGGCCCCCCTCACCCTCCTTTTCTTTTTATTATCTCTTAATTAATCACTCGGCTTTCACACTTAGCAGATAATTACAGTCTCCTGGGCACGAAGCTCATTTTCATAACCTCCTGCTCCAAGCCTGCAGCAGCATGGAGGGGGTGGGAAGGAAGAGGGAGAGAGGGGAGAACAGATAGACACATGCCGAAGGAAGGGGGGGAGGTGGCAGCAAGAGAGACAGGTGAAGAAAGGGACAGAGAAGAAGCAGCAAGAGGGACATGGCTCAGGATCAGGGCTCTGCCAGTGGGTAGAAGGTTGGTGATGCCTGGGGAAACCTCTTCTAGTGATAGTCTTTATATACTGAGTTATATATTGTGGGTCCCTTCATTTGCCCTGGGGCAGTGATGTGCATTGCCACAAAGCTTAGAGTTAACTAGAGGAAGCTGAGTGAATTCTATTTTCTCTGAAAACTGGGGACAGCTGAGATGGGTGCAACATGACTGTGATTGGGGTCTTTTGAAAGAGGAGGACATACCCTAGGGTATGGACATACCCTAGACTGTGGGAATGAACACAATGGTATGTGTAGATGGAGGGGGGGACCAGGCATTCTCTCATCACCTTCACTTGGGGACTGCCTTGTGGGTCCCAATAGCTTAACTGCCCCATTTTAGAGAGGAGTAGAATCTTCCTGGGTTCTGCTGCATTCAGGAAGAGTGAGTGATTGACATAAGCTACATGTCCAGGTCTGACAGCTAGGTTAGAGCAAAGGCTACCACGTGACCATCTGGTTTTCCTTGTACTTCTGACTCCTAGATAAATAAACAATACACATTCAGATGGCGAATCTGAGAGGCACACGGGAGAGAAGTCTGCCTAGTGAATCCAACGTGGAATCTGACTGGGCCACAAAGCTGTGGCATGTTTCCCTATCTGGCCCTCATTTTGTTCCGTGACAAATCTCATGCTTAATGCTGCTTTATTCACTGTAGAGAGAATTTCAACCAACCTAGTTGTTTATAAGCAGATGAATAGATAATGAAAAGTTGTTATCTATAAAAAATAAAGTACTACTCACCTGTAAAGAAAAAACAAAGTTAAAAACTTCGTAGGAGAATAGAGGGATTTAGAATGTATGCTATCTAAGTGAGTCCACATAGTTGCAGGAAGAAATAAACCACAAATTCTCTTTTATATCAGAATCTAGCAAATAACACACACACGTGGGTACAGTATAACTGAAGAAAAGAGCAAGGAATGCTAAATACAAGGGCGAGAAAGGCATCAGTACAAGTCATGGGCACAAATGATGAAAGAGGATGTAAAGTTAATTGTTTTTCCTGCTCTGATTCTGTTCTGTGGGGGTGGGGGTGGATGAGTACGTAAACTGTATTAGATACAGAAGAGTCCAATCTAATGTGAAACACATAGGGTTCTGCTTCAGATGACAGTTCTAACTGTGTAAGTTCATTAAGTTGTGTAGACTTTGGGTCTGGTTAATTTTGGTGTGTGATGTTTTTGTTAATTTGCAAGCCTTTTGTATAATAAAGTTTATTTAAAACAAAACAAAGAAGGATAACAGAACAAAACCCCAAAAGCAAGTCTCTGTGGTCTGGATTTCAACAGGTCTTGAAGAAGAAGGTGCTACCACAGGGCTTCTTTTCCGTGAGCGCAATCTGCTGTTGTTGGTCTACAGGAAAAAATGCATGGGTTTCTACTACTTTACTATTAACCAGCATTAAGACCTCTCCAAATCTCAGTTTCCTTTTTGGTAAATGAGAATCTTGAGAAGTTTGAGATCATTTTGTTTAACATATAGAGTCTCTTTGGCATGGTTAAACACGGCTGGCCAATGACAGCTGTTGTTTCTCCACTGTTGTCACCGTGGATGAATGCAGCTAGCCTGTGCCTAGCAAAGGGCAGGGCGAGAGGGCCTTCTCCACTCCCTAGCTGGAGGGTGGCATTAGGAGTCTCGCCCTCCAGCACTTCTGGGTGTGCCAGTAGACAGAGGAGCCCTGACAGGTTGGCCATTGTGTCCCACTACAGTTTTCCTTTTCTGTCTACAAACCAAGTGGTTCAGCTAAGGCTAACCTCCCACTCACGGTGTAAGGGCATCAGCTTCAAGCATCAGGGGCCTGGATAACAAAAGGTTTATCTTACTGAGTCGAAGAAGGCTTGCTGCTTCTGGTTTCCTGGGCACATAATAAGAAAAGCTACATTTGGAGGCACTGTGGAAATATCACTGAACGTTTAGCCCCACTGTGCCCCTAATGGAGTGAGTGACCTTAGTGACTTGGGCTCTCTTAGCATAAAATGAGAAGGTCATTCATTCTCTGAAACTCTTTATGAATGCACAGTTTTTTGACTGTCATTAAGGGGGAGTTCATCAAAGACTGGCCCTGAATCTTGTTTTGTTTTGTGAGCAACTGTCAGAAAGGCTAGTAGTCTCTGAGAACCAGCTAGGGAGGGACCCAGAGGGGCAGCAGATATGTTAATACATTTTTTAGATCTGAAATGGCCTTGGGGGTAAGATGTGCAGGACTCCCCAATATGTATATGTATGCATGTACACACACACACATACACACAAACACACACACACACATACACACACACACACACACACAGTGTCCTGGGGGCAGATGGCAGATGGGGATGTGGGGAACCCCACCAATGGTGTGGGTGTTTATGTGTTTATGTTGATAAAATATTCTCCCTGCAAAAGCATGTTCTGGCTTTTCTCTGAACTTTAGCTTTGGTCTATGAAAAGGTTTTGCAGTCTTGTGGGAATATAAACATTTGGCAGATTTCTTTCTCTGAAAGCTATTTCATCTCTTTTCTTTTTCTGGGAATTTTAACCAGCAAGATTAAGGTCCCTCCGCCCATCCTTCCTCTTTCCCCTTTGCCTGTGACAACCCCTCCTTGAATCACCCCCCCCCAAATGAAAACAACGGTAATTAGTGTATACTGGGAATCTTCTTAGAGCCAGAAGAAAGGCGTGAAGCAAAAGGCTCTCCCAAGAGGAAAAACTGCAGGAGAGAAAAGGAAGCAAATGGCATCGTGGTGAAAAGTGAATTCCAGACACTGAAATTCTTTTGGTTTTAATCATCTCAGAGGGCAACCAGAGCTGAGCTGTGGGGGAAGGGAAGAAATGAAAACCAGGGCCTTCCACTTCCAGTTTGCAGGATTCTGTAAAGACAACCAGTTTCCCGATGGAGGCTTCTCTGCCCCGACCCTCAGACCTGGTGTCTGCCCCTGCATGGAGCTGAGGCTCTTCTCTTCCTCTCCAGCCCTCCCATTTAGCTCAGTTTATAGGCTCAGTATACCCAATTTTAAAGTATTGACCTTTCAGTTTTCCAGCCAGATTTCAAGTTCCCCAAGGCCCAGGATTATGTGTTATTCAAAACAAAACAAACAGCAAAGTCCAGGCTCCTTCATAAGCCATAGTGTTCCTTCATTGGAAAAGTGGAATCATTTAAGTATTTAAAGAGCTGAGTGGAGCTTTCTCTAGTAGGAAGGGACCGCAACTGTACGTAAAGGACAGCCTGTGGGAGAGATGGAGGGACCATAGAAGCCTGTGGATGTGTATGGGGTTCTTCTTAGGTTTCTTCAGGATCGCTAGCCAACATCAGGGAAGCTTGGGATATTGGCAGTTGGGGAGGATGGGGTGGGGTGTAGGGAGAATTAGGAGGATGTGATTCCAGAATCTTCTCTTCTCCACCAGGGTGACTGTTTTGGTGATGGAGCGAGTCAGGAAATCTTGTGACCATGTGAGGTCACCAGTTGCCAGGCAGCAGCCATCTCTCCCTAGACCCCTTTTCCTGTGTTCAGCCTCTTCTTTCCTTCCAAATGCCCCTCTCCCAACATCAAGTTCTCTAGTTCTTTCTTTTTATCTGAAGGCAGCTCCCCATATGTTCATGGCCACCAGCAGTTTCTCCTTTCTCTTCCATCCCATCTCCTACTTTTTGGAAATTTTGATTCTTGGGTCTTTGGTCCTTTGTCTCTTCCTTTTTCCTTCTTTTGAGTAGCATCTCTCCATTCCTAGCTCCTGATTGCGCAGCGTATCCGTTTAGAGTGGGAGTCACACAGGTGACTGAGTTTTGACCTTCTCATTGACTTTCCACCTGGATAAAGCTGCTTGCTATTTCATAGCTTCAGGTTGCTCCGTGGCACATGGGGAACTTGCCAGGCATTTCCTGTAATCCAGAATCAGCATGTCCTTCCTGTATGTCTGGAAAAAAGAGGAAGATAGAATTTGGAGTCAAATTGATGGAGTCAAATTCAGAAACTCCCTCCTCCCAGTCAGCTCTTCACAGAAGAGGGGTGCCAGCAACACTGAGTGACAGCTGAGATCACATTGATAATCTCAGTGTAGTCTCTGTGGTGATTTTGCTGTTCCCAAGTGATCTATGTCAGCCCTCTTGTTTTGTTGAGTCTTAATAGTTAACGGTGCAGAGTGATAAGGAACCAGGAGGCTTGGGCTTCTGACTGACCTTATGTAAGTCCCAGCTAGAACATGAGTCCATTGCCCCCGCTGTACCGAGACTAGAGAATATAGGTGACAGCCTTTTTTTTTTTTTTTTTTTTTTGTCTTGGACTTGTATCTTTCTAGTCCCCATACCAACACTAGGAAATGTGTATTCGTATAAAATGTGACTCTAGGGGTAAATAAATTTGGGCTCAGAACATTGCAGTGACTTTTAAGTGGATATAGCAGACCCTTGTTGGGGGGCAATCTCTGCACTGAAAGCCAGTGGTCCTCCCTCTCTAGTTGTGACAGAAAATGATCCTTCAGACATTTCCAGAGTGCCTTGTGAAGCAGAGTTGCCCCCACTTGAGGACTACTGAGCTTGCATGAGGAGGAGCTGGACCAAGGAAAGCCTGGCTTCCCAAGTTGTGAGGTTTCCAAAAATGCCACATGTCTCTTCCTCCTGTCATATATCCTTGATCAATATTTCATAAAATTGAGAAATTTTAAGTTAATGATGATGAGGAAGTGTTTTGTTCTCTTATCCATTTTGGAAATGGTAAACTTCCTCTTCAAGCCTTGTTTTATATCTCAATCCAAGATTTTGATTAGGGAGGTGACAAGCACAGGATTATTTGGCACCTCATGGAGGAGGCTCTGGTGCCTTTCAGGGCTGTTGGAAGATCTACCATACCCTTGCTTTAATCGGACGAAACCTGGCTGCTGTGGATGGCAAAAAATGGTTTCAGAAGTTTGCCATTATCTTGCCTTCTTACTTGGCACCCTTTCTCCCATCCCTGAAATACCTGGGAGATGAGCCATCTCCCAGGCCTCGGGGACCTTGAGAGTACAGTTTGAAAGCTAAGATTTCATGCAATCCCTGAAGGATACGAATAAAATGAGAACATGGAGAATAAGGGTGTCAAGGCCCCAGAACTGCAGGTTCGGCCATAGCCTCTGTCCCTTTTCAGTAACCACCATATGTTAGAATCTGCCTCCTGCAGTTCTCCACAGATCACCCTGCTTTACTGTCCCTGTGCAGATTTAAAGTCCTGTCTGGGTGTCTGGTGGTTGGCAATATAAGGAGCGTGCTGCTCATATCTGCTGGAGGGTTTAAGGTTCAGAGAACAAGGAAGTGATAATATCCTAGGTAGATCCCAGGGAATATAGGATGACCCTGTCCTGGACTGTCCACAGATCTCCTACCTTCCCCAGATATGCCCATACTTTTCAACCTTTGCCCCCATGCCTCCTAAGGTCCCAACTCTTGCTATCATGGCAACCAGGAGGTTAAGACCAGTTTGGAAGCCCAAAGATATAGAAGAGGGTTTAGATAGGAGGAGGTGATAGAACCTGATCAGAAACAGCTAAGTGGGAAAGTGGAAGGCAGCCAGGAAGGTGAAGGGAAGAGGAAATGAGAGACAAACCTCATCCCTAGAAAGAGAGGGGAAAAAAAGAGGTGGGGGGGGAGTCTCAACTTTTATTTAAAATCTGAGAGCAGTTATATGCCTGGAGTTGTTGCTATGGCAACAGCACAGAAAAGAAGATAGCTTGTAAAGAGGGGAGGTGGAAGGAGGAAGATGATTCAATAGAGGTAAATGTTTAAAGACAGGAACAAAAACCATTTCCAGATAATTAAGTAACATACTGTGGGTTCTTTAGACCTGCCTGTGTCAGGGGACTGGCCTGTGATATGGCTACTTCTGCCTAGGGCTTCCATCCTTTCCCCATCCCTTTCTCACAGGTAACCAGGAATGCCAGCTGCAGTTACACTATGTCTGTCTAGGGAAAGCCTTGCCCCAGCCTTTGGGTGGTAGAGTTTTTGCCTTGTCCTGCCCAAGGTCCAAAGGAGCAACATTTATGCCTGGAGGCATTGTTGGGGCTGTTTAACGTCACCTCTGATTCCTCTGGGAATGCTCACCTGCAGTCCTTTTCTGGAAATACTCTTAAGTTTATCCTCAGAGAGCCAGGCACCACGACAGTGAGTTGTGAATCAAGACCAAATAGCTTTTGCCCCTTTGAGATCGGCCCTGACTAAGCTGGGCATATGGCATGTGTCCCCAGCGTTGTGCTTTGAGCTTGGTTACCCTGCTGATAGGGGTGTTGCCCTGGACTCCACATGTGAGTGTCTTTTCCTTGGTGAAAGTTCTGTAGTGATTCTTCTGGTTAGCTTTTATGTATTGCTCCCCCAACCCTCACATACAAAAAAATTGTCCAACCTGGGGCTGGCTGTTTTTCTAGAGGACCTTGGTTCTGTTCCCACTACCCACATGGTGATTCACAACCATCTGTAATTCCAAGGGATCTGGTGACTTTTGATGCCTGAAAGCACCATGTATGCATATAGTTCACAGACATACTTTCAGACAAAACATGCATACATATAAAATAAAATGCTTTTTAAATGTGTAAATTATGTCAGGAATTTTGAATTTTTGTTCTTTGTATTGGCTGCTTCAAATCAAGGGTGACCCTCACAGTTCCTCTCTGATGAGGCTCTCAGTACATCACAACACACAGCTTCACTATGGCCTCAGTGATCATTGTTTTCACTCACTGTTGTTCTCTTAGTTTATTTTTTATATTACTGACCAGATGTGTCTATTTATGTTGCCTCAAATCTTTTATGGAACCAATAAACTAATTAAATGAGTTAAGCTGTATAACACAGTGTAGTGTCTGGCAAGTAGTAAGAAAGCAGAGAAAATGCCAACTACTGTTTCGTGGAAACAGGTAATAGTAATCGTCTCTAGCCTTACTTTAGATGCTCTGTGAAGATAGACCAGACTTCAGAGAGTCACCTCAGTTAACCCCCAGTGTGACTGTCTAGAAAGAGAGCCTTAATGTTTTTCACGCCCACTATCCTGGTTTCTTTAATCTTTTCAATGCACACTGCTAATGAATGCGTCCTGTTGGTATGAGGACATTGGCCAGGTTTGTTCGCTTTTGTGAATTGACTTGAATGCTGTCTAAGCAAGCCTCTAATTCCTTGCTCATATCCAAATATTCTGGGTATAAAAGCCTGCCTGGGATTAAGCTTTTTTTTTTCCATAGATGATCTTCAGGGTGAGAAACCTACGTATCCCCGAGAGCTGGCAGCATTTCATCGATTGTTTTGCTTGGCCAGAGGGAGGGAATGCTGTCCACAGAAGATGGAGTAGGTAGAAGAGGCACTGCAGAGACTGTTTCTCATCTGCGGCCGCCTGCCTCAACTCAAGGCAGATTCTTTGGTTTCTCCCCAATCTTTTATTTCTCTCTGGGGGTGGGGGAGCGCTGAGAAGGAGCTGTGAGCCCTGTTTTGTTGAACCCCATATTCACACATCAGTGCTGTATGTGAGACCCTGGAGGTGTGGTGGGTGTACCAAGTCTTGCTAGCTTTCCTGCCTGCGATGGGTGGGCATCCAGGTGAGAAGCTGCTCAGAGGATACGTGCCATGAAGGGCACCTTCTCCTTTCCTCAAGGAGGCTGCAGGCCTCCCTCGTTTTCTGTTCCTCTTTTCGCCTCCTCTCTCTTTTGGGGATGGGGAGGCTTTCTTTTCCTTTCACATTTTCAAGACCTTCCTCTTTGTTTTTATTTACATATATTTTTGAGGAAGAAAATAATTTTATAATTGGTACCTTTCCCATTCTTAATTTGTTTTTATTTTTAGAGGAAGAGTTTCATATAGCACAGGCTGGCCTTGAATTTTCCAGGCCCATACCCACTTCCTCTATTGCCCCCTCCCTGGTTTCTTTCCCAGTTACTTACAAGATAGAGAGAAGAGAAAAGCTCTCTGGCCCTTTCAGTCTGAGCTATTTGACTTAGAAGACAAAAGGCCCTTCAGAATTAAAGAGAAGGGGGAAAGGATAGGGGGAAAGTGATTTCGGTTAAAAATCTTCATCAGGGTCAAAAACTTGATAGGAAAGCTTTGTTTGAAGGGGCTGTGAGGGCAGCAGTAGGGGTGGAGGTACTGGCAATTGACCTTCAAAAGGTGAGCTGGAGGAAATCTGTTGAGCAGTGGGTAGTCCATTGGAGGATTTCTGAGCCTGGCTCCTCTGAAACCGGTGGAGTGTGTTGAGACCAAAGACTGGGTGGGAAGGGAAGGGAGACAGGAAGCGGCCATTTTAATTCCATACTGTCTCAGAATTGTAAAGAGCCTGCAGAGATTCCAGGGAGGTCTGAGACCTTGAAGGCCAGCTACTTTCCTTGCCTACTGCTTGTGGGTGGGAAAGGGAAGCCAGTGAGCAGAGCTGAGTTGTGGTAAGAGTTAGTTAGGGCTAGGCTTCCGCCTACTGGGGGGGAGAGGGGGCAGAGAGATCACTACCTCCAGAACTTCCCCGGACTGGGTGGCTGAGGCGGGGTGGTGCCCTTGGTGGAGAAGGAACCATTAGCATTTCTAAGACCTGGCAGGCGACTCAGGGGTGACCTTTGCTAGGATAAAGTCGGTTGGGGGCTGCACTGGGGACTGCTGAAGGTTATCAGCTAACCTGGTCTGGTTCACAGCCAGCTGTGTGAAGCTGAGGCAGGATAATCAGGAGTCTTGGAATATTTGCTCTATAGTGAGTTCTAGGTAAGAGATGGAGCTAAAGTGAAACAACCACCCTCCCAGGAGGACCCTGGACTGCAGGGAACTCTGGAGTCCAGAAGGGAAGGAGGAGGGGTCTACTCCAGCGGTGGCAGGCAGCAGCAGGACCTGCAGAAGCTGTGCTCCCAGCAGGGCTCCTAAGGGTAAGGGTAAAGGTAAGTTTAAGAACTATTTGTGGCACATTTTTAAACCCCAGGCTGCTTTTGCCCTAGTACATGGAATTCAGCCACTAACTGATATGTCACGAGAGTGTAGGAACTGATTTTAATGTTAGCTTGAACAAAACCTAAGTAGAAGACAAATTTGTTTCTGCTACTCAGCTGCTGTGGCACTGTGTTTCCTATGGTCCATTCAGACATCTTGGGAATGAATTTCCTGTTCCTTGCCTTCTTTCTGTCTCTGTCTTGAACCAAAATATAGAGGTCCATGGCCTCTACTCTGCCTCTTAGATGTCCCCCTAGACAGATATACTGCCAGGGGCAGGCCTGTGACCCACTCCCTGGAACAGACGCTGAACAAATGCATGAATCAAAGAAATCAACACATGATGAGCATGTGGGCATAGGGCAAGTGACAAAGAGGGTGGATAAGCATCTGAGGGGTGCCTTAACTCTTGCAGTGCTGGGGAAGGAAAACACTGAGTTACAACTGCAGAAAAACAGGATGGCTTCAGGAAGGATCCTGTCCTATTACCACTCCCTCAGGCGGGCAAAGGAAAAGGTGTGAGTGATTGGAGAGAAAGCAGGGAGGCAGTGACCTTGGGTGCAAACACCTCAGCCACAGGCCGACCCCAGTCCTCTCTGGTTCCTCCACCAGCTTTTCACTCCGTCCTCTGGTGGAGGAAGGCAGAAATGGAAACTGGAGGCCTAATTGCTAGGTCTCTCACAGCTCTTCCAGGGAGCACAGGGGCAGGAAATTCCTCAGATTCCAGGCTTGTAGGATCATTGCTGAGTGTTAACCGCAGAGCGGCAGAGCCGGGCTAAGAGGCAGGAGGCAAAGGGAACTGCCTCCTCTTCTGTCTCTTTCCCTTTGTTTTAAAAACGAGCTCAGTTAAAAGGGTCTAGAGGGGCTGCTGGCTGGAACAAAAGCCCCAACTGAAGAATCCTCCTGAAGAAAAAGTCCCAGATCTGGGAATCCCAGAAAACTTAGTGCTGAGTTGAGGAATTTTGAAGTTGAAAATGGACTGTTGTGGACTCTACAGGATCTGTTCTCAGGGTGAATTTTTTGGTTGTTGTTCCCCACCCCTCCAGGTCTCAGTGAGTGGGAAGGAGCTGGCTTGAGCAGAAGCCCTAAGCGCTCCATGTAGAGAGAGCTAAGGATGGCTGTGTGGAGCAAGCAGGAGTGCCTGCTTCCCAGGCAGCATTTGCTCTGCCATGTTTGCACCTCATTTCTCCGTGTCCTGGGCAGGGCAATCCGGAGTTCCTGACTGTGTCTCTCTTCCAGAGGTATCTTGCAAGCCCCCAGGGAGTCTTTTCCATTTCCCAAACAATAACCCCTTCATCTCTTTGGGCTTCCAGAACAACTGCTTGTACTTAGGGAGAGTCTGTCCCGCTGAACTAGGATGAGCTGCTTACTGCCCCAGTGCTCTGTGTTCTTCTGGGACAGAATGTGACTTGATTATGTTATTAACCTCATAGCAGAGTAACAGAGTGAGTGCGGTGGGGCGGGAGGGGAGGGGTGATGAACGGAAAAGCAACCTTGTTGTGTGACTGTCCCTGTCCTTGGGTGTTGGAATATCCATTTGGCAGATCTCTATAATGGGTGTTCAATGCATGGTCTTGTTTTTCTTCCAGTTCAGCCCTTCAAACTGTCATGTATCATGTACTCTGAGAAAATGAAAACTATGTGGTGTGTTTGTTATCGTCCCTAGACATAATAGTTGCTGCTAATAATTCACCACCATGAGTTCCACTCCCAATCAGGACTGACCTCCTCTGTGCTGCCCTGCTGGTGTGGCATGACAGATGGTAGCTGAGATGACAAGATGGGTGTTTTCTTACAGCTGATGATAAAGCTGGGCGGTGGAGGCACACGCCTATAATCCCAGCACTCTGGAGGCAGAGGTAGGCGGATCTCTGTGAGTTCGAGACCAGTCTGGTCTACAAAAGCTAGTTCCAGGACAGGCTTCAAAGCTACAGAGAAACCCTGTATTGAAAAACAAAAACCAAACCAACCAAACAAACAAAACCAAAAGAAAGAAAAAAACAGAACAAAACAAAATCTGATGATAGAACTACTTTAAGAGTAGAGGATTTGTGGGGTCCGAGAATGAAGAAGCAGTGGTCCATAGACACTGTAATATTCTTCCAGTTGCTGCGGATTCTGGAACTTGGGCGGAGCCCATAGTATTGAGCACCCAGCCCCAACAGCAGGCTAAAAATGACCATTGTGGGCTGGCGTCAAGGAGTCATTTCAACCAAAGCCACAGACATGGAGTCAAAAATGCCATGTGCTGGCTGTTCATTTTTGGATGGGAATATGAGCTCTTTTCGTTCTTCAGACTGCTTCTCTCAAGGTGACCAAGATCCAGGATGCAGCAAGAGAGCAGAAGCCACCCTGCTGCTCTGTGTTAACTTTCTAGTCAGTTCACTGTTCTGGTTTGAATTTCCAGAGTGTGGAAGAGTCATCAACTATCTAACCTCATTGGCCTTCCAAAACTCCTAACATGACAAAGTTGTTTGTTTTGAGACAAAAAGATGACTCAGCAGTTATTAGCACTGCCTGCTCTTCCAAAGTTCCTGAGTTCAATTCCTAGCAACCATTGGGTGGCTCACAACCATCTGTAATGAAATCTGGTGTCCTCTTAAGGAGAGACCTGGTCAGTCATCCTCATCAACTTAGACCATGAAACCCAATATGGACAAGTTCAACCCTCACTAGGCAACCTTGACTTGCCTGGATCGCAATATGTACACCAGACTGACTGACTGTCTCTTCCTCCCCAGTGTTGGGATTAAAGGTGTCCTGACATACTGATGCTTAGCAGCTGAAGTTCTTTTTAACTAACTTTGTGAGTGGAAAGAAAAGTTTATACATTTTTTTCTCCTTTTTTTTTTTTTGCTTGAGTACCGTTTACTTCTCATAATAAGTCATATCTGTATGTTTCTACCTTCCTCTAGCCTCCTCTTCCTTGAGAAGGCCACCAGGTTCCTCTAGGGTATTCTGTGCATGGCAGTTATGTAAGGGGATATATAGGACTTTGCTTAGCCCCACTGCTAATCTGCAGCTTTCAGAAGAATGCCCGTTGTTACCAGGATGTATGCATGCTTACATATATGTATGTAAGCAGCTGCCAATACTCAAGGTGTTGAACATCAGCGAGACAGGAAATAGATGGGATATGATATGGTGCTGGTTTGGCTAGGCTTCCTGAAAGAGGTTAAATTCACAGCAAGGAGCCAACAGTTTTGGGTTGCAGAAGGGGAAGGAAATCAGCTCCAGGTGTGTGCATGATTGTGGCTGGAGGGGGCGGGGGCTTGGTAAAGCCTTCTGCTCCTGGATTCTTAGTGGGTAGCTTCCATAGATTCTTGAACAGCAAGTCACCTTGCTGCTGCTAGAGAGGCCACATTCCAATTTCTGGTCACCCGGAGGGAGGGAGGTAAGAAGCAAAGATTAGAAAGGGACCATTTCAATTCAAACGAAGCTAGAAGGATGTGAAGAACTTTGTAGATATCCAGAGGAAGGTGATCTCATAGCATAAGTTATACTGTACTGTTCAATTCTGGAAGAGACCTTAGAGGTGATCAGGTCCCTGCGTTTGAGATGAGAATTGGAGACCAGGGAAAAAATGTGATCTGTTCAAAGCACGCAGCTTACTCTGACCCATTCTGGCTGGAAGACCTGACTACTGGCTTCCATTTCTGCAAAGGTTCTTATATAACCAAGTTCTGCCCAGTGTGGTTTTGTGTGTGTGTGTGTGTGTGTGTGTGTGTGTGTTTGTTTCCCCCAGGGTCTTATGAGCCTTGGCTTCGAACTCACTATGTAGTCAAAGATAACTTGGATTTCTGTCCTGCTTTTATCTCCCAAGAGCTGGGATTAAAGGCCTGTGCCAGCAGACCTAGTTGATGTGGGACTGGAGATGGAACCCAAAACTTCCTACACATCGGACAAGCACTCTGCCCACTGAGATGCATTCTTAGCCTCACCTACTCTCTTTGGCTCCTGGGACTGCACTGGGGAGTGACCTTAACATACCCCTGCATCCTTACTGCCTATGTGCTGCCTCCTAAAAGCAGGACTTGTCCTGGGTCTTTCCTTTCTGCCCAAACTGAAGGCCCTGAGGATGATCCTGCGATCTTAGATGAGGTGAGACTGCAGTAACTTGAGGGAAGGAAGACTGAGAAAAGATTCGGGCAGTTTCTTCTGGGCCACTGCTCTTCCACCTATCCACCATATTCATTACACTCCTTTGCCTTGTGTGAGGGCTTCTATAGGGCTTCCACTGAAGTGACGTGGGCCTAGTTGGCTTCCATCCTGCTCCTTCCCAGGATCCCTAATCTGTATATGTCCATTGTGGGTCAAGTGAGGATAGATCTTGAACCCAGAATGGGAGGGGCAGAGAAGAGCCAGTTAGGCTCACTCAATGATAGGGTTCCCAGGTGTTGTCTAAAGTTCTTTTGGGTTTGGCCTGCAGCCATGAAGTGTTCCACCCAGATGCAAAGTCCCTGGCCTGGAAGGTCGTGCCATTTTCCTTTGATCTTGGAAAGGGCAAAGGTGCAAGTTGTGTCCTCAGCAATCCTTCTATAGCCCAGCTGTCCTTTGGGATGCTGGAGAGTGTGGGAAGAGTTGACTCTTCATGGATTGTGCCAAACTTTGCCATTTTGTTTCCAGAAAGAACCTTCCTTACCCTCCTTTTAAAGCAAACCTGTTGTTTTAGAAGCCACAATATATTTTCATTTACTATCATTTGGCAGGGATTTGTAGAGTGCCAAGTGTGGTTAGCTGCCGAGGAAACAGAAGTGAATACAATGTGCTTACTGCTTCCCAGGAGCTCACAGTTGAGTCAGTTTTTGTTTAAGACCAATAATACTTATATAAAATATAGCAAGAGATTGAATACATAGAAAGGCTCTTTAGGGTAGAGGACAGGAGGCAGAATAATGAGATTGTCTTGCCCACCAGACAGGGCATTCAATCGTCCCTTCTGTGACTATCATACAGCTTGGCAGGATAGAGAAGACTGAGCTGTCTTCTCCCATTGGCAATAGATACTCCCCATGGACTCTATTCATTACTTCTACATTGCTGTGACAAAGCACCATGACCACGGTTGCTTATGAAGGAACCAGTTTAATTGGGATTCCAGAGTCTGTGATGGTGGAGTGATGGCAAAGAGACAGGTGGCTGGAGCAGCAGCTGAGAGCTCACATCTTGATCCACAAGTAGAAGGCAGAGAGGAATTGGGAATGACATGGCAATTCTGAAACCTCAAAGCCCACCCCCAGAAACACACCTCATCCAACAAAGCCAAATCTTTTAATCTTTCCTAAAAAGTTCTACCAGTTGGGGACCAATTATTCAGACATATGAGCCTATGGGGGCCATTTTCTTTCAAACTACTACATAAACTGAGCAAAGTACGTAACTGCTCTGACACCCGGCTTCTTATATAAGTACAGATGGAGTTAAATAATTCCTTAGATCTCTTTCATATTTATGGTCAGGCCAATTGGAAGACTTCTTGAAAGGAGTGCAGTTTCAGAAAATGGAAAAGAGATGCTCAAGTAATACTTCAAGGAAAGCTACCCCTTCTTTTAACATTGTCTGGGGAAAAGGGGCTTGGAAGTAAAAGAAGGAAAAGAGTAGAAACAAAGGCCTGGGACCTGCATCTTAAGTATGCTGGAGCCCTGCAGGTGACTGTGGCAAGATCTTCAGCTCCAGCTATAGAAAACTATATGTGAAAGCTGAACTGGGTAGTGATGGCGCACACCTTTAATCCAAGCACTCAGGAGGCAGAGGCAGGCAGCTCTCTGTGAGTTCGAAGCTAGCCTGGTGAGTTTCAAAGTGTGTTCTAGGGCAGCTGAGAGAAACCCTGTCTCAAAACAAAAACAAAACAACAAAACCAAAACCAAACCAAACCAAAGCAACTCTAAAACAAAACGAAAGAAAGTAAGGAAAAGAAAGGAAAAAAGAATATCATAAATGAGAGCGGAAGTTTCCAGAGGAGAACTGAAGAAGGAGGCACTGGGAGAAAGAGGTTAGATCCTCTCCCTATGGCAGGCTCCCTCCCTTCAGCTTCAGTGGCCTCAGGATTCTAACTGGAGGTTTACTGAATGAAGCTAAGAGATTCAGAAGTTGGAATTTCTTGCTCTAATAGGAAAAAGTCATCCCTGCAAGGTCCTCCATTTAGACTCTCTTAACAACAGATGTGACAGCCTAGGTATGAGTGGCAGGTACCTGTCACCAAACTGACCTCTGATGACTACAGAAAGCCTTTGGGTGCCTCTGTGTGGAAACAACATCCTTGAGGGACTTCTTCTTAGCCCCTACTCTACGAACTTTAAATCATACGGGGCTTTCTGTTCAGTGCTAGCAAGTGGCACACTTAGGCTACATTAATGCTAGCCTTGCTCACCAAGGAGTTTCTCAAGCTTTCTCACCAAGACACAAACACCTCTGTTTAGTGAGGTGGAGGAATGGAGGGAGGCATGTGTGTGTACAAGAGCAGGAAGGGAGGAAACAGTACGAAGGGGAAAGTGGAAATAAGAACACCACCAATGAAGGAGAGTTAGGTGGGACTGAACAAGACTGCAGAAGCTAGGGAAAGAAGCAGAGCTAGCTCTGGCTGCAGCAGGAGGAAGAGCAGCAGGCAGCCATGCGGGGTCAACGGTGGTGGCAGGGTGCTCAAAGGTCCTCACCATGACTCCTCGGGCTCAAACCTGCCCGCATTGACAGATTGGTGCTTGGAGCTTGGAGCTTGGGGCCTTAATATTCTCTCAGGGGAATCTTGGCCTCAAAAGGAGGCCAGAGGCCATGTGAGAAGCAGAGGAAAGGAAATGGCTCAGTCAGGGCTTTCTTCTCCAGTACTTCTGTGATGTCCGTCTCTTTTCTCTGTGTCTGCTGATGCTCTGATAGGCAGGAAAGCTAAAGTATTCCTTCTCCCTGTTCTGACTCCATGGGGTCCCCTGGAGTACACAAAGGTGGTTGGGAGAAGCTGCTCTGTGAGGGGTTTACAGTGCAATGCAAGTTTGTTGGAGGTGGAAGACAGCATGCTTTGGGAGATGTGAAGAGATGAGACCAGAACTGGGCAGAACATGAGTTTTAAAGTCAGAGAAACTTGGTTGTAATCATGTGCTGGATCTTGAGTAAATTTCTGCGTGTTGTTTTTCTCATGCACTAACCGTGTATTGGTAGTACCTTCCTAAGTGATATTAATATTCTAACCTTCACAGTGATTTTAGGAGATTTTTTTTTATGGTTTATTTAACTTTTTTATGTGCATTGGTGTGAAGGTGTCAGATCCCCTGCAACTGGATCTTCAGACAGTTATGAGCTGCCATGTGGGTGCTGGGAATTGAACCCGAGTCCTCTGGAAGAGCAGTCAGTACTCTTAACCACTGAGCCATCTCTCCAGCCCCTTTAGGAGATTTCTTTAAAGTAGCCCCATTATTTTACACAGGAGGAAGCTGACACACATAGAGAAGTTAAGCCACAGATAAGATCTGACAGAACAGTGGCTCTAGAATCAGGCTGGCTGGTGGTCTGTTGTTTGTTTTCCTCAGAAAGGATACAGCTGTTGTGGAGCAGGACCAACTGGTGCACAGTAGGCCCTCTCAGAGCAAGACAGGAGATGCTGAATTAGTATGTGGATAGCATGACTAGGAAGCTCTGAGAAGCAGAAATCAGGTCTTGTTAGAATGATGGAGGATTTCAGTCTTTGGGATGGGGCCGGGGAAGCCCCTGTCCATTCTCAGGAGTGCTCATGGTATTTCTGTCACTCCCGTCCCTCCTATTTACTCTGTAGTCACCGAGGTGGGGCCCGCTTGCTTCTGCCAGCAGGTTTGTAACATTCCAGACAGACTGTTCTGTCTGCTCTGTCTTCCTCCACCACTGATTCTTGACCTTCAGCTCTTATAAAACTTACCCTAGCTCTGACTCAGTTGGCCTTGTCTGCCTGCTCAAGGTCTCATGGTCCTGTGAGTCTTCAGAGTGAACTGCAGGGTAATTGCTCTAACTACTCTGTTATTTTAGCCGACCTAATACTGGGGTGGCAGTGGCAGAGGGGTGGGGTGGCATTATGGAGCTATGTGAGGTGCCTCTTCTAATATGACTAGAAATGAGTTGATGCCAATTCAGTAGAATTTAGGAAGAACTTGAGCTATTCCTCTCATCTTTAGTTGCTCCCAAAGCTGGTGCAGCAAGCTTTAGAACTCTCTCTAGGGTATTTGTTGATGTGCCAGGCTTTAGTAAGGCATGGTGGCCATGCTGAGTCAAGCAGTTTCTGATGCTGGGGACCCAAAGCCCCAAGAGGCATTTTCCTGTTGGAGGTTTTGAGGACTACAGCATCTTAGTGATTTTCTCACTTAACAATTTTTTTAAAATTTATTTTTCTCCTTTTAATTTTTGGCTGGATATCAAACCCAAGGGCTTGTGCATGCTGGGCAAGTACTGTAACAGTAATATGCATCCTTAGTGTCTAGTCTTCTCTTTTAAAAAAGGTATTTGATACATAATGATTTTCCCTTTAGTTCACAATTCTGTGTTTAATTTCCACTACACTTCCTTGAGTAGGTATTATCTCCCTCTTCCAGTAGGTAAACTCATGACAGAGAGGCTAGCTGCTCACCCTAACCTTCTCCAAGCATTAGTGTGTGTTTTATTGTATGGCACTGTGTGGTGAGACTTATCCTGTGTAGAAGGGCTTTGCTTCCACTGAAGTTAAAATGAGTGATCTTTATCTTGGTGGTTACCGACACAAGCTTTTGCTAAGCACATAACTGTGTCTGGCTCAGTGTGGACATGTGAAGAGATATAGATGGCCCACCTTTGCATGCCTTGGACTGTTGTCTAAGCCAGAGGCATTGACGTGGGTTGGCTGTATAGGGCAGTAGGCAGCAGAATTAAAGGAAGAATCTTCTGTATGTTCAAGACTGTGTGAGGCAAGTTGCCTGTTGTGTCTCCATACTGCCAGACCACAGGACAACATTTTCTTTTTCTTCTTAAATATTTATCTATTTGGGGGCTGGAGAGATGGCTCAGTGGTTAAGAGCATTGCCTGCTCTTCCAAAGGTCCTGAGTTCAATTCCCAGCAACCATATGGTGGCTCACAGCCATCTATAATGGGGTCTGGTGCCCTCTTCTGGCCTGCAGGCATACACACAGACAGAATATTGTATACATAATAAATTTTTTAAAAATATATTTAAAATTTTTTAAAAAAATATTTATCTATTTATTTTATGTATGAGTGCTTTGTCTTCATATACACCAGAAGAGGGCATCAGATCCTACTACAGACTTTTGTGAGCCACTATGTGGTTGCTGGGAATTGAACTCAGGACCTTTGGAAGAGCAACCAGCACTCTTAACTGCCAAGCCATTTTTCCAGCCCCACAGGAGAACATTTTCAATAGCCATTCTAATTCTCCCTCCCTCTTTCTATAAGAAAAAAAAGCTACCACTATCCTCTCCAAGTGTGTATACACATAAATGCATTTTTAAACAATTTTCTATAGGCAGCCAGTGGACAGTTGAACTGACTGTAAGGCAAATAGTTACGGGAGTCCTATGTTTAGATAATGATGGGAAAGTTTCAGCCCCCACAGGAAGCAATATAGTAAAATTTATTCTTCAACATTTGGCATTTTCATCTCTTAACACTGAGCTTTTAAGATAGAATAAGCATCTGTAATTAACATAGGGAAGTATGAGATGGCAGCTCTGAAATCGCATCTGACACTGGCTGATGTACCTGAGTTTGCTGAGCCTCAGTTGCCTCATTCAATTGGAAAAATTATCTCTACTGTGCAGGACCGCCCAGAGAATTCAGTGAGATTATATGCATAAAATGTGTAACCTGTAGGTTAAAGTATTCCTGTGAAATTTTAATTTTATCTTTTCAGGAGCTAATGCACATGGGTACAAATATTTTAAATGTAGAATGATAAGCTGTGAAAATAGTTCCTTTTCAGTGTCGTCTTTTGGCTGCATATTGAACTCAACAGATCCTCATGTGTTGGGCAAAGCATGGTTTATGTTTCTTCTTTTTCAGGCATAAAAATAGAAGACTGAACAGGGTAAACAGATCACCAGAGGTCACTCATATGAACACTGGGATTAGAACCCAGAGTAGAAAGCATGGTCAAAGATGTACCCCACATTGCTGAATCTTATAGTGGGGCCATAGATTCCTTTGACAGTCCTTTGAGTGCTGTGGGCCCCCAACCTCACTTTAAACTCTTACTGTGATTTAAAAATTAACATAATTTATAATTATAATTTTATAATATTTTACGATGTATTTTAAAGAAATTATGTGTACTTGTGTGTCTGTGTATAGATATGTGCATATGAGTGCAGGTGCCTGCAAAGGTCAAAAGAAGGCATCAAATTTCTTGCAGTTGGAGTTATGGGTGATTGTGCCTGACATGGGTCCTGGGAACTGGACTCAGGTCCTCTGTAAGAGCAGTATGTACTCTTAACCGCTGGGCCATCTTTCTAGCCCTAGACACATACATAGATGATTTCATGATGATTTTTGATGAGTAGATAAGTCCTTTGTCACTGGAAGTTGAAGTTCATACCTTAATGCCTTCTTTGCATTCATCCCCAGCAGGGCTTTAGGATGCCTCTGGAGAGCTGTAGCACATGCCTAATGAACTGCCAATCAAGCCTGCTCCCCAAGAAGCCCAGGTTTCTGAATCAGAAGATGTGGGCTCCACGCTTAGCCATTGCTTATCTTATCTCTGTGACTTTGGGTGAGTTTCTCGATTTTTCTGAGTTATTGCCTATTAGATAGTGTTGGTGTTCTTTGCTCTTTGTTCTTTATAAATGCGAACTAATATTTATAAAGTGCCCTGTTCTAAATTGTGCAGTCATAAACAAATCTATGATCTTATTTTTCTCTGCAAAGCCTGGGGAGGCTGAGGAATCCAGTAAGAAGTGGATTCATACCTGGAATTTTATCCTGCAGCTCAGAGAATGACCCCTTCTCTGGGTTAGGCTTTCAGAATCAAGGTTCCAAAATCAGAATTAGGTGTGTGTGTGCTGACTCATGTTCTACTGACTGTCCATTCCCCTAGCTGATCTCAGCTCCCTTTGCTTCTTCCAGCCCAAAGAGAGCAATAATCCCATTATGAAGACAAGTCTCATTACGACATCTCTACGATAGAGGCAGCAAACAGCCCTGTAGACTCTAGGCTGTTGCCTGGGAAAGCTTCTCCTCCCTTCCCTTGTTCATTAATGAATATGAGAGGTTTTATTCCCCCCAACAAAAGTGTTAATTAGACACTGCTCTGAACAGGAATATTACATAAATGAATTGAACTTGAATCAATCAGCAAGCCAGCTCTGTGCTGCAGGTCCCCTGAATGCGAAGAGAACTGAAGGCTGTATAATGGGAAACAGGAGGTGGGATGTCCCTGATGTAGAATGTGAAGGGCGAAGTGTCCTCTGTTTCCAGCACCATTTTCAAGCAGATACTTTTATTCTTCTACTTTCTTTACCTTCTTGCTTTCTTCTCTTTATTCTTTTCTCCTTTCCACCATAGACACACACACACGCAAATATCCTCGAGGGTCTGAAAGTTCAGATTCAATTCTTGTAACTGAAGTTGGTCTGGATTTACCAGTGGTACTTTCTTGGCACCTTATTGGTCCCAGGGTTGATACGTCAGTCAGAAGACACCAAATGCAATCAGTCCCACCCTACCATCACCTTTCCTTGTGAGCCACTAGTTTTCTCATCGGAAAATGGTGCATATATTGCAGGTGTGTAACAGGGAGGGGTACCTATACAGTGAGTCTGAATGGTTGGGTGACTTCTGGAATTTTTGTGAACTTGTAATGCTGATTATCTCTTGTGCATTGAATGCAAAAAACAAAAACAACAACAAAAAAACAAAACCATGGTGGGAAAGACTGTGGTTTTGTCTTTTGAGAATACCCAGTGAATTATGAAGGAAATGGGCCAGCGTGGTGGCTCAGCAGGTAAAGGCACTACTTATTACCAAGCCTGACAACCTGAATTTCCTCCCTAGAACTCACCCACATGGTGGAAGGAAAGAATCAATTCCTGGAAAGCTTGTGTTCATATGTGCATGGGGGCAGGTATTTGTATGCATATTCAATGCACAAATAAATAAATAGATGTGAAAATTTTAAGAAATCTAAATTGAAAAGTCCTTATAAACATACAAGTGATCTAGGTGTGTTGGCACAGACCTGTAAGTAATCTGTTGACTGAAGCAGGAAGATTGCAGAAGTTCAAGGCCAGCATGGGCTACAAAGCAAGATTTCCCCAACACACATTATGAACATCTCATACATACCATACACACACCTCACATACACCACATATCTACCACACATGAACTCCACATATGTCACATACAATATATACTATTTACACACATGAGCAAATACATGAGCAAATGGTAGGACAAAAATTAAGCATTAGGAATTTGGTGTGTAATTGGGGGAAAAGATCTGTTGGAAACTGTTGAGAAGTTGCAACAAGGATTCTGTTGCCCTGATAAGGGGGCCCAGTTAGGGGCAAGAAATGCAGAGGAAGTGTGATGAGTTGGGTCACCAGGACTGTGCAAAGGAAAGGACCTATGTGCCTCTATCTGGCACAGAGTAGAGTTTGAATAAATGCATAAAGCAGCATATCTTTCATTCTTTTGTAAAGATTTAATTAATTAATGTAAAAATTTATTTACTTATTCACACATACACAAATTATGTGTGAGTACGTGCATGTGTGACTGCAGGTGCTGGAGGATGCCAGAAGAGGGTGTTGGAGCCCATAGAGCTGAGGCCAACCCTCTGACATGGGCACTAGGAAGTAAGCTGCAGTCCCCTGCAAGAGTAGCAGGTACTCTTACCTACTGAGTGTATGCAGCACTCGGTCTCTCTAGCCCCCACCTCCTTCTCTTGAGTTCTGTCACTGTAGTCTTTTCTCTTATCAGCCCTTCACGGCACCCTTGAGTTCTTGCTCAGAGATAGATGAAATTTTCTTCACTTTTAGTAAAGGAGATTGAAGCCAGTGCTTTGTGCGTACCAGCCAAGTGTTGTACTAGTCAACGGTGCCATTCTTTTATTTTTTTTAATTTTAGCTGCCTCACTTTCCTAGACTCACCTTTCACACTTTTCAATCTTCTGTGCCAGGCACTTGGCATTCTTCCTATTCCAGAAGTTTATAGCTGGATGTTAAGCAGCGCCTCTAATTGAAAAGCTCTTCTTTAGTATTTTGCCTAGTTCTTTTGCTTTCCAGTGTGGTCTGACAGGAGGAGAATGTGCAGCAGTAGTGTTGATTTTTCATTGCTATAACAAAATGCCTGTGATGATAGCTTTTGTTGGCTCTCTTGCTTTGGGCTTGTGCTGAGGCAGTCTGTCCTAGCAGGGACTCCCGTCGGAGAGAGCTGCTCATGCCATGGGTGATAGGGAACAAATACAGTAGACAAGGAGAAGCTACAATCCCATGTCCCCACTCACTTCACCCGACTTTCTTCCAATGGGTCCCATCTGAAGGAGACACCACTTCCTCAATAGTCTTACAAACAAGGCAGCTCACTTTCAACACACGGGCCACTGGGGACAATTCAGATTTGAGCTACGGGAGGAACTGGAGGTGGGCTCTGCTTTACATTCTCTGCAGCACTGAGAGCTCAGGGAATTCATTGAGCGTCTCTGAGATTCAGCTGCCCAGGGCTGAGATTTCATGACTCAAAATTAAACTGGATGTGAAAGTGATTTGTAAGTGTTCAGCTGTTCATCGAGGTAAGCAATTGTTATTTCTTGCTATTTCCATTGGTCTGGTCTTTGGTGATGACCTGCACCATAGGCAGGTAAAGCAGACATATGCTTACGGGTTTGGGCCTATCCAGATAAAGTGGAAATCCACCACATAGAAAGGAATTTTTTTTTTATTTCATTAAAAAAAGTCAAAGCTGGCTAGAGAGATGGCTCACTAGTTAAGAGCACTGGCTGCTCTTTCACAGTACCCAGGTCCAATTTTCAACACCCATGTGGTGGCTCATAGCTGCATTTAACTTCACTTCCGGGGCCTCCATAGGTATCAGGCATGCATGCTATTGCACTAACATAAATGCAGATGAAGCAGTCACACACATTTTAAAAAGTGAGGGGAATTAGGAATGCTGGGGAAAGTAAACCAACACTTGAATTATATGTATATTCATGTGGGGGGTGTATGTGCATTTGTGTAGTGTGCATGTGTGTGGTGTTTGTGTGTATTGTGTGTGGTGTGTGTGTGTGGTGTGGTGTATGTGTGTCTGTAGAGTAGATGTGTGTGTGTGTGTGTATATGTGTGGTGTGCACGTGTGCACTTTTATTTATTTATTTCTGCCTTTTAAAAAATGTTTGTGCTTTTACCTTTCTTTCCTTTACTTCCTGGGTTGTGTCTTGTCCTAGACCCCTAGAACTGAAGCAGTAACTTTTAGCAGTGCCTGCCTTTGTCTCCTGTCTAGCAGCCTCATTGGCCCCATTAAGGGCCAATTAGTTACCCTGTTTTTCTTTCTGAAGGAACCTGGTGAGAACAGCCCCCTCGGACTTAACCTGAGGCAGTGTGCTTCAGGGAGGGGGAGTTCCATGAATGCAAAGATTCAGAGCAGAGCTTCAGACAGTCCTGTCACACTTACACACACACACACACCTCCACGGCAGAGCTTCAGACAGTCCTGTCACACACACACACACACACACACACACACACACACACACACACACATCCATGACAGAGCTTCAAACAGTCCTGTCACACACAGCTCCACGGCAGAGCTTCAGACAGTCCCATCCTTACACACACAGATCCATGGCAGAGCGTCACACAGTCCTGACACACACACACACACACACACACACACACACACACACACACACAGCTCCACGGCAGAGCTTCACATAGTCCTGCCATGGCATTTTCCCTCCACCAATGGAGGGAAGGGATTGAGAATGGAATAAAAACCTGCCCTAGAATGGAAACTGAAGGTGAGGGCTTGGATTGGTAGGGACAAAGGAGAGAATTCAAGGGGAAGAGAATGAAGTTTTGCATTATGATGTTCCCCGTTCTCTGTAACAGGTCCTGTGGAATATTCTATTTGCTGTTGAACTTTCTGTTGAACTGTTACTTTCATTCACATAGAGGTCTGTTAAATAGGAATTAATGACCCTATTTTCTGGATAAGCTGTAATGTCTAGAGAAATGAGGGTATATCTGAAATCCACCCTGGGCCTCTGGCTCTTTTTACCATGATCTCTTTGACATCGTGATGAGGGAGGTAGACCAGGTCACTGCTAGATGGAGACCACTAATTGGATGTTTGGGTGTCTGTTTTATTCCTTTGTTTGTTTTATTTTTGAGACAGGGTTTCATTCTGTAGTCCAGTTTATCCTAGAACTCACTATGAATCCTAGATTGGCCTTGAACTTTAGGTTATCTTCCTGCCTCAGCCTCTAAAATGCTGGGGTTACAGGCTTGTACTACTGGATAGATCTTATTCATATCCCAGCAATAGGAGGGACCTGCTCTTGCCCCTTAGAGAGTCGTTTAGAAAGCTGAAGCCTCCAGAGCCAAGGGGGAGACTTATGCATTGACCAAGCTTTCCAGTTAGCCCTCAACTCCTGATAGACACAAACTGCGGAGATTCTGAGAGAGATACTTCCCTAACGCAACAGACAGATCAAGAGATCCCGAGGATCCTAATAGCTTGTTTGTTTTATTCGATGTAGAAGGAACCGCGAGTTGTGACTTTACAAATCAAAGAATTACACACACTTCGAATGCAGGTGGAGCATAGTGGAAGATAGAATCCGAGTGATGAATTTCACACTGCTCATTCATTCATTAATTCTTCTAGACATGTTTTCTAGTGCAGCTTGTTTAGATGGGTACTGCAGATCAGAGAGTAGATAGTTTAAGGGGTTTACCGAGTTACTCTGGGATAAAGAATACAAAGTTCCTTTATAGTTTGGCACAAGAGGCATGCTTGACACTCGGCTAACAGCAAGCATTATGCTGGATATCCTGTATCTGTGGGTGGTGAAGGGGTGGGCTCCTACAGCCCTCCAGATAGACAGGGTCTATGAGAAGGAAAATCACAGACTCCACGGAGGAGAATCCATGGGTTCTTAGATCGTGTGGGTTGTCTAGGATAAGCCATAATCCCTAAGGTGGGGGGCTGGATGGACACTTGAGAGTCCTAGTGAGAAAGACTGGCACAACCTTGGTCAACCTATGGAGGTAGGTGCTCTTCTGTTTAAAGCGAGACGATGAGCTGGCAGATAAGTAGGTATCCCAATAGCTGAGAGCATTCCTGTTCCCTGGCTTCAAAGGTGAAAGGGGAAATGATTTGCGATGGAGAACAGGCTGTCTAAAAAAGACTGCAGGAGAGGCTGAAAAGCACCCAAATGAGAGTAAGGGTAAGCAGTCTGTGTGCCTCATGGGGTGAGGGTATCCAACTCGTGGGCCTTGTGGCTTCTTTCTGACTGAATTGCTTGGTAGATCTGCCTTAAACTGCAGTGGTACCTCTGCTAAGGTCTGATTCAGCTATACCCTTGGGGACCCTCTGCATCTCTTGGCCATGGGGACTGTCTACCCCATGTAGTGACACTCAGAGAGCAGCTGCTAGTATTGGTCTGGTCTCAAGCTCATTGCTGTCTCCTTGCGTGCTGGGATTACAGGCATGAGGCATCGTGCTCAGCTAGGATCCTCCATTTGGGAAAGGGGTCAACCACCTTGCCTTCTCCAGCCGTTGAAAGCATGATATGGACTTATGTTCATGAAATAGCAGGATGCCTGGTATACATTTATACAGTAAGTGACCATGGCTTTTGTTGTTGTTGGCCATCATGTCTCATCTCTTTTTAAACCCTGGCTGTAGCCCTCTCCCAGGGAAGGAAGCATTGCCCTCTGGTGGACCAGTGCTCCCCCTCATATAACTTCTCAGGTGGCTGGCTCTAATGTTCTAGGCACCTGGTCTCTGTACCCAGATCTCTCCCCAGGGCCCAGAGTAGAGTCCAAGTGCCGTACAGTTGACTCCTGCCACTTGAACTCTTTTCCTCAGCAGGAATCAATTCTACTCTGTCAGCTAGACTCAGAGTAGGACTGCCATGTCAGCTGCTGGTGGTGGCTCTGCCTGAATTAGGGTGTGGCAGCTTTCTCAGGAAGCTCTTCTCAGACTTGCCGTCTGGGTCTAGGCATAAAAAATCCTAGGTCGTGTGGAAGGAGCATTAGGTAGATGGGTCCTTAGTCATGAGTACCAAGCAGGAAGGACTTTTGTTCACCAATTCAGAATCTAGAACCCTGACACACAGTAGGTCCTTAATGAATACTCTCTAGCTTAGGATGAATCCCACTGACCGTAAAGAGCTGCTTTTTAGTAGCAGAGCTGTCAATAAAAAGAAAGTGCTGTTTCATGAGGAACCTGCAGCCGGGTTGAGGAGGGGCCTGCAGGCCACGTATTGGACATGCTGGTTGGAGACTTCTGATTGTGAAGGGAGAGAGGACAAGGTGACCTCCACCATCCCTGCTAATGCTGAAGTGTCTTCTCCCCTCCAAGCACAGGCTGCCTGGTCTTCCGTTATAAATGCTTGGGCTTTGCTGACAGTGCCTGGGAACTGTCTGCGAGAGTGTAAAATGGAAACACTTGGAAATCCCTTTCCCTCTACTGGTGCTGCAGTACTGTTCTCCTCCAGTTTGCTGTATCAGATGCCAGCAGATAATTCCTGGATTTGCTCTTTTTACTGCTCCTCTGTCCCTCCACTCGGCCAGTGGATGAAACAGTGGCATTGACTTGTGCCTTGGGTCAGAAGGCACGAAGAGTAGCTAGGTGAGGTGAGGTGATGTCGGAGCCCAGCAAGATAGTGGGCAATTTCCTACTCTGCTGCTGTATTGAGTGTTCGAGCTGGGCTGCCCCCTTGGATCTCCCATGATCCCTAAGGCTACTGCCTGGAGGAGACCCTATGGCTTTGCACATTTGTTCCCCTCTTGTCTTCACTCCAGTGTAAATATGTCTAAGATGTAAGAACTGTCTGGTCCTATGAGGTATGCATTGCCTCTTTCAGGGCATTCTTTCCAAAGGGCCTGGAGGTTGCTACATGTGTTAGTGTACTGAGCTCTGAGGGAGGTCCCAGGGGCAGGGAATGAGTCTGGCTTACTCTTGAGAGAGAACTGTGTTTGCCACTTGTGGGTAGTGTTGTTATGTTTTTTCTTTGGTTTGTTTTGATGTGTTTGGTTTCTGTTTTTTTTGGCAACCATGCCATCTCCTCACTACTCTTCATGTACTTAAAAGTAGAGCTCCAAGAAAGGCGACGGTTGATGCACAGGGGCTTCTCCTGCTGGGAGTATGGGGCTGGGTCTCCCGGTGTCTTTTCCCTCTGGACAGTTCCTCTGCTCTTGCCTGGGTCTGGGGGAGTGATGTCATACTCAGGTTCACTTATTCATTCACTCGCTCTTTTGCTCCTTTAACCAACTATACTGGAGCCCTTCTGTAATTCAGTTCCTGGGTTCAGCCTTTAGGATTAGAGTGGAGTAAGAACTGGGCTGTTGCTCTGCATTTGACAGCAGGGACAGGCAAAATGCCTGACAGTGCAGTGAAGAAGCAGGACAAACAAACCCTTTTCAAGGGGAAGAAGTGAGGAGAATGGGAAAGAGGACCAGCACTTTTTGAGGTTTCCGAGTCATGGCTCCAGCTTGTACTCATTTGAAGACATAGATGAGCCAAGGTATATTGGATATCCTGCACTGCTAGCGTACTGTGTTACGGGAAGCACGGGAGAGAGTGAAGACAACCTCTCACAACCCTAAGAACAGAGGGCAGTCCAGACAACCAGGAGCTCATGACAGGGACCTGTGACTCTTCCCCTGGGGAAAGTGACTCAGATTGGGGTAGCTATGGAACAAGGTTGCCAGGTGACCTGTAGGTAAGAGGGTTAAGGCATGGGATAGGGGTGACCTTTGTGTTCTTCTCTCGCCTCCCGTTTCCTCGGGAGGATATTCAGAATCTTTCACCTGGCCCAAAGCTTTTCCTTCATTTCATTCTGTTACCTGTGGCCTTAGCTTCCTCGTGTGAAGTAGGAGAGGTGGGAGATGATGGGATTGGAGCACCTGCTAATCTCCATATCTTCATATCACTATAGTGTTCACTGAATCCCTACTAGGAGCCAGGTTCTCTGCGTACTGTGTACACTAAAGTCTTCATCACAGGAAGGTGAGCTTTCCTGCTCTGTAGGAAAGGAAGTGGATAGCAGCCAGGTGGCACACATGCTGGCAGCCTACTTTGGCCTTTGCCCCTTTTTGTTACTCTTGTCTTCTGCCTGTAAAGGACTGCATGTTTTAAGGGTAGGAGAGGATGCACTAAGGACCGTGAGAGCCACACTGGAGTATCTGGGGAGAGAGACTGCTTGGAAAGTTCCTTGCAATGTGGACTGTGATACTGTTGTGCGATCTCTCTTATACCCTCCTCATGGAGAAGAAGAATAAGAACACTGATGCCAGCCCTCTCCCCCTTTCCTCCCCAGTTCACCCCAGCCCCTTTCTTGGCCCTTTCTGCAAGCTTTCCTATCCTAGCTTGTGGTCTTCAGCCTGTTGGAATCAGATATGGCCTTTGTTTTTCTGCCTGGCTGCTCCCTTTCAAGGATAAAGGGCTCTGTGTCTGGGAATGCTCTGTCTTAGGGAAGCCTAGGGAAGCTTAGAGACCTTTTCTCTGCATCACCTTCCCTGAGACTGGTGAGCCCCATGGAGGTAAAGAAAGCCTTGGCTTTCCTGGGTCACTGCTCAGGGGAGAAAGGGGACAGAAAATGTGGTCCATTGAGAGGCCTGGAGAGTATGATGGGTTGAGTATCCATAGGGAACTGAAGAATAGCAGCATAGGTCAAGCCTCATGCTCCCACTCAGACTCCCATGCATGTCCAAGAGGACTCATGCCAGGTTGGGTGGTGGCTGTTCCAGGGGAAGACATAACTATTCTCCAGATCAATGTGATCTGAGAACCACGGCATTGATGATAAAAGGGTTAGTGAAATTTCATGCATATTTATCATCATAATTATTGCTAATAGCTTCATCTGCATAGCACATACAAGGCTAAGCCCTTCATATATTTTGGTTCATCCAGTCTTTACAGCTGTACTTTATAGATGAAAAAGTACTGAGGCTCAGTGGAGTTAACTTTCTTTGTACATAATGGTAGCGGTGAAGCTTCGAGCAATCCATCAGCAAGCTCATGGTCTCCATGGCAGGAAGACCCTGTATTTAATCCTTTTTTTCCATCCCAATAGCTTTGGGAAACATAAATTCTTTTTCCTTTTCACCTCTACATTTCCATCAGTACAATGGCATTGAGGTTATGAATTTTCATGGTGGATA
Source organism: Alexandromys fortis (assembly GCF_014885135.2). Lineage (NCBI taxonomy): Eukaryota > Metazoa > Chordata > Mammalia > Rodentia > Cricetidae > Alexandromys > Alexandromys fortis. The sequence goes on along the minus strand of NW_026068045.1, from coordinate 135,593 downwards.
TTAGGAATCACTGAGACAACGACATAAAACATTCACTCCTAAGATTTGAACTGGAAAGTAGAGGCATTGCTGCGTCTAGATATAAGAAAGTGAATAGTATGGACACTGCCCCTTCCTTTGTGCAAACAAGCCTTGGCTGTCATTGGACTAGCTCTCTAGATCAGACTGGCCTCAAACTCACAGATATCCACCTGCCTCTGCCTCCAGAGTGCTAGGATTAAAGGTGTGTGCCATCACCACCAGTAGCCGGCTTTTTCTGGACCACCAAACAGCTCCCAGATCAAGACATGGGGACTTATCATGAATACTCGGCTTTATATTATGCTTGTCCCACTAGCTCTTATAACTTAATTTACCATTAATTCATATGCGTTTTGCCTCAGTGCTTTTTGACTTTTTCCCTTCTTGTATGTCCTACTTTCCTGCTTCTCCCATGTCTGTTTGTCTGGTGGCTGTCTGACTGACTGGCTCTGGGTGTCTCCCTTTTCTTTGCTCCAACACTCTCCCCTCCCTGCTTGAGTCTAGATTCCTCCTCTTACTCTCTCTGCCTGCCAGCCCCACCTATCCCTCTACTGCCTAGCTATTGGCTGTTCAGCTTTTTATTAGACCAGCTAGGTGCTTTAGGCCGGTGAAGCAACACATCTTTACATCATTAAACAAATGCAGCATAAACAAATATAGCATACCTCTACACGGTTAAAGTAACATTCTGCAACATAAACAAATGGAATACATCTTTTCATAGTTAAAGTAACATTCCTAGCATAAACCTAGGTGTGGAGCTGGGTACAATGGCACACTCCTTTAATGCCAACGCTTGAGGAGCTGAAGCAGAGTAGAAGCAGCAAGATCAGGAGTTCGGGACTGTCCTTAGCTATATAGCCAGTTTAAAATCATTTTGGATTACATGAGACTCTGTCTCAAATAAGCAAAAAGCCAAACCAAACAAAAGCAAATACCAGCTGTGGGTCTAGCACGAGTAACAAAGCTACTTCTTTCGCTCTGAAGTCCTTAGAGCCTGGGACTTCTGATTTTTACTGTCAGAGTAGGCTTAGAAAGGATCCTCAGGACTAGGACTTCTAACAATAGCAAAAGCTATCTGTGGGCTGGGGAAGGGAAGAGATGGGCAGAGAAGGATCTGTTAGAATTTCTGTTTGAGCAAAGTTACTCTGGCTGTTATGTTAAGAGTAAGCCTAAGAAGAGAGGAGTGGAAATTCTCTGTGGCTTCTCTAGTTGTCCTGGTGTGAAATGGTGGCTAGCACCAGGGGTACCTATCTCTAGAGTTGCTTTGAACTTAGAATTACTAATATTGACTGATAGTTTGGGTACAAGGTAAGAAAGAGCTAGGAATCAGGTGATTTTTTTTTCTTAAATGCTGGAGGAGTGAAATTGTTATGTACTGAGACAGTACAAGGGCAGGGTAAAGACCAGGGGCTCAATTTTGATTTGGAGGATGGTGCTGGGGATGAAATCCAGGGCCCCTTATGTGCTGGGCATATCCTCTACCAGTGAACTACATCTCCAGCCCAGGAGCTTAGTTAAGTGTGAGACGCTAATTAGAAAATCAACTAGAGGTGTTAAATAGGCCATTTGATAGATGCATCTGGGTCTTGAGAGGGTATTCTGAGCAGAGATACAACATCAGAAGAAATGATGTTTAAAGTCATGTAACTAAGGCTGGGGAGATGGTGTAGTCAGTAAAATGCTTGCCACACAAATATGGCTGAGTTCAGATCCTTAGTACTCATGTACCCATGCCAGGTGTAGTAGTACAAACCTGTTATCCTAGCACTGGGAAGGAAAAGATAAGAGGATCCTTGAATTTTGCTGGTCAGCTAGTCTTGTGAATATATAAGTTGCAGTTTCAGTGAAAGGCCATCTCTCAAAAAATAAGGCAGAAAATAGAAAAGGATACCCAATGTTGACTTCTGGCCTCCACCCACAACTGCCCTCATATTACACAGATATGTACAAATGTATTCAGAGGCTATATGATTAGATGAGTTCACCACAGTAGCGAAAGGAGAGGACAGGCCCAAGAAAAACCCTGAAAACACACATAGATAAGTGTAGTCCACACTCCTTATCAAGGAAACTCTTTGTAATAGAGAACATGACTAATCAAAATGAAAGTTTGTGGGTCCCAGTTCCATTGGATGCACCTATAATACAACCCCTGTATGGAAGGCTCAGGGATGGTTGTGGAAGATCTGGAGGAACAGAGAGTTTTGCTACGAAATTGTGTTTCCTGGGACTGTAAGAAGCTACACCCATGAAGTCTCAATTTAAACCATAACACTCACCAACAGGATAGCTGAATAAGAACAATTGGCATGCCAATATGAACAGAAGAAAGTCCTGGAGGCCTCAACCAAGAACTACAGGCAACTGAAGAATACTGAGATGGGGAGAAATAGTCTTCTCCAGGGAAGAGCACACCCATTGTTTATCCAATATCAAATCGTCAGCCCTAAAAACGTATAAGTAATATTATACAGACTGAACAGGTTGTATTTAGGAATATGTATGTGTTTCACACATGCTCATACATAACAGCAATCAGTGGGAAGAATGGCATATGAATTTGAAAGTGAGCAACAAGGAATACATGGGAGGACTTGAAGGGAGGAAAAGGAAGGCAGAAATGATGCAATTATATTATAATTTTAAAAAATGAGAAGAAAATATCAGAAGGTAGGGAGTCACAGAAAAATCATGTGTGGGTATTGTTGAAATATGAGCGGCGGGGCTGCGTCCCCAACACCCCGGCCGCTTGGCTAGCTCATGCCCGAAATAACAACACACAAACTGTATTCATTTAAGAACTGCTTGGCCCATGAACTCTAGCCCTTACAGGCTAATTCTCGCACCTGGACTAGCCCATTTCTAATCATCTGTGTAAGCACCCCAAGGTGCGCTTACCGGGAAGATTCTAGCCTCTGTCCATCCTGGTAGAGTTGAGCATGGTGTCTCTGCTCCAGCAGAGCTGTCGGGTCTGTCCGGGAGCTGAGCAGAGTCTGCCCTCACTTCCTCTTCCGCCCAGAATTCTATTCTGTTTACTCCTCCCATCTATGTTCTAAGCTGAGGCCAAGCAGTTGGTTTATTATAACTTAACCAATGAAATCAACAGATTGATATATGACACTCCCACATCAGGGTATTACTGCAGGACCAGTGAGGAAAACCTCTGCTTTCAACTAGAAAGTTCTACTGTGGCCTAAGGACTAGGGGTAGGCTCAACAGTAGAGTACATACATGCCTGACACTAGTTCTGCACATGGAAAAAGAGGTAAATAGATACTCAGCCCCAATAAGAGGAGGACCAAGATGGGGCTAGTGTTGCATTGAGGAACTCTATCCTCAGGACCTTAGGGAGAAACGTACTTGGATGACTTTATGAGGGATGGTAAGATTGTATGCCCAGTTCTGCCAGAGTGCTTTCGCCATGAGGAGAACAGAGGTTAGGGATTTGGCAGTGGCTGTCTGGGGTCAAGAGAGAAGAAGATGTAGCATATTTACAAGAAGAAGCCTGTGAGAGCACCAGCAGCATTAGAAGTGAAGGATATTTGGTTAGAAGTAAAGGAGACTCAGGGGGAATGTCATAGCTCTCCTCTCATGCTTAACAGACTATCATGTGGAAGAGAATTAGATTCATTTTATGTGACCCCAGGGGAAAAACTAGGATTGATGTTCAGAAACTGCAAAAAGAAGGATTACAGTATGGGCTGAATTAGAAGGCTTTGCGTGCATTGTTTTCTCATTTGGTTAATCAGCCCTCAGTGCCTTCTGTGGAATCAGCACTGGCTGAGGCACCAAGGCAAAAGCCCAGCCCTTTTCAATAGTGGAAAGGAACCCAGACACGTAGTGTAATGTGGGATGGAAATACTAACCTGCCTGGGGTGGGGAGTGAGGATATGGCTCATTGGCATAACTCCTGGCTAAGGATATTCCACTCTCTGACAATGGAGGTCCATCTCAGTCAAGTCTGGTGAGTTTTCTGGATGGCTAGGCCATGTAGGCACATCCTTCATAAAAATGATGTCTGATAGACAATTGGTGGTGGTATATTATCGCTTGTAGAGCACTTTCAGTTCTCATTCTAGCCCTGTCAAAGTCAGTCTGTTGTCTGTGCCTTTTAGATGGGCCAGGATCTGTGTATCAAGGGAAGCATCTCTTACTTCTGTCTCCCAGCTTTGTTCCCTCAAATCCACTCCCATCAAGCCTGTTTTCTGTCCTCTGCCTGGGACCTCCTCCACCTGAACCCTTTCCATGGCTCATGTTTTCTTATTTCAAGAAGGTCTTTGGGACTTAGGTTCCCCACTGTACCATTCTCCATAATTCCTGGACCAGTCGACCTCGTGTTCCTCGGGTGTGCTGTGAGACATGTCTAAGTTTAAATAACACGGAGGGTTGGTCCTTAAAATGCTGTAAATAAGGAGGGTAGAAGGAAGAAGGAGAAAGCAGGAAGACTGGCTCTAGTTGCACCTCACTTGAAATTGGCATTCTCTTCATTTTACAAAGCAAGCGCCTTGCCCCAGTTGACTGGCCCAGTGGGCTGCTGTGTGGACTTGCTTGGACATTGCACTCTGCTGCCTTTCTGGGGATAGAAAAGGGAAGAGTTAAGACAGGAAAGCTTCTGTTCAGCCTGATTGTTGAACTTCAACCTGCTGGATCTATGAGGAAGACATAGACTATGTCCTACCCTCTTTGAATTCACAGTCACAGGATACCAAAAAGAGACATGGGGAAAGGACATGGGATGGCCACAAAGTGAAAGAAACTGTGCACCTTTGTATACATACAAAAATAACAAAATGTTCAATTTGGCAACTCAGGGCAGGTCCCTGAACAACCACAAGTTAACCCTACTGCAGTGAATCTCTGTTCTGGTGCTGCTAAAAGAGTTAAGCAATGTCCTTTGTTCTCCAGGTAGAAGGATAATTGCAGGGATAGGAGCTAGTATGCTGTTGACAAGAGAATGAAGTGGTTCAGTATGCTAAATAAATCATAGGCAGAACAGTCCAATGGGGTTGGTCACATATACTAAGGAGCTGCGGGTTGCATTCCGCCACCCAGCTTCCGCCATCAGCTAGCTTTACCCAAAATAACAACACGCAAATTGTATTCTTTTAAACACTGCTTGGCCCATTATATCTAGCCTCTTCTCGGCTAACTCTCGCACCTGGACTAGCCCATTTCTAATAATGTGTAAGCACCCCAAGGTACGCTTACTGGGAAGATTCTAGCCTATGTCCATCCTGGGTCAGAGCTTCATCGCGTCTGCCCTGGAGAGCAGAAGCATGGCGTCTGTCTGAGGCGTCTTACCTCACTTCCTCTTCCTCCCAGCATTCTGTTCTGTTTATTCCACCCACCTATCAGGGCCAAGCAGTTTCTTTATTAATTAACCAATGACCTTCCTCCATCAGTCACACTTTTCAGAGAAAGACATATTAAGGGGACATAGCACACTCCATCAGTCACACTTTTCAGAGAAAGACATATTAAGGGGACATAGCACAATTGAGCTCAGAAATTCCAAGAGGAACAATTAGCTGAGCTTGTTGGGGAAGATTTTCTAAAGAGAAAGTATTTGGGTTGTATTTAGGAAGAAAAACAACTTGGACTACCAAGTAAGAAGTCTAATAAAGATATTTATAAAATGTGGGAAAAGGAGAGGAAACAAAGACCTAGATATCATGGATATGAACCAAGGCAAATTAGCACTATGTCCTCTAAGAGCACACCAAGGTTTTGCAGAGTAATGAGGTGCACATGATCCCTAAGAACTCTGTGGTGGCCTTGGCCCAGGCTGAGTGTTAGAAAACCTCCCAGGCACCAAGCCAGAACTGCATCTCGAAGGATAGCTAGAAATGAGCAAGGGGTCAGGGCAGGGAGCTGCCCAAGGGTGGATGCTGGCGTAGGTACTGCTGGTGTGGGCAAGAGCCTGACAAATTCCCCTCGAAGGGGAAGAAGTGGAAGAGGATGCTGAAGAGGTAAGCCCTAACTTGATTTGTACTTCACCTGAAGCCACTGGAGAACCACTGAAAGATGTTATACTGGATGATGATATCACTGGACATGTGCTTTAGAAAGGTCATTCGGGCAGCTGTGTGGAGAATAGATTTAAGAAGACCATGCTGGAGGTAGGAAACTATTAGGAAGGTATTGGAACAGTCCTGGGGAGCAGTAGAAAAAATGTTAACCACTTGGGTGAGGGCAAAGATGAAGGGTTAAAATTGTGATATACTTAGGAGGGGTGTCTGTGATATGTGTCATGGGGTAGTCTTGGATAAGTCTTAGGTTTAAACGAGGGTGAAAAGGTAGCAGGGTTTCTGGATAGAAAGATTTAAGGAAATGAACCCAAGATTCTTCCCACATCACAGAAGTCATGGCCCTTGACAAATGAGAGAGGGTCATCAAAGACAGTGCCACAATTCTTATTGGCTAGATCTAAGTTATGTAAGAACTTCCTGAGAGTCTCTGGCTGAGGATCAAGTACTCAGCAGTTCTACAGGTTTAAGGCCAAAGTCAGCATCAGGAGAGGAAGTGGAAGGTGAGAGGGTTGTGCCCACGGTGGTAGGACATCTGCATCATTTGCTTCATGCAGGTTTATTTTACAGGGACAGAACAGCAGGATGTGGTTGGCATGGAGATGACACTTGAGCAGGATCCTATGGGAACTCACACTTCATTTCTGATTTTGCTGTTAACTGATTCTATGACTTGAGACCGGGAGAGTCATGTCTCCTCTTTTGACATGATTTTATATTTGTACAGTAAAGGGTCAGATTAGATCAGTAGGTTTCATCAAATGTGAAGTCTCACAATTCTGGAGAATATAGTCAGACATTAAGTCTCATGATACTCAGGCTGGCCTTGAACTCAATGCGTAGCAGAAGGTGACTTTGAATTCATGATCCTCTTGCTTCTCCTCTCCAAATACCTTTTCACAGATAAACAGCACCGTACATGGTTCCAACACAGACCTGATTGCTGAGAAGGGACAGTCTGTTCCCTGTAGCTCCAAATGAAGGCTTGCTCCTCATGTCTTAGTTTTGTCTAAACCAAATCAACTATTCAGACTACTGGGTAGAAATCCCAAAGGCATCACAGGCAGTCTCTCAGAGGAGGCTGTTCCTGAGTCTCCAGTCCTGCCTTTGCACCTGTGGTAGCCCCAGAAGAGCTTCCCCTCCTTCCTTTAGTCTGAGTTAAAGCACGGGGCAACATGACGATCTTGATTCCTCGCTCCCACTTGCAGCTCTCACCATCTATAAAAATAGACAGTAAGCTATTGTTTTGAATGGTTCAAGGTCACATAGCAAATATCTATAGATTATGAAGGGGACATTAATGAAATAGAAACAGTAGCCATTTCATTACTATGCACAAAATCCTTTTAAAACCTCATAACTCAGCACTGCCGATAACCAATACACAGACATAGCAACCCGAGCACTGGAGGAGCTGTGCCTCCTCTGACTCCGCTTGTCTCCTGTCTCGGGAGGAACGCAGTAAAGAGATGTGTCTCTTTCTTCTTCCATTCTCTCTTTTGTCTTCATTCTCTCTCCCTTCTTGCTTACTCTTTTCTGAGAAAGGTATAAGAGCAATTTAATAAAACCTCTTCCCTTCTCTAGGCCGCCCACACGTCATTGCCCTCTGCCTCGCCACCACACCAGGATTCATCTGCGGTCTGCTCAGACAAACTGTAAACGACTGACCTACGCCTCTCAGATTCCACACTCTTTCAATCCATAAACCCTGCTGATTAACATATTTCATATTCCTCCCATTTCTTTGTACCCAGTCTTAGTTTTACACTCTTCTGGTTTCCCTTCAGATGGAGTGTGGCTACTCTGTGCTGTACTTACCTTTCCCCCAAGTTATACCAGGTTATCAGGTCATCTCTGTTACCCCTAGAGATGAAAGTCCAAACTCATGCATGTGAGAGTCCATAGGATCCAATCAATGCTATCTCCTCTGCCCCGTCCCTTGTCCCATCTCTTGAGTTCATGAGAGTCACTCGCAGGTGCCGCAGTCTGCCACACATCCTTCCTTTTGCTTACTTAGGTTTTGCTTGAAGGACACTTTCCCCGGAAATCAACTCTGTGCTTTGTGAGCGCCTCCCACATTTCAGATTGTTGACTGGCTGACGTCTTCTCTCTGCCAGCCTTTCATACTTTGTCCTTTTACCTAGAATGCCATACTGTATTTATATGTGACTGCCTGTATTTACCTTCCGTAAATCCCTCAGAGCGGGAGATGTGGCACTCCACTTCTTGTCTCTATCCCATAACAGTACTAGACACACACACACACACACACACACACACACACACTGTCTCACAATGATGATACATTTTTACTTTGTTTTGTTTTTGAAGATGGGTTTCTCTGTGTAGCTCCGACTGTCCTGGAACTCACTCTGCAGAGCACGCTGCCTCCTAAGGATTAAAGACAATTGTCACCACTGCCTGGCACACTTTTACTTTTTTTTTTTTTTTTTTTTCGAGACAGGGTTTCTCTGTGGTTTTGGAGCCTGTCCTGGAACTCGCTCTGTAGACCAGGCTGGCCTCGAACTCACAGAGATCCGCCTGCCTCTGCCTCCCGAGTGCTGGGATTAAAGGCGTGCACCACCACCGCCTGGCCCACATTTTACTTTTTAAATAGATTTATTGTATTTGTAATATTGTGTGTCCCAGCCATTCATGCCTCACTGTTCTCCAGACAATATGCTGCAGTCCCACCTGCCTCTGTCAGAAGGCACATACTATATTACATCTGCAGTTCAGGTTTTCACCCTGTCCTTCACAGACTTCTCATGTTCACTCTTTCCTTCTTTTTATATCATCATCATCATCATCATCATCATCATCATCATCATCAGAGACTGGGCCTTTTGTAACCCAAACTGGGCTCAACTTTCTTATTTTAAAATGTATTTTATTTTATGTGTATATGGGTGTGCCTGAGTCTAAGTCTGTGTAGTGCATGTGTACACAAGCTCATAGCTGTTAGAGGAGGGTATTGGATCCTCTGAAGCTGGAGTTACAGAAAGTTGTGAGCCACAATGTGTTGGGAACTAGGGTCCTCTACATAGAGCAGTGTGTGTCCTTAACCTCTGAGCCGGTCCGTCTAGTCCTGGCTTCCTACTCTGTGTAGCTAAGGCTGACCTTCACCTGCTGCCTCTACTTTCTGAGGAGTAGGATTACAGGTGTGTGCCACTGTGTCCAGCTCTTTGTTCTTTCCTCTTCTATCACCATTGAAATTGCTAATTTCTTCCCAGGTGTGGTGATCCATGTCTGTTATTGTAGACCCCAGAAAGCTGAGGCAGGAGGATCACTGTGAGTTTAAGGCCAGACTGGGCTACACAGTGAAGCTCTGTCTTAGAAACAACAACAACCAAAACAAAATAATTAATAATTTCTCTCCTACATCCTAGAGCTGATGTTTGATTAGAGCTTTATTGTTCTTAATACCTGGAGGCTATGCTTTTTCCACCCTTTTATCTCTATAGTGTTGGCTATAAGCTCCGCATGAAGAGCAGATGTTAGATCACCTATTTTGGTTTCTCAGTTTCTCTCTCTCTCTCTTCCTTTATGGAATTATGAGCCAGTAGGGATGGAGTGAGTGGTCAGCTGGGTTGACGTGAAGGTGAGGGTAGGACCAACTGGAAGACTGGTTAAATTTGACAGCTCACAGAAGTTATAAACAAGAATTCTCACCACCGAGTCTCCTGTGGATATTTATGCAAGCGTCATCATTATTATTACATTATTACTCAAGTTTTGATTATCTTAAACACACGCCAAGCTGTGGGAAACATGCTAAAACTGTATTAGTTAAAACTGTTCTCTACCTCAGAGGTCAGGGCAGTATCCCCTCCCCATGCCACTAAATGTGCTTGAGGAATGGTCATATTATTTATAGTGATTCTCAGTGCCTCTCTCTGGTTTCCAAAGCACTCTGACATCTGAGTGTTGATCATCACTTCCAAGATCTGTCCAGCCCTTATGCTTTACAGGTGAAGAAATAAGAGCAGGGGAGTGTTGCTGGCCCAGGTACCCACTTCCTGGCGGAGTGCTTGTTCAATCTGGGTCTTCTGATTCCAAAGAAATTTTTGCTGTTGTTTTTGAGGCATGTACTGGTGTGGAACCCAGAGTTGTGTGCATGCTAGGTAAGCACTCTGGTATTATGCCCTTACTCCCCAACAGACCTTTTCTCCCCACACTCTTTACTAAAATCCACTCAACTTCCTCTGTCTTCATCAATAAACAATTATTCAACAATAAACAGAATTGTGCTGGGGTTAGAGCAGTGAGATCAACAGAGACATACCTCTTGGCAAGGTTGCCTCCTTTCTGGACATGGGGATTTACAGGTACGCACACAGGAACCTCCTTTTCATGGACCATTTCACTGGCCTCTTCAGGGTCCTTTTTTTGGGCTTTTCTGATACCCAATTCTGGATTTATCTGTCGTCCCTGTTGCATCACTGATGAAAATGAAACTCAGAGATTCTGAGCCTTCACTTTACTGAACCTAGGCCAAAGGGCTTACAACTCCACCACTCTTGAAAAGCAGGAAAGTGGGGGCTGGAGAGATGGCTCAGCAGTTAAGAGCACTGGCTGCTCATCTAAAGGACCTGAGTTCAATTCCCAGCAACTGCATGGTGACTCATCTATAGTGGCATCTGATACCCTCTTCTGGAATAAATGTGTACGTAGAGATGGAGTACACAATACATAAAATCAATAAATAAATTCTAAAAGACAAAACAAAAGCAGGAAAGTGAACAAACAACCCTTGGTTACCTAACCTGGATAGACCCACCTGGAGAATGTAAGGCCAAGGAAGTATACCAAGCCAGCAAAGGTGGTGGGGGGGGGGGGGCAGCTAAGTTTTTGGAACCCAACATTTGCTGTCATTATCCACAACTGTTTGACCTCGCTGGTCCCCTGAGGTCCTTCTACTTTGTTATACGAGAAATACACCTTGAATTGCTTTTGTAACTCTGTCAGAGATGCAGGCTTGTCTAGCAGAGATGCTGGCAGAAAGCAATAGAGAGTTCGGTATTTGTTACAGCTGTTCCCCACCTCAGAGGTTTGGGCAACATACCCTCCCTAAACCTCCATCTAGGCGCCATCTGGGGAAGGCCAACATGCCAGTAAGTTGTGTGCCTCAAAACCACTTTATTGGCTTCTTGTCGTATTGGAAGTCATGTAATTATGAGCAGAATTTATATGTTACCAGGGTTGCATAGGCACCCCCTCTGCATCTCCTTCCAGGCACTGCAAATATTGAAGACTGGTTAAGAAAAGAATCAAACATACACACCTTTATTATCTGTGCACCCTGTAGATAAGGTTTTAATTGAAAATTGGTTCATCTGTTCCCTGTGCCTAATTACAAGCTGCCTGCAATGCTAGTGGAACTCAGAAAGAGGAGCTCAGCACTCTCAGAGAAGACCTGAGTTTAGGGCCTTAAACACAGTATCCATTGCTGAAGCCTTCTGGTTTCCTGTGCATAAGCAAGCACTGGGTTTTGCTTGCAGGGGTTCCTAGCCACCTAGTCCACTGCCCATAGCTGTGACTTCTTCCATGAGGACAGGATGTAGCTCATGCTTGCTTCCTCCCTTCTCTCCAGGGATATGTTCCTCCCACCCCATCCCATCCTTTCCACTTTTTTCCTTTCAGTCAGATGGGGCTACCACTCTATATCTGTCATTACACTCCCCTGTACATTTCTGGGCATGTCTGGAGGCCACCCATGCCCTTCTAGGATACTCTTTCCCCATTGGCTCAACCCTTTTCCTATACATCTTTCTCCATTCATTGCAGTGGTAATGGCAGATCTTGGGCCCCTAGGACCCACCAGGCTATATCAGTTTTACCTTCTTTAACTCTTCCTTCCAGGGCGCAGGCTCTGCATTCAGGGAGGTATTTTCAATAGAGTGGAAAGCCTGGATTTGGGGCCCTTTCTGCATTCTGAAAGTTGAGCACCATGCCAGATGGCAAAGCAAGATAGATCAAGCCGGCTGTCTTGTTCAGGCACCCAGGACCTACCTCTGATGCTGCTTCCTCCACCCTGGCCTAGTTCTCTATCTTAGCCCCACTCACATATCATTGCTGCCATGCTTAGCTCCAGGGATAATTCTCCTGCCAGAGAGCAGCAGGAGGAATTCATCTTCCAGCTTCAGGCAGGTAGCTGTGAAATATGATTTCTAAAGTGTTTATAATGCACCGTGTTTAGATAGCACTTCACATCTTCCAGAGCAGTGAGCTGAGCAGTGCTGCCCCTCTGGGCTGGGGCTCAGGGACTGACTCTTCATCTCAAACACATGCCTACCTTTGGTGCCTCAGTTTCTCCTTCTGGAACAGTGAGGGCACCATTAAGTCTCTGCATTCTTCTAGATTATGAACTATGACCTCTTTTTCCCCACCCCATCTTCTTCTTCCATACCTGTGGTCTTAATGTATCTCCCCCTGGGAAGTGCCCTGCATTCCTCCTTTCCTCATCAGAACCATAGTGCACCCCTGTTGGTGGCCAGAGTCTGGGATACGGAGGAGCCGACTGCTTTTGCTGCCTCCAGCCCTGTGGCCTAAGTGCAGGCAGCAGAGGATCCAGTTCCACTCTCCTTTGTCCGGGGTCAGGAGATGCTCCCCGTGGGTTGAGGTCTCCACAGGAGCCAGCTAATATCTACAGACAAAGAAAAGTGTGTTCTGTTCAGAGGCCCTATAGGGTTCAATCTTGAACGGTTGACAATTACCACTCCTTCTGTGTCTTTTGTGCAGGTGTAAGTAAGAAACCTTATCTGTTTAGTCCTCTCCAGGCATTTTGTTGTACCCAGAATTCTTCCCTACTTACAAACCACGGAATCCTTTCCCATCATCCATCCAAAGACTAGAGAAATTCCAGGGTGAGCCAAGGAATAAAGAAGACGCAGAAGTAACTATGGTGACTCCGGTTTCCCCCCTGTTCCTTCCCCAAATGCGACATTGTCCATCTCCCATACTGCCCTTTTTGAAACAGTTGCCTCCCTGAAAGGCCCATAATAATTCTGATTCTACTGCTTTTCAGGAAATATCATATTGGGCAAATTATCAAAAGTCCATTATTGTTCTGAACATTCTCTCCCTCCTTCCTTCCTGTCCTGCCCTAGGCTTCCAAGACCCACTTCTGTCTTTGAGAAATGCCAAGGGCACTGGTTCCACTCCCCTCCCTCCAAGCACTCCTCACAGGCCTTGGTAGCTGGTTCCACTCAAGGACTGGAAATTTTGACTTGGTTTTTGATCCTGCTTGCTTCCAGACTTAGAAGTGAGTGCAGGTGTTCTGGGCACAAAGTAGTTTAGATCAAAAACATAGTTGGAAGCTAGAGAGATGGTTCAGTGGTTAAGACTACTGCCACTCTTCTAGAGGACCAGGCTTTGATTCCCAGCACCCACGAGGTGCCTAACAAACTGTCCTTAACTCCAGCCTTAGGGAACCTGAAATCATTTTCTGGCCTTCTTGGGCATTGCATGCACATGGTTCACAGACATACATGTAAGCAGATCACCCATACATAAAGAAAAAAAAAAGGAAACAGTTGGAAGCCAGAGTAAATTTTCAGTCTTCCTGACATCTTGGCTAGAGTGACATCTCTATGAATGTATGTTCCAGATAACATCTGGGAACTGATGTCTCATCCCTTAGAGAAAGAGCCACAACTAACTCCATCATCCTCTTCCATGAGCTGAGGACCCAAACCTTGCACATCTGTCATACATCCCAGTCATCAGCTTTGGCTGCGACAAGAGAAATCCCTTCCCCCCCCCCCCTCCCGACACCACAGCAGCAGCTCCTGAGGGATGTGGAGAGCTTTGCTCTTTGGAGATATCAGAGGGAGGAGCAGAGACGAGAGGGAGAAGACTGCTCCAGAGTCAGGCAGGATCAGGTAGGAAGAGGCTCCAGAGTAGCTCAGTACGCTGTCAGCACCCTCCTCACCACAGCCTTCCTGCACAACACAGGGCTGGAAAGGAGTTAGAGGCAGATGTCAGGTTCTGCCCAGTCAACTGGAGCTGGCAGCTTCTGTCTGTTCAGACTTGCCTCAGTCTACCTCACTCTCACTGCTCTCACAGCTCAGCAGCAGATTCCTTTGTCTTGAGCCTCACATCCTTGTAACAGACCCCAGACCCCTATCTATTCCCAGTTTTTAGGACCAAATCACTGGAACAGCACTGTCCGTGTTAGCCTGAGAGTCTAGACGTCTGCATTTCTAGTGTGATGTGGCTCCAGATTAAGTTTACCTTCTGTTTATCTTTGACTTTTACGGCCTCTGTGATTCAAAGTATCCATCCAGGTATGTGGGGGCAGAAAAAATACGGGGTGGAATTAGTTAAAGAAAAATTGCAGATAGGTGCAGTGGCCTTTGGCCTTAGGGTAAGAAGGCATAAGAGCTGGCATCTGACATCAGATTCCATATTAGGGTGACTTGGAAGATGAAGGCATGCCTTAGGATTTTAGTGATTCAATAAACGCCTTTTGATCACTCAAGCTTGAGATGTGTTGCCTTCAAGACAAATATATTCTACTTAACGTTTGGTTGTATTGGGGTTAAGGTTGGGCCAGGGGTAAAGACTAAAGCAGGAATATGTGGCCATAGTGGTGGGCGTTGAAGAGATTTCTGTGTAAGTTCCTTCTTACGAAGCCCTGCTTAATTCTTTTCTCCCAGTGCTTACTCAAGCTTGTCTATGCTGCCTAAAGCTTGCAGAACTGACTGAAATCCTTTTAATGACTGTGGCCATCTGTTACCCCTCCTAGCTATCAGCCCTTTCCCCTTCTCTCCTCCTCTACTTCCCCCAGCAGGATGTCTGCATTCCTGGGGCTGTGGTTGAATCTCTCTGAGTCTCACTCCTTATTTTTAATCTGCTTGGAGTCTCTAGGACCACCTATTTGCCCCTCCCCCATTCTCTTTCTCCTTCCCCTCACCACTGCCCCTTGCAGTCCCAGACTCTTAGTTCTAATTCTTCACACACACGGGATCCTTCTATCTTTATTGGGTGTGTGTCTTCACCATATTAGAGGATGTGGTCTCTCCCATCTTCTCCTTTTGATTTTCCCCCATCCCTGCTGTTTCACTCTGCCTATCCTCCTCAGTTCATTTCTTCAGAGCACGCTCCCACTTCATCCATCCCCATCACCTCCTTCATTGGCCATTTAAGGCAGACCCCTTGAGGAATCATGCTCATCCCACCAGGAGCAGGGAGTTCTGCAGAGAACCATCACTTCCAGGGGAGACGGGTGAGGAGAAATGCTAGAGTGAGTGCTTGAAGCAGAGGAATACCTTTTCTTTCTTTCCCAGTGAAGTTCAGTGTGTGAAGTGGATGGGTGAAATACCAATATTTCAGGAGAAAGGAAGTTTGTTCCAGAATTCTATGAGCAAAGGTCAGACTGCTTCTATCCTACATTTCAGAAAACTGCAGTCCACCCACTGAGAGCCTGGGTTAGAGGTTCCTCTCCACGCAGTCCCTCCTTAACCCTTCCCTTACTCTCAGAACCGACCTGTGATCCTCGGAGAGCTTCACCTCCCATGCATTAATCTTTCTACCCATTCATCCGAGGACTGTGAGCTGGATTGACTCTCATGCCAAGGAAAACACAGGCTGTTTGTTGGGATGCACTGCACCTTGCCCTCTTCCCCCTCAAAGAAATAATCCAAGGGAATATTGACTTATCCAGGAAACATGGTGTGAAATTTGTGAGATTGCTGTCATGAGCAATCAAAGAAGCCTCTCAAAATAGAGGACTGGGCAGCTAAATCAAATTGCTAAGTTATTTCAGGGACCAGGGACTATGGAAATGGAGGAATAAGAGACTTCCCCTTCTTGAGATAATGGAGGGTGATAAAAATATATCAATAGGAAAGAATCAGATGCCAAGGCAGGCCGCATCCTGCAGGATGGTCCTATGCTGTGTCTACATCTTCTCTGCTGTGGGTCCCATCAGGCTCCTGTCTGAAACCTTTTATGAAGTAGAAGCTCTTTGGAGCTCCAGGTTTAGAATCCAAGCAGTCTCAGATTATGCCTCTATGAACTCTTGCCATAAGCCCACAATCATGTGGTAAGATAAGTTATTTTAGCCTTTTTGGTTCACCTTTGCCCTTGGGATATGTGTGTCCCATTTAACAAGCAAACTGAAGCAAGCAAAGGAAGAAACATTAGAAACAAATAGAGAAGTTCCCCATGTGGCTCCCTGCCTTGGAGTCATCAGCCTATCCCCGAGCTTCTCCCTCTGTGCAGGCTGATGGGGCCCTGCTTTACAGTTGGTTTTAGAGTCCCCACACCAGGCTCCCCCAGCTCCCTGCAGCAAATGTTAACATTCCATGCCTCTTCTCTGTGTAGAGTGAATAGCTAGATGGATCAATTCCACAGCCCATTGGCGCTGCTTTCACTTTGCACAAGATTGATCCAGATAACCTCAGCTTGGGCCTTCTGGAAGTGCCTTTGTGGGGAATCTTTTTAATGAAGATTAATTGGAAAAGCCTACTATGCCTTGGTTTTAGACAGAGGAGTGCATGGTTTTCCTTTTGGTGAAGACTTATTAGCCTCTGTGTGTGTGTGAGAGAGAGTGTGCGTGTGCGTGTGTGTGTCTATCTGTCTGTCTGTCTGTCTAGTGGATTTCTATGGGGAAAAGGCAGTCATACCAAGTCTATCATTGTATCCTGAGTCCAGTACAGTGCCTGGTAGGTAGTAGACACTCAATAAATATTTGTTACATGAATAAATGTATATTTAATTGATAAACATAATTTAATCATTAATTAAAATACTTGAATAACTATTTATTGAGAACCCATGGTATGTAAGGCAAGTAATTTCAGAAGATGAATGAGATTATATCTGTTATTCCAAGGGATTTTCTATCTCGTCATCTGAACACAGGTCCAGAATAAAATACAGAATGGGCACAGGTCTAAGTCTAGGTAAGGCTTGATCGTGTCCAAGGCCCAACACTATTATGGTGAAGTCATTGCCTAAAGGTCTATCCTTCACTTTATCTTGACTGCCCTCTTAGTTCTTTCCTTTTAGATGTCATGATTCAGTGCTCCTTTCCTTAACATTTCAAATCTACCTTGATTGAATGATCATGGATTCATTATTTGATGGGTGTTTACCTCAAGAAAAAAATGGAAATCATAAGTATATCCAGAGTTCTCTAGAACACTACTGAGAAACAGCCAACCTGCTTTATCACTGAAGCCTTTAGTCATGGGAGCGCGCTACTTTCTACTTTCAGAAAGCTTGCTCTGGTGGTGCTGGTGGTGGTGGCACAGGCCTGTAATCCAAGCTTCTTGGGTACTGAGACAGCAACGCTGAAAGTTCAAAGCTTGCCTGGGAAGCTGAGTTAGACCTTGTCTCTAAATAGAGAAAAAAGAATTCAGAATGTTCTTATGTAACTAGAATGCTCTGTTCTCTGAACCCACAGTCATTCATGTGTTTCTGTATTTTATGTAGAAGTACAGTCATGGGGTCTTGGGACACACCCAGGCTGTGGGCATGCATAGCATCTCCTCCATCTTGTATAGCCATTTGCGTGAAGAGCCAAGTCAAGTACTCATGGAGTTAAGACCCATGCCTTCGTCTATTGGTTAATTCTACTCAGACTTTAGTGATCCCTCTAGAAGCACTTGAGGCACCTACAAAGGGCATCTGTAATGATGGGTTGAAGATTCTAGGAGATTGATATTTACCCTGAATCTTCTGGGAGTGGGAATGTAATAAACTTCATAAACTTAGAAGCAGAGACGTATCCTCAGGAATGCTAGCCCGGTGTCCCAAGACCTGGATTTTATTCTGATTTTTTTTCAGTGCTTAAGTGAAGGAAAGCTTCTTACTGTCTAGACCTTTCTGAGTCTCTGAATTGAGACTTTTATTTGAGAGAATGTTCCAGAAAACATCCGTGGAGGGACCTAGACTACATTTCTTCCTAGGTTTCAGGTGTGTGAGGGGAACTTGGGTATCATTCTGACTCTAAAAGTTCATTACAGCAATAAGTAAGAATGTTCAAACAAGCAGAGGATGTCTTTTGGGCCAGAACCAGTACTTTGGGGACCCATGTGCCTGAGAAAATGGCTCCATGGAAAAGGGACCATGCAGTTAGAACCAGGAAAGTTTGTGTGTGCCGAGGCAGGGGCAGGCAGGTAGGAAATGAAGCACAAATGCCTGGAGAGTGAGGGTAGACCTCCTGAGGACTTTTGTAGGAGGGTGCTAGGTTCAGACCCTGATAGGCAGGGACCTGAGCTGCCCCAGATAAGGCCTATCTCTTTTTCCTTTCCTTTCCTTGTATAATCCTAGCAAGGGTCACTCCAGTTCTCAAAGACATTCCCCCTTTTCTTTGATCTAAGACATCCAAACCTTCAGACGCGGTCACAGCTGGTGATCTTAACTCATGCCTGTCTTCCCTTTGGCTCCCATCTCTGGAATTCTTCAATTCCCTCCTTGCAACTTCTCTGCCACTATCCTCATTCTCCTTTCTTCTCCCCGACAATCTTCAGTACTTGGTTCTTGAGACTTGCTTCCCATTGTTTAATCTATCAGCTCTTCCTTCGGTGCCTAAGTGCTCCCAACAAAATCCTCCACCCCCATGCTGCAGTTCTATTAGTGCAGGGACAAGCACACATTGTGGTATACCCAACTCTATAGAGGGGACTCTATAACTGAGAGACTAGTTCTGAAACCACTGGGGATTTGGAGGTTTTTTCCCTATTTCCTGTGATTCCCACCCCCAGTTCTCATTTATTGGGTTGGATTTTACCAGCACCCTTTACGACCCTAACCTCCAGGCCCCGTTCCTCTTGAGTTTGTTTTCTTTCTTTCTTTCTTTCTTTCTTTCTTTCTTTCTTTCTTTCTTTCTTTCTTTCTTTCTTTCTTTCTTTCCGATGGTCTTAGGGACCTAAGTTTTTTATTTTTGGATTAGCCTCAGGGAGGCTTTTCATGTCCAGGGTTCTATTTCTGATTTTTCTCTTTTGTCTTTTTCTGTCCTTATGTTCTTTCTTTTCTCTTTTGTAACATAGCATCACTTCACCTCTATTTTTCTTTTTTCTTTCATTGCCTGATGTTACTTTTTTTTCCTGAGCTAGTCTCATGTAGCCCAGGCTGGTCTCTAATTTGTTATGTAGCTGATGCTGGCCTTAAGATCCTGATTGCTTTTTCTCTGTCTTCTGAATTCTAGGAGTATAGAAGTGCTACCATGTCAGGTTTGCCAGAATTCTGGAGTGTTGGGATAGAGCCCTGAGCTTTCATATATTCCATGGGAGTCTCTCCCAATCCATCTACAGCCTTAGTTTTTTATCTTTTCTAGCTCATGCCAGTTTCCCTGCCTTCACGGCCCAGAGGTAGTGCAGAGGAGAGGTCTCCTTGCTTCCCTGCTCACCTTCTCCCATATCTGGATTTCTCTGTCTTTATTCTCGTTCCCCTCCTCTCCCTCTCCACTTTCTGGGTTCTTGCTGGCCACCTGCCTCTTCTTCCTCCCTCCCTTTCCTTGCCTATTGGAACCAAATGGAAATTCAGGGTTTTGTTTTGTTTTTAGCAGAGCCAGACACTGAGCCCTGCCACCCCCTTTGTGCTTCTGTCTGTTGTACCTGCTACAGCCAACCCCACTTGGCTCTCCATATCATTGTACTTTCTATAAAACATCGTCAGGGCCCCCTGCCAGTCCATATTTGCATAGAGCTGTCAGAGCAGGTCTGGCCCAGGTACCTAGGGGCTGGAGACCCAGATGGGACAGGTGGGACAGTTTCTAGTCACACCTGCTAGCCTTTTTCATTTCAAGAGCAGTGTCCTTGTGAGTTGGCCCTAACCAGCAAATGGCCTCAGAGTCCATGCTTGCCTTTTCTCTCTGCTCTGTTGAATCACTGTGACCCTGTGGGAAGGAATGTAGGAATGTGGGACTTCCTTATAGAGGAAAACAAAGAACACCCTCTGCCTCCTAGCCTGGGTATCATGCTTGATTCCTTTCTGCCACTGTCCTGTTGTCACCCTCCCCAACCCCCCAGCAGTCCCATACACTCTACTGTGAAGGGGACACTAAGATAGGCGCAGACAGGCAGGCTTCCTTTAGTATGAAGGGATGATAGTCTCTTAGAACCCAAATCAGGGGGTTCCTGTGGCCAAATTACTCAGCTCCTTCATGTTATACCTAAAAGCTACTGCCCAGAGGAGTGGTGTGTCTTTCCCAGAGTTAGACAGGTTGGTGACAAAGCCAAGACCAGGTCCACCCACACCTCTTTGAGAAAATTTCTGATCCATGGAATTTTGCTTCTCCCTGGCAGAATTGTGTAAAGCCTGTCCCTTGCCCCCATTCTGCCCTTTGTATTTCAGGGGTCTCTTCTTGTCACTCTGGGAGACAAATCCACTGGTCCAGACTCATAAACCTTTTCTTCTGACGCAGCAAATACCAGCCGGCCTGTGGGGTCTGTTCTAATGCCAGGAAACAGGCCAGGCTCTGGCCATTTGCAAAATCCCATCTGGTGCCTGGAAAAAGTACTCTTTGGCTGTTCTCTCTACCCCTAGTTTTGGAGATGGCATTGGAGTTCTGTGGTCACACAGGTTGTGTGGAGGAGAAGGGCCTGGGAGGAGGAAGGTGGTGAAGAAGACATTTGAGGCCCCTATACCTGAGTTTTTGCACTCAAAGAGGAAGGTAACACTGGGAGACTCTGAACAGGGTGGTAGATGCTGCAACAATTCTGAGTATTTGGACGCGAGTCTGGGTTGTGGACTCTTCTTTGTTCTCTTCACCGTCTACATGTAGCACCTGGTTGAACTTGACCAGTCCTCCAAGCACATCTATAAGTCTTCCAACTCACAAAGTGAAGCCTTCTTCTGTCAGAGGAAGAGGCCATGGCTTCAAAAGGCACTCACATCCATTTTAAGGACTCTAGGTGGGACTCAACATAGAACAGAAACAACAGGCCTTGATTCTTTCTGCCTGCCCAGCTGAGCTGACACAGAGCCTCTTTTCTGGAACGTCTGGTCCAAGGGTCTGCCTCAGGGTGTCTAACCCAGCTTTCTGCTCTTTTATGTTATCTGTCCTCACTCTGACCAACCTCAGCCTTGTCTATGGCCTTCCTCCTCTCCCTCCTCTTCTTACTCCCCTTCCTTCTCCTCCATCAGAAGCACAAATCTTTCTTTCTTTTTGCCTTCCTTCTTTGCTGGCCCATCCCACAGACTTGAAATCCTCTTTTCTCAGAGAATCCACTGTGAAAGTCTCTGTGGTAAGTGAATGGCTGGGATGGGGAAGGACACCCTGTCAAGATGAGGAGAGAGAAAGCAGGAGAGGGAGGGACAGTAGAGAGATCTAGTTCCATCTGAGGCTGTCAGTGTGAATCAAAGGCTTTGCTTTGAAAGGCAGCATGGTCTGGAGTGATGTGCTCAGGAACTGCTTCAGCCCATGGGGCTCATTTCTGCTCCTTGATAAATCCAGGGAGACGGGGCTCAGCCCCCACTATCCCTTTCTCCTGCTGCCTAACTCCCTGGCTTCCATGTGCTTGTCCCCACTCTCTCTGGTTCTGGTTGGTCCTTTCAGGCTAGGCTCTGGGAATATGACCACCAAGGCATGATGTGGGATTATCCTTTGTATGCTATGAATATGTTTTATTACCATTGGTTATTAAAGAAGCTGTTTCAGCCAGCGACTTAGTAGAGTAAAGCCAGACAGGAAATCCGAACAGAGATATACAGAGGAAGTAGGCAGAGTGGAGGAGACGCCATGTAGCTGCTGAAGGAGAAAGGCACCAGTTGCCAGTCAGAACCTTACTGGTAGGTCACCACCTTGTGGTGAGTCACAGATTAATAGAAAAGGGATAATTTAAGATGTAAAAGTTAGTTAATAAGAAGCCTGAACTAATAGGTTGAATAGTGTTATTATTAATACAGTTTCTATGTGATTTTTCGGGTCTGGGTGGCTGGGAAATGAACAAGCAGTCGCCAGCTACAAGGGTACATGCTCCAGAACAGAGAGCAGACTGCCCTTGAGCAGACAGATGTGTATTCACACACAAGGACACAGAGAGGTGTTTGCATGGGCAGGAAAGGGAACACATGTGCTTGCTTGCCTATGTGTGACCATATGAAGTTTATGATTGTGAGAAGATATAAACATGTCCATCATAAATAGTATAACTCTAGGGGTCAATTCCTAATTCCCCATCAAAACTAGGGTTTGAGGGCAAGGGGTATAGTTCAGTGGTTGAGCTTTGCCTAGCATGCATGAGTACTTGGGTTCAATGCCCAGTGCCAGAAAAAAAAAGGGGGGGGGGTTTGAACTCTCTGTCCTTGCTAGGCTCAGCAGACAAAAGGAAATTGGGAATTTGTTCATGAACAAAGACTGACCTGACCGTGCCCCCAGTGCTGGGATGATAATGGAGAAAGGGACTGAAGGACAGACCTGAGTCATGAAGAAGGGGAAAGAATGTATTAGATGAAGGAATGCAGAGATAACATCAAGAGGGAGTATAGAGACCTGGGGATCAGTGTCTGGCCTAGGGGGTCCCAGGAGAAGACCGCAGTGGACTACTTGAGATAGCATCCCTGGGAGAACTTGGTTTCTTTCTGTGCTTACTGTATCCCAACCTTAACATTTGTGTGGCTCAGGGAAGTGTCCTGGTGTCTCTGAGCTGTGATTTCTTATTATAGTATAAACAGTACCAGCAAGTCTAAGTACAACAGCAAGTCTTTCATATGCACACACACACGCACACGCACCTACAGGTTGTCATTGGTGGCTTAAAGATTGCTATTTTGTTTGCCACTGAAACTCCCTGGGCTCACCATTCCCTCCATGCATTCCTGCTAAGCTTCTCCTATGCCGATAGCACACAAAGCAAGTGCTACACGGCTGTGGGGCCAAACCCCAGACCCAAGTGCCACTATCTACCCAAGAGGTAAACAGACTTGAGATGAAGTCTAAGCTGTAAAGTGGAGGTCAGAAATGGCAGACGGGCAGAACTGAAGGCTACCAGTAGCTCTCTCAGGCTGAGGCATGAATCCAACTCATTTACAGGATTGGATATTCCTAGAATGTGACAGGAGACCACCAGTAGCGACTGTGGAGCTGAGATGCCTGTTTTTAATCTCATTTCTGCCAGACCACAATTCCCCTTTCTTTAAAATGCAGGTAATAAGTACCACTGTGTAGCGGATTATAACACTAGGAACAGTGTCTGTAAGACATCAGAGGGGCACGCAGTCAGCATGTTATAATTGCGGGTATTTATTATTATGGAGCGTTGCTGGGGCTGAATGAACAGAAATGATAAATCAAAACCTCTGTTCTCAGGGGCTCACAGGAGAGCGGGGAGACAAAACACACATGAGTAATTTTTAATCTGAGGCAGTTGTGGTGTGTTCTCTCACCAGAGGTGCAGACAAAGCTGTGGGAGAATAAAGCAGGGGGCTAGAAGAGCTTTGTGACTAGAAGTGGTGCTAAGGGCTGACAGTTAACTCGGAAGGAAGGCGATCCAGGAATGAGACAGAGGTACGGTGGCAGGGGATCAGTCCCTCTGCTCCCCTTACCTCTCCAGTGTGAATCCCTTCCCTACTTCATTTGCCCTGTTCACTGTTGCCCTGAGGGAAAACCCATGCTGAGTCTCTTGAAATGCCAATGGAGGTAGGAAGGAAAAGGCTGCTCAAACAGTGGGTCCTTACTAGGTAACTCTTGAAGAAGAGGCTGAGCCCACCTCACCTCTGTAGGTAGGTCTGGAGTCACTCTGTTCTTGGTTTCTCTTGGTAGGTAACTCTCCCCTGTCTTCTCTTCTACCTTGGCCCCATTAGGACACTACAGACATATTGGTCTTAAGGGTCCTTCCTTATTCCTTTCCCCTCTGCCTTTGTGTGAATGTCTATCTTTAGCTGTTTTGGCTTTTTCTCAGTGTTTGTTTCAGTACCTCCGTTAATGCCCTATCAAGAGTGTGTGTGTGTGTGTGTGTGTGTGTTTCGTGATCTGTCTTCTTTGTAGCTGGCTTGCCTCATCTGTGATAGAGTCTGAAGTTTGGAGGGAGCAGGATGGAAGTGAAAATTCCCTTTAAATACCATCAGAAGCTCAAGGCTGCTGACTTGATGCTGTAGCAGGAGGTTAGTCTGTGTTCGTCTGTCTGTGGCCATGGCTTTTCTGCTTCTCTCTGCGTTGCTATACTCTGCTGGTTCTCTTCCTGGACATGGATGAGGGCATTTTCCCTCTCAGTTCAGAACAGGCTTCACTGAGCTCAGGTACCCAGGACCTCGGAGGCATGCTTGAGTTGTGATGTGTCACCCGCTAGGTCACATGTCCTAGGTTATTGGCACTTCTTGACACTGTAAGACTCACCAACACCTATGTCTGTCTTCTCTGGGGCACTACTATCCTTTATGCTCAGAGCTTTCCAGACATTCTCTTCCACTGTCCACTTCCCCTCATCATCTGCAACAGAATCTTCTAGACTGAGTGTTATCCTTCCCAGCTCTACACCATATCCCAGTTTTCAGGGTTCCTCTTACAGGAGAGAACACACTATTGCTTCCACATCTTGCATGTTTCAGTCTCACTTAGATGGGGCAGAGTGGAGGGAGAGGACAGTGCTCTGCTTTCCCTGAAGAAGTTTCACAAGGTTGGACTTGGGTATTAGCTCCTAATAATCCATCTGTGCATAGACTAACTTAGCACAGCTCTAAGTGTTCCGGCAGGCACTTGTAGTGTGACTTAGGGCTGTGAATGACACACTCCAGACTCAAAAGTTTGCCCCTGGCTGCGCTGAGGTAGCTGACCTGAGCAGTGTGGTCCTCACTATGGCAGAGAAAAGAAGTGAATAGGCTCTGAGGCAGTGCATGTAATCATGGAAGGCGTCCCAGATGACGTGATGTTTGAATCTCAAAGAAGGAGTGTTTTTCAGAGACCTGTATGGGAACCTAAAGGGTGACCTATATCCAACTTATGTAGACTTTAGAGAATAGAACTTAATTAGATCAGACTGTGTTTTCCCTCATCATAAGTTGACTTAAGTATCACCCATGGTGTCTTTTCTCCTCGTGTGCTGTCTCGGCTGCAGGGCTATTTGGGGACACTGCCACTGCTTGTGACTTTGGTACAGAAAGTGGTCCTTCCACGGATTCAAATCCTGAGGGCCCCTCCTCCTTCATTGTTGGACTCTGCTCACCATTGCTTCCGCTCTGCTTTTCAACTAGGGCTGACTCAAAAATTTATTTTACTTCAAAATTCACAGAAAAGCAGACACCACCCTTCTGTTACTCATTCTTATGTTTCCCCCAAGAGTCTCCTTTGCATGTATCTAGTTGTCTAACTGCTCAAGGATAGATAATGGTCATGGCTATTTAGTAGGTACATGCAAAGGACTTTGGTAGGCCTGCATCCACCTCACCACACTCGGCTTCACAGTGGTCCGGGAGGGAGACATATCATTCCCAAGTAAGAAAATGCACTTTGGAAGGTAACTTGGCCAGAGCTACCCAGTTAGGAAGAGGAGCAGAGGGACCATGGAAACCTTAGTCTTCTCCTAAGCCAATTCTCCTAGTATTTGAACAGAAGGGGTCTTTGGCAGTCTACACCAGTATTGTCATCTTACAGCGAGCAACTGGAAATCCAGGAGGTAAGGAAGAACCAGGCCAAGGTTGCCTGCTTCTCACTCCAGCAAGACCTTGTCTCCTGACTCCAGGTACATCCCACCGCCCTCCCACTGCAGGGTCATACAGCTCCTCATTGCAAGTAAACATGCAGCCAGCTGCCCACTGTTCTCTGGAGAAGCCTCCAGGCTTTGTGTAGAAAAGTTATGGATGGGCCACCCCTGTCACAAATCTTTGCCATGGGCTCGAGGAGCCTTGAGACACAGGATACAGTTTGTTGCACTTAGCTGCACTAGAGAACATGCAAGGATATGAATAAATTTAAATAATAATGAGTGTAAATGCTGGAATGAGTAACACCAGGCTGCTGACCTGGCCTGCAGGGTCTCAGCACCTGTCATCCTCTTCTCTGGATGTGTGAATGAGACTTAGCTTTTCTTACTGAAACAGACAAGCTGGGGAAATTAAGTCTGCAAAGTTGGGGAACCACTTACAATAAAAAAAAACAGGTACACCTTTTCTAATGTCCTGATCCCATGCAGATCCAAAGATCTGCATTGTTGCATTTAACAAAGGGCAAAGCCTGTGTCCTGTGCTGTCCTATTCTGATCCCAGGAGACACAGAAAGAGAAGACAGTTCCCCATTCTATGTTGTGTGGTGTGTGTGTGTGTGTGTGTGTGTGTGTGTGTGTGAGAGAGAGAGAGAGAGAGAGAGAGAGAGACAGAGAGACAGAGAGAGAGACAGAGAGAGAAACAGAGAGAGAGAGACAGAGACAGAGAGACAGAGGTTCTATTCTCATGGAACAGATAGGGAAAACACTTCCACCAACATGTTGTCTTCCACCTCCTGATGACAAAAACATGGGCTTGATCCCCTACAGCTTTGGACAGGAAACCCTGTAGACAGAGTTGCCACAAGATCGAGTGATGTGACAATCTGTGCTTGCACAGGGGCTATGGTTTTCCTGAATGGAGAACGTGGGGACAAATTTGGAAAGAAGGGGAGAAATGGAACTGGAGAGAAGAAAGGGGTGGGTAGGCTAGGACCCAGGGCTTGGCTTTTGCTCAGTGGTAGAGGGCCCTGTGTTTGATTCAGATTAAGAAGTGGGGTGAAACCTATACACTGGATGAAAGGGAGGTCTTGACTTGGGGAGGAATGAATTGAGAAGCTGGGTTTGAAAGGACTTGGATTAGGGGGTTGTGGCCTTTATAGACTCTGAGCTGGAAGAAAAGGTAAACCAGGAATCTAAGCTTTGAAGAGAGCTTATTTTGATTGCCTGGTGTGACCTATTGGAGCTGGGGCAAGGAAGCCTCCAATTTAACCCTTTGCTGATCCCTCATCAGCCCCTCTCCTTCCCTTTTGTCCAGTATAAGAAACTAATGCTCACATTATACTGTGCCCAGTGTGCAGCGTGCCCTACCACTGGGACCAGCCAGTGATGAAGCAAGCCTGTTGGTGGGAGCAAGAGAGAAGAAATCTGCGATCCAATTCCCTACTCCATTTAGACTCCACAATTAAAGGCAATTACTCTGCAGTTCTCTCATCAAATGCTCCCGGACAAGCTGCCAGCCAGGCAGCCATGTGTAGCTCCTGGAGCTCGAGGGAGAATAGAACAAAGTCTCACACTCTCTCAGCTCCCAAGATGCAGGAGGGTGTGTGTGTGCATGCAGATGTTTTGGTGCTTTCATCCCTGTGTTCTAGCCCTTGGGTCAAGGATAAACACATGGAACAGAGCCAGTATGCAGACAAGTGGGTTCAGGTCTATTTGGCTTTGGATGTACTATTTGGATGTACCTTGGAGTTGTCTATGCACTCAAGTAGACACATTTTACATGGTAAAGCCGAACATCTGTTGGTTTGTACTGCATGGAAGGGATTGTGGCATTATAATCATCTGTTATGAATCTATCACTCATGAACCTGAGTGTCTAAAGGGAGGCATCAGATGCAGAAGAGGTTTTGTAAAACAGCCTTGGACCAGATAGCAAGGGCTTGAAGTCTAACCCTAGCTCTATTATTCGTTCAGTGGGTGATCATTGGATAAGTGTGATTCTCTGGGCTTCAGTGTTCAAAACTGGGTCAGGCCCAATCCGAAGACCTTTAGGTAATGCCAAACCATTTCTGTGATTGCTAAACCCTCCAGAACTTTAGACCTGTCTCTGGGGCCCTGACAGGGAGGCGTAAAGGGAGCACGTGGCATCTTGTGTGGGAAGGCATGGCCCCGGATTGCAGGATAAGAGTAGAATCCTGCAAGGGACATTGGTGGAGCCCTTCTCACCCTTCTTTTTACCCGCTGCTAGTTTTAGCTTTACCTGGGACCCAGACTCGCTTCAGCCAGGAGCCAGCTGATCAGACTGTGGTGGCTGGACAGCGGGCTGTACTGCCGTGTGTGCTCCTCAACTACTCTGGGATTGTACAGTGGACCAAGGACGGGCTGGCTCTTGGCATGGGCCAGGGCCTCAAAGGTGAGTGGTGGGCTGGGACTGTGCCTTATTAGAGTGCATGCTATCATGGCGCACGGCCCTGAGTTTGACCCCTAACCCAGCATCTGGGAATCCTCTTCCCTACTTTTTTAGCCTAGATTCCCGTATTTGCTACCCATCCTTCTCTCTATCCTGTTAATGACTTCTGAGGTCTGTCACTCTTACCCTGCAACGCTCTCTCCTCAGATTGTGGATTGGCTCAAGAGAGGTAGTGTGTGGCCTGGGGGATCAGGAGAGCTCTAGACAGACACAGTCATGGAGACAGCAATGGGGTGCTGCGGGCAGGTCAAGCAGGAGGAGATGCAAGGAGAACAAAGGCCAGCCCAGCCCACCCCACATAGTTGGTATGCTGAGCTATGCCTACCCTTTCTCCTTTTTTATTTTTGAAATTATAATATAATTACAGCAGTTCTCTATTCTCTGTCCGCCTATGGAGTACTTCATGTTTTTCTCTTCCCCCTTCACAGTCCATGTCTGCCTTTTGCAACGTTTTGCTGTTAACATCAGCCTAAACACTTTCTTGTTTAATAATTTCATGAGCATTTGTTAAGCACAGGCTATGTAGCCAGTGCTGAAGAAAACCCAAAGTTCAGCCAGTGACAAACACCCTAACTTCCTATATCCCAAAGCAAGTCCAGAGACCCTTGGAAATACTTCTCAGCAAAGAGGGTAAAGAGCTGAGACCTGGCTCCCATTACCCCTCGGCCACTTGCCTACTGAATGACTTGAGGAAAACCACTTTGTGTCGCTCTCTTTGTCTTGGTTTAGCTGATTTGTGAAGCGGGTTCGACAGTCAGTCTGTCTATCTTAAAAGTGCACTCTTGGTTTTTACACCAAGTGGCTGGACGTGTTTTGTGAGGATAACATTGTTAGCTATGAAGTACCACAATGAGGTGAGTCGGTGAGGGACTATATAATGATAAGACTTCTGGTCTTATTATTTTTGAGGGTGGTGAGATTATTTGCTGTGGGTCTAGGTTGAGGAAATCAGCATGGCACACTCTATAAAAGGAAAGAAATGAATGTGATGGCTCTGCTGTTGATGAGAGGGAACATGAGAGAGATAGAGGTCAATAGATATGCAGTCAGAAGAATCCATAGCCTCTGGGGTGGGGGCAGTGCAAAGCAGACGGTGGGAGCTAGTGGGAGCCTATTAGCAGGGCAGACCAGATACAGAAGCCCACCCTATGTCTTGGAAAAGAAGCAGAACTCTCACTTGGGTTCTCTTTTGAGGAACCAGCAAACCTTGCTCATTCTCCTTCCTAGCAGGCCACAGAGGTGCCGCGCTTACCACTGCCCACACACTCCTCTCGCCACACTCCTGCCTGCTTGCCTGTTCTTTTCTTCCTCTTCCTTTGCTATTGTCATGAGAAACATTTACCTGTAAACAGCTGTGGAGATTTCATCTGCTCATCTCTCTCTCTCTGCTTATTCCTCACTATCCCCTCCTGCTTAATAGTTACGGAGTCTGTGTCTGGTGCTTCAAAGTCTCACCTGCCAGAGATGCCCAGGAGAGGGCAAAGTGGGGAGAACTGACCTGGAGTGGATGCTGGTTCTGCTTTGGGGAGGATCTGAGGAGATGATGATCCCTGGGTAGAGTGGATAGCGTGGTCCAGGCCTCAAGACTTGGTCTTACTCTGATCTTCCCCGTTCTGTCCCTGCAGCCTGGCCACGGTACCGGGTCGTGGGCTCTGCGGACGCTGGTCAATACAACTTGGAGATCACAGATGCCGAACTCTCTGACGATGCTTCCTATGAGTGCCAGGCCACAGAGGCTGCACTGCGCTCCCGGCGGGCCAAACTCACCGTGCTCAGTAATGACTCCCAATCTGCTTCTCCCCTCTCCACTTCCCTCTTCAATGTCCCCAGCTTTTCCTCTCTTCCTAACCTCACCTTCCCCCTGCTGTCTCCACCCTCCCTGGTTCTCTCTCAACAACTCCTTACACAAACTTCTTCAAAAACTAAGGGACTAGAAAGATAGCTCAGTGTTTAAGAGCATTTGCTACTTTTGCAGATCTGAGTTTAGTGCCTGGCACCCACATCTGGTGGTTTATTACCACTGAGAATTCCAGTTCCAGATGATTCTAATGCCTTCTTCTGGCTTCTGCGGCCATGTGCATATGTGAGGTGCTCATACAGAGAAGCAGGTGTGTTTATACACACACACACACACACACACACACACACACACACACACACACGGTCAATTATACTTAAAAACAAAGCAAACCAAAGTAAAAGCAGGTCAAGAGTGGAGGAGGCTGTGCTGTCCTTGCCTTTACTGGGTATTATGGTTTCTGTAAGTTTGGTACCCTTTGCTCTGACCTCTGCCCCAATCACACTGAGGACCCAGAGCTTTATGTGAAATGCAGCTGTGGAGACAAGGCTTTCTGCACTGAGGACTATGGTGATGGAGACGCAGCAGTACTTTTCCTGATTTACACAGCAATAGGGTTTGTGGTTTAGGGAACTTTGCTTGTTCCTCTCCGTTCTCTGCTGGACCCAGAGACCAGCCTGTTTGCAGCTGGAGCGGCCTGATGGGTTGTCTTTTGAAAATGGATCTCCAGCCACAGTGCACAGGGGACAGAGTAGATGTCACTGCAGCCAGCCTTGGGCCCTCTGAATAATGAGAGGACAAAAGGGAAGCCAGCAGTGGCCCATCTTCAGGTCTTAAGATCCCCCCCCCCCAGCTCAGTGGTCTCAGTGACTGTTGTGCTTCCTCGGGCATGGATCCTTCTGCTTGTGAGTCCCTCTTCTTTTTCCTCTGACCTCCACTTCTCATCCTTGCCCTCCCTCCAGCACAAAGTCAGTGAACTCGAGAGAAAAGAGTAAGGAACAGAGATAAATGAGTCTGCATGCCAAATTCCCTCCTATTTGGGGGAGGGGTAATATGGGGGAGGGGACTCCTAGCAATGGAAAGAGCTTGGGTTCAGGTTGTGCCTTGGTCATTTAAAAAAAAAAGATTTATTTATTTATTTATTTATTTATTTATTTATTTATTGTGTATATGGTGTTCTGCCTGCATGTATGCCTATACACCAGAACAGGGCACCAGATCTCATTACAGATGCTTGTGAGCCACCATGTGGTTGCTGGGAATTGAACTCAGAATCTTTGGAAGAGCAGCCAGCCAGTGCTCTTAACCTTTGAGCTATCTCTCCAGCACCTTGGTCTTTTTTGTACTGTGACCCTGATCACTGGCATGGAAATACACCATAATACTATCAGCCTGCCCTCACTCCCTCCCTTCCTCTTTCCCTCCCTCCCTCTTTCCTTCTCTCTCTCTCTCTCTCTGTTTCTTCCTTCTTCCTCCTTTTCTTCTTTCCTACCTTCCTACTTTTTCCTGAGATTTGATATTTTATGATAAGGGTTAAATGAAGTCAAATGCACAAGGTACTTTAGTGAACAAGAGGTAAACACTGGGTAAATGGTAGAAATTGTCAGTTGTCTCGTGTTTTAAAATTGATAGCAAAGACAAAAAACAGACAGAAGGATGAATGGAATCAAATTGAAGGCCCGGATATTAACCACACACCTTTGAACACCTGATTTTTGACAAAGAAGCCAGAAATAACCAGTGGAAAAAAGAAAGCATATTTAACAAGTGGAGCTGGCATACATAGCTGGACATCAACATGTAGAAGAATAAAAATAGACCCATATCTATCACCATGCACAAAACTCAAGTCCAAATGGATCAAAGACCTCAACATAAAGCCAGCCACATCAAACCTCATAGAAGAGAAAGTGGGAAGTACACTTGAACGCATTGGCACAGGGAACCACTTCCTAAATAGAACCCCAGCAGCACAGACACTGAGAGAAACAATTAATAAATGGGACCTCCTGAAACTGAAAAGCTTCTGTAAAGCTAAGGACATGGTCAACAAGACAAAATGACAGCCTACAGAATGGGAAAAGATCTTCACTAACCCCACATCAGACAGAGGTCTGATCTTCAAAATATACACAGAACTCAAGAAATTGGTCATCAAAAGAACAAATAATCCAATTAAGAAAATGGAGTACAGACCTAAACAGAGATCAAAGGAATCTAAAATCCCTGAAAGACACTTAAGGAAATGTTCAACATCCTTAGTCATCAGAGAAATGCAAATCAAAACAATTCTGGGATTTCATCTTACACCTGTAAGAACGACCAAGATCAAAAACTTGAGAGAAAAAAAAGCTGATGACAGCTTATGCTGGAGAGGTTGTGGGGAAAAGGGAACACTTCTGCATTGCTGGTGGGAATGCAAGCTGGTACAACCCCTTTGGATGTCAGTGTGGGGATTTCTCAGAAATTTAGGAAACAATCTTCCTCAAGACCCAGAAAAACCACTTTTGGGTATCAGTTGTGCCACAAGGACAGGTGTTCAACTACATTCATAGCAACATTGTTTGTCATAGCCAAAACCTGGAAACAACCTAAATGCCCCTTAGCCAAAGAATAGATAAGGAAAATGTGGTATATTTACACAATGGAGTACTACACAGCAGGAAAAATAATGACAGCTTGAAATTTGCAGGCAAATGGATGGAGCTAGAAAACAGCATATTGAGTGAGGTAACCCAGCCCCAGAAAGACAATTATTACATGTACTCACTCATAGGTGGTTTTTAAACATAAAGCAAAAAAAAAAAAAAAAACAGCCTACAAATCACAATCCCAGAGAACTGAGACAACAATGAAGACCTTAAGAGAGACTTACATAGATCTAATCTACATGGGAAGTAGAAAAAGGCAAGTTCTCCTGAGTAAATTGGGAGCATGGGGATCATAAGCGAGGATTGAAGGGGAGGAGAGAGGAAGAGAGGGGAGCAGAGAAAAATGTAGAGCTCAATAAAATCAATAAAAAAAATTGACAGCAAAGACTTTGAAAAATTCTAGAGAAATGTGAGTTGGTGCCAGAGGTGCCAGATGGTCTTTGCCCAAGCAAAGGGAAGAGAAGCGTGACAAGGGCAGAAAGACCAGTGGAGAAAATGCAGGGATCCAACATCTCTGAGCACATAGAGGCTCGGTTCCTGAGTGTGGTAGCAAGGTACAACTGTAGAGAGCCAGGCAGACCAGGAGACCCTCCCCGTTTCTCCACTTCTCAAGTTTCTTCTGCTCACAACCACAACTCTGCCCCTATTACTGGAATTGTATATTCCAGAAAAGAGGGAGAGCAGTGGGTGGAAGCCAGAACCCTTTTATCACAGTAAAAGCAGCACATTTTACACAACACAAGTTCCCTGCATGCCACACTCTGTGTGCAGCACCTCCCTGACCTCACAAAGGCTCGATGGAGGGACTTTGTTAGGTCTCTGAGGAAGAAACAGACTCAGTGCCTTTAGGGGTTCAACCAAGAACACGACAGTGAAGGGAGGTGCCAGGATGTGAAGACATTGATCTAAATTCCATCCCTTCTCCACTCTGCCACCCCACATGCTTAACCAGAGCAGAAAGCGGTGTCAGCACCGGCACCTCCAGCACTCCGGGACAGCCTTGTCTGCCTCCAGCTCCACGGACCTCCCAAGGTTGCCCCTCAAGGGTATCTTCTTGAAGTTACCTCTCAGTCTCCCGTGTCTTTCTCAGAAAGAAGAAAAGCAAATCCTTGCTCATTTCTAAATATTGAACATCGAGTGGACCTAGATTATTATTAAAATCTTTCTGACTTTATCCTATCAATGGCCTGGTCAGTCGATGGCCCCCAGGGCCTCCAAGTTCTGACTGATATTGCTGGTAAGAGTTAATAGGAAGAAATGGATGCAATGCCTCAAGCTTCTAATCCCGGCACTTGGGAAGTGAAGGCAGGAGAATCATGAGTTCAATGCCAGCCTCAACCACATAATGAGTCTCTGTCTTAAAATAGTAAGTGAATAGATACTTTATTTAAAAAAAAAAAAAGAAGAAGAAGAACCCCTGCCCTCACAGAACTTAGGACTGTTGGCCTTGGGGATCTCAATCTAAACATTTAGAAGCCTGTGGCAGTGGTATAAGAACAAAAAAGGTTTATTTCTTAAAACCAGATGTATAGCAGGTAACTCAGTTCCTTAAGCACACAGCAAAGACTTTTAACCATGCAGTGGAGACTTTTTAAATGCCACTAAGACTTGTACCTGTTTTTTCCGAGGGTATTGAGGCAGAGAGAGGAAGTCACCAATAGAAAGCAAGTGCTGGGCAGAAAACAGCTGAAAACTGCCACAGGTGGGCACATAAAGCTTTCCACCTTGCCTGGGATTTGCCCAGGGTGGCAACTCTTCCACAGCCACCCAGAGAAGGCACACATTGTGTAGAAAACAGCAGAAACAAAGTGGGGCTGTAAGGGACTACAGGACGTGGCGTGCGGACCCTAAAACGAGACAAGCAGGGTTTGGAATCCTCGCCACAGGCAGTTGTAGCCTCTAGAGGTGTTTGAGCAGAACAGCACAGTCTTAACTGCTGTGGAGAAAACAACCTGCCAAAGCTGTAATGGATAGAGTTTCCCATCTGGCCATTCCAAGCAGGATAGATAGAAGGGATTCTGTGAGGGAAGCACCTTTTCCCCCCCGGGTGTTGCCTCCATCCGAAGCAAACTCCTTGGGTAATAGAGGTGTGTACAGCATCAGACAGTAACAGCAGCTGTGAGAGAGTAACCAGCAAGCTGAGCAAGCTTGGGGGCTGAGTGAAGCCCCTTCAGCAGCACTGGGTAGAGCGATTGTAAACTGGGCTAGGGTGGTATTGGTCTGCTGAGAGCAAGGAGCACCGCTGGCTGCATCCTGAGCCGATTTTGTTCTCCTCTTCCCTCCAGTTCCTCCAGAGGACACACGGATTGATGGCGGCCCTGTGATTCTGCTGCAAGCAGGCACCCCCCACAACCTCACATGCCGAGCCTTTAATGCCAAGCCTGCTGCCAGCATCATTTGGTTCCGTGATGGGACACAACAGGAGGGGGCTGTGGCTACCACGGTAAGAACCTGCTCTCGCACCGGGCACAGCTCCAGTTCTTTCCTTTCCTAAAAGGAATGGACTTCCAGGGTCACAGCCATTTCATAAGTACTGGCTGTATGCTAGGTACTCAAAAGAGTCCCATAAAGTAGGCATTGCTTCCAACTTACAAAGGGGTGCCTGGTGCAAAGTCACACATAGAGCAAGCAGCAGAGTTGGCATTCTGTACTGCCCTGTTGATCCCTTTCTGTGGAAGCCCGGGTTTTCATGCACTTTCTCAGATGTCAGGCATGACAGTGAAAGGCATTAGGTCACTTAGCTGCAATCACATGGCGAAACTGATGCTGGTGGAATCCAGAACCTGCACCTGAGGAACATTCTGTCCATTCTGCCAGCTGTGAGCAGCATGTCTGTGCACCCATGCCTGTGCTGGGCACCATGGGAGACACTTCCCAGTGGGGGAAAGAAACTGCCCCCTGTGTTCCCGGAGTGCCAGGATGGAGAGCTTGGGTTCTGGCTTTAGCTCTTAGTGACCTCTGTGTCCTTGGACACATCTCTTCTTCCTGGCCTCAGTGGTACCATTTAATAAATGATTATTTGACCCCCATGGGACCTGACATTTTTACTATTAAACCTGTTGTTTTTCTCCCGGGAGGAAGGGCTACTTCTTTTAAATTGTCTTGGCAGCCAGACCATTTATTGCTTACTCCTCTAGTTTGCTTATTCACTTCAGACTATGAGTTTCAAAATATCACTGTGTTTTGGCTCGATTGGGTGATGCTGTGAAATGAGAGGTCTTATTCTTTTCCATAGTGTGGTTGCCTCAGGCAGGTGACAACATGGAAACTGGCTTGGGATGTCACTGACCCATGAGTCTTTGGGCTGCTGTATCTGGCCCTACACTTAGAGTCACCACTGCAGCACTGGTGCCTAACGGTTCCATTGGGAAAGATCCCAGAGTTCCGAGCCGTCCTGGGAAGGGTTCCAGGAGTAAGGCTACATTGCACAGAGGGAAGTTATACTTCAAAGAGTAAATGCTTACATGCACTGTGTACTTCAGTTAGCAGCAAGGTACCCGTGTCTGTTAAAAGTTTTCCACACTAGTGTAAGGTATAATAATGAGGAACACGGTGGAGGAGAGGGAAACTACTTCCTGTTCAGTTTTTTGTAAATTTCAGAGAGCTTTTAAAAATAGCCTACTTCTTTAAAGTAGAAAGAATGGGGGAAGGAACTGCACTGTTAAGGGACAATCTTTAGTCGGTTTCACTGAGAGCAGGGGAGGGGGCTTTAATCTTACTCTATCTTTCCTTCTCCCCAGGAACTACTGAAGGATGGGAAAAGGGAGACTACAATCAGCCAGCTGCTCATCCACCCCACAGACCTGGACATCGGTCGCGTATTTACCTGTCGCAGCATGAATGAGGCCATCCCCAACGGCAAGGAGACATCCATTGAGCTCGATGTACACCGTGAGTAGGGTACTGGAGACGGTGCATGAGGTGGGGACAGAATTTAGGCAGTTTTAGAAGCTCAGAAAGAGGATCCAAGAAACCCGGGACCCCTCAGTTCCTGGTTTGATCTATGGGCAATAATGGTTGGTACATGGAGCACTGAGTATAGTATTATATCTGCTTATTGAAACTGTAAATGTTAAAGAAATTATGGCACAGTAGCATCCCTGGCAGACGTTCCATGCGTTTCTTCTAGTTAGCAATGCTCTTTCTTTACAGTAAGCTAAGCTAATCTGCAGTGCCACCTAGTGGCCATATTCGGTCATTACACCCATTAGATAATTGGTTTCTTGGCCATAGCTCTGTGTAGAGAGGGTGAGGGTGATACCTTGTAAAGTTGAATTCTCATTTCACATCAATGTGGTATGAACAAATTTGTTACAGAAGGAAAGAGAGAAACTCGGGACAAAAAGACCCTGACTTTCTATGCCCTGCTTTGCAGATCCTCCTACAGTGACTCTGTCCATTGAACCCCAGACAGTGCAGGAGGGCGAGCGGGTCATCTTTACATGCCAGGCCACAGCCAACCCTGAGATCCTGGGCTACAGGTGAAGGGCTGGGGTTTGGGAGAGCCATGTCGGTGATAAATGGACAGGCCCTTGAGACTGGTGTAGTGGTGGCGGAGTTACTAGGGAGGCCACTGTCCCTGAGTGTAGTTGAGACAGTCCCAAGTTTTGATCTCACA
Source organism: Alexandromys fortis (assembly GCF_014885135.2). Taxonomy (NCBI): domain Eukaryota; kingdom Metazoa; phylum Chordata; class Mammalia; order Rodentia; family Cricetidae; genus Alexandromys; species Alexandromys fortis. The sequence goes on along the minus strand of NW_026068045.1, from coordinate 98,414 downwards.
TCTGAGTTGCCTCGTTCTCTAGGTGGGCCAAAGGGGGGTTCTTGATTGAAGATGCCCATGAGAGCCGTTATGAGACAAATGTTGATTACTCCTTCTTCACGGAGCCTGTGTCTTGTGAGGTCTACAACAAAGTGGGGAGCACCAACGTCAGCACTCTGGTGAATGTTCACTGTGAGTAGCTGGAAGGGAAGAGGCAGGGGACGGAGAGTCCTTGGGTACAGGGGAGGGAAAGTTTCACTAAACTGGCCAGATAGAAATAGACACGGGGAGGTAGAGTAGATAAGAAAGGAAAAAGAACAGATTGGAGTTGGCACTCAGACCCTAGTGACTCTGACTGGCCACTTCTCTCTTCTTCAGTTGCCCCCCGGATTGTAGTTGACCCAAAGCCCACAACCACAGACATTGGCTCTGATGTGACCCTCACCTGTGTCTGGGTTGGGAACCCCCCACTCACTCTCACCTGGACGAAGAAGGACTCAAACATGGTAAACCTCTCCCTGCCTGTGCTGAGTGCTGGGAGGAGGGGACACGGACATCCTGGAGCAGTTAAGACAATGGGAGGGGTTACGCTAGCTTTTTCAGATCAAAACTGGAACATTTCTAGGGTCTTGGGATTTGGGAGAGAACACTTGCAATCAGCCGTACCCGTTCTGGACTTTGCATAGAACTCAGGGTGGAGAGGATGAAGGGTGTTGTGGCAGTTGTCATAGGCTCAGTGCACGCGTGGTGCACGGGGAAGTAGTGAAAGTGCACAAGTCTAAAGACCCACATTCGGCAGTTTGAGCCAGAATTGTATAGAGGAATTTCAAAGTAAACTGGTTTCCCTGACAGATCGTTAGAGAGGACTGTAGCCTTTTACAGTTGTAGCCAACATCTGCCCACTCTTGTACAGATGGTTCCCATACTGCTAGCCTGCTTAGAGTCAAGGGCGTGGATCAGCCAGACTCAGGAGCTCGTTACCTTCTGGGAATTCACTTGTGGCCCTTCGTGCTTTCTTTCCCATGCCTCTGATACGGGGCCCTCACCAACCTAGGGGTTCGGGCTTCCTGGCTCCCCATCCGAGGGTAATCTCTCTGCCCAGGTCCTGAGTAACAGCAATCAGCTGTTGCTGAAGTCAGTGACCCAGGCAGATGCTGGCACCTATACCTGTCGGGCCATTGTGCCTCGAATCGGAGTGGCTGAGCGAGAGGTACCACTTTACGTAAATGGTGAGTGCCCTGGGTGGGTGAGACCCCCGGACCAGCACTACAGCCTCTGTCTGGCCTGACTGTGTCTTCCTGCTTGTAGGACCCCCTATTATCTCCAGCGAGGCAGTGCAGTTTGCAGTGAGAGGTGACGGTGGCAAGGTGGAGTGCTTCATTGGGAGTACCCCGCCTCCGGATCGAATTGTGAGTGCTGGGCAGGCTTAGCAGGCAGCCCTGATGTTCACTCCTGCCCAGCTTCTCCTCCCCTCTTCTGACTTGCATCTTTGGTCATCTTTTCTCATCTTGTAATCCTCTGCCTTTTTAGTTTCTGTATCATTTTACTTGTTACAAATTCTACCTCTTTCCTTAGTTGTGTGACCCTGAACAGATTAGTGGTTTGTTACTCAGTTCCTCATCCTCAAAGAGGAGACCATAGCCCTATATATGTCATTAAAGCAGTAGTTGTAAAGAACCTCTCGTTCCTGGTGAAGGTCCTTTCTCCTCCCTCATCCGCCTCCCAGTCTTTTCCTTGTGCCTTTCTCTCCCTTCTCCCCTCCCACCAGTCTGCCCCTCCCTCCCATCCCTTCTCCCTCTCCCCCCTGTCCCACTCTTTTCTCTTTTTTCCTGTCTTCCTTCCACCAGTCTCTGATCATTCCTCATTCTTTTCTTTACCCCTTATACTATAACAATTCATTCCTCCTGTGGCCACTAACCATCAAAACCCTTATCACATTTAATGACCATTTGGCTAGCTCCAGGGCTGCTCAGGGGTACTTCATTATCACAGTTGCCTAGGCAGAAGGCGGTTTGGGTCCCAGGAGGTTTGCCTCATAGAAGCTGGGAGTGATCCCTGGAAAGGAGCCAGCATTTAGCTATTCTTCCTTAGCATCCCCTCTGCTGTGAGAACACACATTTGGTAATGCCTCAGCTGGGGAGGTCAGGGATGGAAGGCCTGGGGACACTCCTCTTGACAAGAGCAGGCAGATGCATCTCCAGAGAGCCAGGCAAGTTTCTGTGGGTTGACTTAAGGCTGGTAAGATAGACTTGTGTGCAGTTAGAATCACAAGACTGAGCATTGCCCTATGCTGGCTGGAATGAACTACTTCAGAGATAAGGAAACTGAGACCTACACAGGGAAAGCATGGCCTCATAGCTGCTCTGGACTGGGAGGTTCTCAAGTTCCTGCAACACCCAAAACCCAAATATTGGCTCAACTGCCTCCACATCACAAAATACTTACAGCATGGGACTACCATAGAAGCAGGTTCCTGAATCTCTCCCTACATTCACACTTGGTATGTAAGTCTCAACTAGGCGGTCTCTGTAGAGAAATCTGATGCCTATTGTGTGGGAGCCATAGCTTCCAGAGTGGAAGTTCAGTGTCAAGGATTTGTGGTAGGTGGTGAGACACAGGCTGTTTCGGGGTGAAGATTTGTTGGGCCTGGGGATAACAAATATGCTGCTGTAAGGCTACCCACGAGTGGACGGGGTGTTTTGGGGGCACATGCTTCTTCCACATGCCCTTTTCTTACATCCACCCTGCCTTCCCCACCACAGGCTTGGGCATGGAAGGAGAACTTCCTGGAGGTGGGGACCCTGGAGCGCTACACTGTGGAGAGGACTAACTCAGGAAGTGGTGTGCTGTCCACACTCACCATCAACAATGTCATGGAGGCTGACTTCCAGACCCACTACAACTGTACTGCTTGGAACAGCTTCGGGCCAGGCACTGCCATCATCCAGCTGGAAGAAAGAGGTTAGCCATGTGGAGTACTCAGGATAGTCCGAACTTCCATCTTCTCTTTTAAAGCAAGATAACTCACTCACTCACTCACTCACTCACTCCCTCCCTCTCTCTCTCTCTCTCTCTCTCTCTCTCTCTCTCTCTCTCTCTCCTCTCCACCAGAAGCTGACGTTAGTGCTCAGCTAGTTAATCTACTCTGCAAATGTTCCTTGAACATCTTTATATGTCAAATTCTGAAGGAAGGGTTGCAGGTATGAACCTGGCACCATCTCTACCCACAAGAAATTTTCATCTAAGTGAAGGAACTTACATAGGGGAAACAAATGAGTCCAGATGGAGAAACATTAACCAATATATGCAACAGTTTAACATCATCTATGTCAGTGAGTTACTGAGAGGACTGAAAGGTTCCCCTACCCTTTTAAGCATCCTTAGTTTTATAGAGGAGATATATTCTCTCTGGGTACCTTTGGCAAGATGAAAGAGGTATTTAGACTTTGGCAGAGATGTTTGGTGAAGGAAAAATAACACTTGTTTGTTTTTGAGAACTAGTCATTGAAAAGGGAGATATGGAGAACCCGAGGGATTCTTGGAAAATATCTAGGAAAGCCAATAGCTCAGGTTTAGTTAAAGATACCAGAAGGGTGAATGTAGGTAGCAGAGAAGAGTAGTGTGGTAAGGATCTCAACGGGGCAGATCCATTGCAGGAGTCTGGAGAGAAGGCCAAAGGGAGAATTCTTGGGATTGTTATCACCTAAGGGAAGCAGGGGCACTAAAGAGGACCACTGGAGCCACAAGTGGGCAGTGCAGATAGAATAGACAGTTTTGCAGGCAAGAAAGGTCACAGAGGAGGTTGAAACAGACATGGAAGATTGGAATTTGGAGAGAGCTGACTTCAGACAAAAGCCCAACTTAGTAGGGAGGGACCAAGCTTCATGGGTAGGTGGGCCAAACAGAGCAAGAACGGTCTGTGAGGCAAACTGATGCAGGGTGGAACACTGCCCTGACATCAGCTGTGATCAAATGAAAGCTCAGATCCAGCTCAGCCAGATCTTGTCCAGTGATAGCCAACAGATATCATCACTGCCCAGCTCAGGCAAAATTTAGCTTTGTACATAATCTAGACTGTCACTGTATCTTGTGGCTAAGTCTTCAGGTGTGGCTCATGCTCACTCTTGCTCTTTCTCCCCCATCTATAGAGGTGTTACCTGTGGGCATCATTGCTGGGGCCACCATTGGTGCAGGCATCCTGGTCATCTTCTTCTTTGTCGCCTTAGTGTTCTTCCTCTACCGACGTCGCAAAGGCAGTGAGTACAGGCGCTTCACAGCCACAGCAACCCTTCAGGGTCACATCACAGGGTGGGGGCTAGAAGCCAATGCCACAGAGACCAACAGAAAGCACCTGGCCCAGCCACACCTCCCTGTCCTAGGTCGAAAGGATGTGACCTTGAGGAAGCTAGACATCAAGGTAGAGACGGTGAATCGGGAGCCACTCACAATGCATTCTGACCGGGAAGATGATGCTGCCAGCATTTCCACAGCAACTCGGGTCATGAAGGCCATCTACTCGGTGAGGATCGTGCTTCTCGCTGGCCTAGGCTCTTAGTCCCAAGGACAGCCCTATGCATTTTTCATAGCTTCTGTCACCTCTTTGTCAGTGAGTTTAGTCTTGCCACCCCAACTCCTATGCACCAGCCTGCTCACCAATAGACACACTCACACACTACATTGGGACCCTCACACTGTCATGTGCATATGTAAAGCTGCTCTCCTCTCCCCTCCACCTCCCTTTGCTTCATCCTTCCCTCACATAGAAGAAAATCTGTAGGTATTTCTGGTTCACTCTCCTCATTGCTGAGATGTGCGCCCTGACAGTAGCAATGGCAGACTCAAGATGTCATATTATACGTTGGCAACAAAATTAATGCTAGAAGCCAGGTCTGTAGTGTCCTCCTACTTCAGTCTACCCTGAGACACAAGTCTACCCTAACCCAGAGCATCCGTTAGCAGATGGTCTCTGGTGGGGGAGGGGGTAACGCAGAGTCTGTCTCCTGACACACACTCCTGTCCTTTAGTCCTTTAAGGATGATGTGGATCTGAAGCAGGACCTGCGCTGTGACACCATCGATACACGGGAAGAATATGAGATGAAGGTGGGAAAAGGGATTAAAGCAAGGCACAAGGGAAATGGGATAGGTCTGTAGATAGAAGAAAGAGTGATGCTGAGTGAGAAGAGGAGAAGAATATGGGGTGGGGAGGGCATGGGCAGAAGACCATTTGAGATCCCATTACACTGGAGAACACTCACACTTTGATCCTCTTCTCTCGCTGCCTCCCCACCCTCAGGATCCTACCAATGGTTATTACAATGTGCGTGCCCACGAAGATCGCCCGTCCTCCAGGGCGGTGCTGTATGCGGACTACCGTGCCCCTGGCCCTACACGTTTTGATGGCCGCCCATCATCTCGCCTCTCCCACTCCAGTGGCTATGCCCAACTCAATACGTATAGCCGGGCCCCTGCCTCTGACTATGGCACAGAGCCCTCACCCTCTGGCCCTTCTGCTCCAGGTGGCACGGATACAACCAGCCAGCTGTCCTACGAGAACTATGAGAAATTCAACTCCCATCCTTTCCCTGGGGCAGCCGGGTATCCTACCTACCGTCTAGGCTACCCCCAGGCCCCACCCTCTGGCCTGGAGAGGACCCCCTATGAAGCATATGACCCTATTGGCAAGTATGCCACAGCCACTCGATTCTCCTACACCTCTCAGCACTCAGACTACGGCCAGCGATTTCAGCAGCGCATGCAAACTCATGTGTAGAGGCTGGAGTCTGGCTGGGGTATCTCTGCGGGGCAGAGGAGAAGGCTTCCCAGTTCTTCCCTGACATTCAGGGACATTGCTCATTGCTCCTTTCTTGGACCTAGCCTTCCTCCTCCTGCCGTCACAAATAAGGAGCAGGTCTCCCAGGAACACCCCATTCCAAGGACGGTGCTCTGGGCATGCCCCAGTCTCCCAGGCCTGCTGAGCTCTTTTCAGGAGGATGTCTCTACTGACCTTGATTCATATCTGACCCAAGCATGGGCATGGGGAAGTGGAGGTTGGGGAGGGGGAGAAAGGAGAAAAGAGCACATTATTTTATCATTTCCTTTCTGTCCTGCTCCTCTGGTCACCCATAAGTGGGCATGGAGATATGCTGAAGTGAGCAGGCTTTGGCCTAGGTGGCTCTAGTCCAGACAGCTGGAATGCGGGGCAGTCCACAAGTCCCTCTCTTGATTTCATTCATTGTGTTCATCTTTCCCATCTCGGGGGACTGCAGATGGGACAATGGGTTCAAATCCAGCCTTTCGTCAGTTGGGGTCAAAATGCCAGCTACTGTGGCTATTTACTGTGACTGCTTGAGTGCAGAGGGCTCCGGAAATCCCCAGGAGCACTTCTCCCCTTCCTTTCAACTTTGTGCTGGACCAGCCAGATGTGTCCTGGATGTGAGCAAAAAGTGGTCGGGACCATGTACTGGTCGGCTGGCAAGGGACCACTGTGCTGCATGGCAGTTCCCAGACCCAACAGTAGTGGGAACCACACAATCTTACTACTTTCATGTTATCCGCCCCACTTTTTGGTATTAGCTTTTGAGCTTTGGAGAATAGGGTAGGGCAGAGGTGTCATGGAGCTATTTTTTTCAAAGGAAATCTGTAGGGTTTTCCCCACCATACACAAGTCCCCATGCAAAAAAAAAAAAGGGGCACCTGTCCTCCAGCAGGCTCCTAACACCTTGCATTATTCTGAGTCTCCAAGCACTTTAAATCTTATTTTTTACATCCGGTGGTCAGACCTGCCTAGATGTTAGAGTTAAGCAGTCCTGAACCTTGGACACTACTACCCTATCCTGGGACTCACCCTAGTTAGAGTTCACCTTGCAGGTAGCATGGTAAATGCTTTATCCAGACAAATTTTGGTTTTGTCTCATCCTTACCCCACCCCTAGGCCAATCAGATTTTTTTCCATTTTCAGTGCCTTGAGCGTAAGGTTTGTGATGCTGTCCCTGAATAGAGAGCAGGAACTTGTGAGCTTCAGATTGTCCTGTGTTAGCATCCAAGGAGAGATCAACGAGGGGATGTGAAGGGAAATGGCTCTATGAAAAACTTTGTACTGCTCTAGAAGGAGTCCCCAGTGCAGAACACTGTAGGCATTGCATTCCATAGCCCATGTTTCCCCTTCCCGTGCGGCATACACACAACCACACACTCACACATTCCATACCACTTCTCATCTGCCACCTTCTGACCAAAGAGAATCTGTAACTCCTGCGTCAGCCTCAGTTTCCCAAGAAACCTCTGCCCATCTGGATTCTACTGCCATCCTGGAGTCAACTGTCTGCCTTCCTATTGAGACCTACAAGATGGAAGGGGTATTCTCAGAATCCTCCTTGTCTTTTCACATTGGTCCCTACTCACTAGTCACGTTTACTTTTATGAGTTACATGCTCATCAGCCACGGTCCATCACTAACCTTGTAGATGGCACTGTTGGGTGACATCTTCACTGTCTCCTAGAAAGGATAAGGAAGATAAGGACTGGGTAGTAAGGGGCTCCATTTCCAGCGTGGCAAACAGCCTCTGCTTCCTCTTCTATTCCAATAAGTACACCCACACAGAGTGGCCCTGTTCTGTAGCCCTGACAGGCTTGTCGCTGTATTCCAGTTCAGAGGACTCACACTGCAGAGCCTTGTCATGAGAAGTCAACAAAGCAATGTGTTTACAGAGTAGGTTCTTGTGAATATGAATTCATGCAAGTTTTTAAATTTCATTGACACCTGAAGCTGTGGGTGATCCGAACACTTTAAAGTCTAAATAGAGTGGCATTTTAAACAGCAATACTCCCTAAAACAATCATCTTGTTTGGTGTTTGGCTTGATTCTCTTATTTCTCTCTGATTTAAGCAGTAGATCCCTCCCATGGAAACAAGAGCATCACTAAGGAAATTTCCTGCCAGAAATCTGTGGGTATCAAGCACGGTACAGGGCACAGGGAGCAGCAATGGAGACAGACTTGTCTCCTGCCACTCACATTCTGCAATCAGAGTCAGAATCAGGGGTGGGCCCAGCTGAATGACCAGCGGGGTTGCATGTCTAGGTAGTTGAAGGTCCCCTTAATCATGGGACTCTACCACCATTTGGTACCAGCATATTTGTACCCTGTTACTTGATGATGTTAAGCACCCCAAGTGTTATTGCTTTATTTGAGAGAATAAGGAGCCAGGAGTCGAGAGATCCATGATCCCATTCTGCAGCTGCCGTTTGCTCAGTAACCATGATCTGACCTCTGTTTTTGTTGCCTCCAATTTTCGGGTCTTTATCTACAACTATTCTGTGTTGGCTGTGTTCATCTGGGGAGGCAGGATTTGGGATTGCCCATCCATCCAAAGAACTCAGGAAGAATAAGCAGTCCAGGTGAGGGTTGGGGCAGGGGAGGCCTGCCTGTACCACAAGCTTCACCCTAACACTGAGTGAAGTGGACCAATCTGGGTTGCTGTGATCATGGTAGGGCTCAGTTTCCTCTACTGTGGATGCAGACTGCAGCAGCACATAAGCTATAGTGAAGCTGCCTTCCACATGGTCTTCAGGAATGGTCATCTGGCAAAGGCAGCACTCCCTGTTTATCAAGCTGAAGCCTCTGGTCCCAGAAGTCAGGAGTGAGAGTGGCTAACACCTTCCCATAGGCTGAAAGGGGAGCTGGTAGAAGAAGGGGTTTAGTGGCTTTAACAAACTCTGCATATGCAAAAAGTCCTTGTGGCTCTGGATAGGCCTTACTCTTTTTAGAGAGCCCAGCCTAATTACTGAGTCCTGGGTCTCCCATAGTCTAACCACAGAATACACACAAGGCAAAGCCTGCCATGAGAGAAAGGAGCATAGTCAGGAAAGGCAGCAACCCACAGCTCACACAGTGTTTGGTCACAGTGAGAAAGATGAGCTCTGTTCACATGATTCTGGGTGATAGGCTTTCCTCGTGCTGGCAGCGGCTTTCCTCCTATGTGACAGGAATTTCTGCCCTGTGGGAGGGAGCACACAGACCTGTGTCTTGTCCCTTGTGTTCTGTTCACATGTGGTGCTTCTGGGTTCCCTAAGATGGAATTGGTGGCCCCTGTATACTTCACTTGGCCCACTACATAGCAATGTTAGGCTACGGGGGTTAATAGCAACTCCTGTTGAAGTCAAAGACCCTGTTTGGACATGTGGAGTCTACTGGTTCACTCACTGCCTCATCCTGCTGTGTGAGCAGTTCTATCTTTATGGATGAATTACTGACCTCCCAAGGCCATTACCGGCCCTGAAAAACTTGGCTTCCCTCCTATTTTATTTATATGGAATCTAAGCCAGGCCTGCTGTGCACCTATAGAGCCAAGGGAATAGCTGGTAATATAACAGACATCAAGACTCCATCTTGACAGAGACGGTGAGGCATTGACTGTTGGGAAAGGACCACAAAACTGTCCCTAAGCATAGCATCCCCTTCTCCTTGCATCTCCCCTGCTATCTGTCCTTCTCTTGTAAAGGCAGTGCTTTCTGGCTAGTGCTGGGCAACCTTCGGCAACTTGCTGCTGACACCACCCATTTGGCCTGGCAGAGTATGGATTTGAGAGGAGGGTACATTAAATTTGGTGATACAACAAAGGTAGGCTCTTTAGCAAAAGTGACCAACAAGGCCATGCTGCCTCCACTTTTAACAGCCCAGCACTTCTGGGGTCAAACTGTCCACCCCAGCCATTCCTGGGATTGCAATCCCCATTTCTGATGCCAGTTGAATTTTCGCTACCAAAATTCTCATCATAAATGGATCCATGATGATAACTAAGAGAAAAAAAGTATTTTTGTTAGGACAAACCATCATAGATTTTTATCAATATGTATCTGTGTGTCCTTCACACCTTTTCCTATTCTGACATTTTTTCTTTTTTTAAAAAAAATATTGTGTACTATATTTTTAGCCTCAAACACACTATATATTATATATTTAATTTTATATTTATATAAATATAAATGTTT
>NW_026068045.1:35683-86658 GCF_014885135.2 Alexandromys fortis | reverse complement strand
TTTTTTTTTTTTTTTTGATTTTTTTCGAGACAGGGTTTCTCTGTAGTTTTTGGTGCCTGTCCCGGAACTAGCTCTTGTAGACCAGGCTGGCCTCGAACTCACAGAGATCCGCCTGCCTCTGCCTCCCGAGTGCTGGGATTAAAGGCGTGCGCCACCATAGCCCGGCTATCTCACTATGTAGTCCTGGCTGGCTTCTTCTTCCCAAGTGCTGGGATTAAAGGCATGTATCACACATCCGATAAACCTTAAACTGTAGTTGGAGGCAAAAGCAATGCATTTCTTTATCATATATTTGTATGTCTATTTTGAAATACCCCCACTCTATAGTACAAGATGGCCTAGAACTCACAATATAGAGCAGGGTGTCCTGGAACTTGTGGTAATCGTGACTCTGCTCCTGAGTGCTGGGATCACAGTTGAGTGCCTCTACACCTACCTAGTCCACAATAATTAGTATCCTATCCCCCAGTATGGTGGAGTTCTTCAGTGTGTGCTGGAGGACAAGAAGGAATGACGGGTCAAATCCATGAAATACCATACCTAGGGGAATTTAACCAGCATTCAAGTTGGGTGAAGTTGGCCATGAAGAGCCTTGGCTCTGGTAAGGCCAACCTTAGGTTTGCCATGACTAGTACTTGCTGATGCTGAGATTTCTCTGCTTATTGTCTGACTGACAGACAATGCCACCTTGGTTATTTTGGGTCAATATGCTATATATAGATGTGATATGTCACTTCCAGGTCAAAACATTTTGTTGCTCCCATTTTTGCTCCTGTTCTAGTGGCAGAAACCCTTTAACTGTGTTGTCAGAATTTCTAGGGTGAAAGCCTGGATTCCATCAGTCTAAACATGGTAGGCTCAGCCACTCCTGCCAATACCAATATACCAGATGGGTAGTGATAAAGAGGAGAGATCTATTTAATGTGGCCCAATTATGAAGAACAAATAAAGGGACCCTGGGACTCTCAAGTTTACAAAGTAGTAACATGATGTTTAGGTTAAATAGATGAAGAACTGGGGTAGACGGGCAAGAAGTACGGCTAATTAGGCAACCCTGGTAAAGTATGATCTGGTTGATAATTGTTTCAGTTCTGGTTCTGTAAGGTGATCCAAAGAAGTTCTGATCATTGCCACCACTTAAAAGAATTGATCATATTCATCGAAGATGATCACTTCTGCTCCAGTGTGCTTCCTTGCTCTTTGTGGATAGTTTCCCTCATCTGATGGGGGTTGGGGGTTCCCACGTGAATTCAGGGTGGCTGGAGGTTTAAGATAATAATTTGTCTCTGCCTTCAGCCTTGAAGGGAATAAAATAGACTTGATAGACACTCTTTGGATGGTTAACGTCCCTGTGTGTAAACAGGCGATCAAAAATAGGGGTAAACAGCAGACAAAAATGGAGGCAGAAGTGCCGGCCTTTGTTCTGTTTGCTGAGGAACTGATGTCTTTTAAGAAAAAGAGCGTCCAAGTACCTCTTTTCAGTTCCAATTGGTGACCTTTGCAGTGGTTTCTGCCTGGATCCCTGAGTGATTGGGTAAAGCAGAGTCCCTTTGTCAATTCATGATAAAACATGAGAGTTGAAGGAGAAATCAATCTTCATTTTGCTAAGATATTGAATTGGGAGTTGTCTGGAGATCAAATCAAAGACATTGTGTATGCTGAACAGAGCTCTACCCCCAAATATCCCTAGCTTCCAAGATTCTGATGTTTTGTGATTACTCCTCACTATGATCAACATATCCTGTCCTCGCTAACATGGTGCTAAAATCCTGCGTTTGTTTCTCTCTTCTCTTCTGTGAAATAGATCGTTTATAGTTTCCATTCTACCCAAACTGCTCAGTTTTAGAATCTGAAACCCCCTTCATGATAAATTTTCTCAGACTATAAGGAGGTGTGATAGGCACCTGCCTACCATCCTTTGTTCCTGTCTCAGCGACAGCGGGAAAAGTATCAGCATTTGTCCAGGGGTTCAAAGAGAAGTATGAGCTTCAAAATGCAGACTAGAGTAGAGCTAAGCGGTGCTATGAGCGACACACAACAGGCCCAGCTTTCTGAGCCACCTTGCCTTTATCTGGAAAACGCCTCGAGCAGTCAGTGGGATGAGAGATACAAAAGTCTTTTGTAAATTGCAGGATGCTATCCAAATATGAGTTGTCTGGGGCCCGTAATGCCAGAGCATTTAGAGCATTCCATCTTGGTAGCATCATCCTATACCACACAGCCCACTGCCTAATACAAACACTCCTCTAGCCATGACCTGAGAGTAGAATGTGCTTGCTCAGCTGGGCGTAACAGGTCCTGTCTCACCAGGCCCCAGGGTTATAAATTCAAAGGATCAGTTTTCTGCAAAGAAAACACCTGGAGGAAGAGAAAAAAAAATCAGTTCATTAGCGCTCATTTTCCCATTTCCTTTACTCAGTGTAATTAGCGGCACAGAAGCAACCTCCTGCAAAGAACAGGACCTGCCCAGGCCAGAACCAGGCTGGGGGCTTTGTCTTGTCCTCCCTTGCACAAGCCCTGTTCTCCTGATGGTCTCTGTGATGCTCAGCCTGGGGCACAGTTAATATTTTGAGACTCAAATTAATGTCCCCCTTTCCCAAAAGACACACTGGTGAAGACCCCTTTTCAAATAACATCCTGCTGCCATTCCCAGCAGAGGCTGGCTTCTTGAATTACACTAGAGAAGAGGTTGAGGGGTCCCCCAAACCTGTTTTTTCTTAGAACCCCCATGATCCCCTCATCAAAATAGATACCTACCAATGCAACACAGAACCTCAAAACAGGAAGTGCCTCTGGGGCCATCTGACCCAATTAAACAAAAATCCCTTATCCTCAGAGAAGATACATAGGTTCAGCTTCGGGGCCATCAGGGAACATGGTGAGGCTTTGTATAAAGTATGGAATCTGAATGTTTTGGGGTTGTCTCATTTTCTCCAGTTCCTGGCCTTTGGGGGAAGTCCTTTGACCTTCCTCAGTCTAGGTTTCCTCTTTAATAAAACCATTCATTCATTGATACCACAACTATTTATTGCCTGTTTACCCTATGCTAGTTCTAATTTCAGACTGGAAACCTTGTGGAGATCAGCCTTTACTCTCACTCTTCTCACTACTTGTATTTCTCCCACTTACTCTCCTTTCTGCTTTTATTCTTCCCCTTACTCCCCCCTTCCTCTCCTCCATGCCCTCTTCACTTCATTTTCCCCCCTTGCATGAAAAATAAAGAAGATGCAGAGCTAATGTACTTAAGTTAATGTTTTACCCTCAGATCCTCCCTGCCGCAGACATCCAGTTCTGAGCCCAGAAGGGGTACTGAGGCTGGTACTCAAGGCCCCCCATAGGAGCATGCAGATCTTTGACTGTAAGGCCTTCCCTCCACGATGTACATCTACTGTGAGCTGTGACTCTAAGCACACACTCTGCTTCTTCGTCTTTAAGATCATCATAGAAAAGAGAAACAAGGGTAGATCACTCTTATAGTCCCAACACTGGAACCATGAGTTCCAGGCCAGTCTACAGTGAGTCTTAGTTACATAGTGAGATCCTATGTATCCTCAAAAAAACAAAAACAAAAACAAACAAACAAACAAAACAAAACAAAAAACCACCTCAGGACAGAAGCTGCTTGTTCACAAAAGGCCACCATACCAAACTATGTGTTCTGCCTCTGCAACCTCAGCAGTCCCTCCCCTCCCTCCGTGGGTTACACTATCATGATTTCAGTGTAAAAACACAGCTATCATCTTTAAAAGAATAAGAAATAATTTGTGGACTGGAGAGATGGATCCGAGGTTAAGAGTACTGGCTGCTCTTCTAGAGTTCAACTCCCAGCAAACACATGGTGTCTCACAACCATCGGTAATTAGATCTGGTGCCTTCTTCTGGCCTGCAAATAAACATGCAGACAGAACACTGTATACATAATAAATCCTAAAAGAAATAAAAAATAATTTATTTTGGAGCCAAATTTGAGTAATCCTGGGAACACCAGGTTCCACGTTGCCACATGGAAGCAATTTTCAGAGTTTTATAGTAACAGAAAAACAAAAACAAAAAATTCATAAAAGAGGCGAGAGATATATCAAAGGGAGAGATGCAGGTACATCAAGAATAGAACATCTTCATGCTATCTGATGACAATTTTAGCTCTGAGGTTGGTGGAGGCTAATAGCCTGCTATGTCAACAGATCCCAAAAGGTCTTTATCCCTTAGTCACGGGATATTAGATTCTACACAGAGGTGGGCGAGGAATGGCTGTTAAGAGGGCTGAAACTAGTTCAAAACAAAATTATTAGGCTCCGGATCAGCACCGTTCCAACCTCTTGGCGTCCTGCTGTTCTTTCAGTCAATCAGATTCTTTCTTGGAATTCTTATTTATAGTTTTTTATACCCTGTATAGTTTATTGAAGTACTGACAGTTGGAGGGACTGACTGTAATATACAAAATAAAACCATGCCCTTAAAAGCAAAAAGCAAACCTTGCATTCCTCCTACAAGTTGAAAATAGTTCTGGACATCTGGAAAATACTTCCTCTCTCCCCTTCCAGCCTAGGTTTTAAAAGTCATTGATTTTATTTACTCATTCACTAAACACTATACTGTTTCCTGTTCCTGTGAGCTAATCAAACAGCTTTCTTGGTAGTTATAAAACCTAATAGTAACTTTTCAGTTATTTTCTTCTGTTGTAGGATACTTTTTAATTTAAATAACTTTTATATTAATGTAAAAATGAATTTGTGTCACATTATGTTTAATCACCAATACCTGAGGACTATTTACAGTAAGATATTTCAACTGATTCAAAGAAAAATTCAAAGTGCCACATTTATATAGGAATTCTGAAGTGAATACATTTACAAATATAAAAAAAATGAGGTTTTTGGTGGGCAATAATCCCAGAACCTTGGGGGGAAGAGGGAAGCAGATCTCTGAGTTTGAGGCCAGCCTGGTCTGCAAAGTGACTTCCAGGACAACCAGGGCTACACAGATAAATCCTCTCTCGAAATTCAAACCCATAACCAAAAAGAAAGAAAGAGTGTATCCACAATATACTTCCCTTTGCATTCTGTTAGATATGACTAATGACTAATTCACATCCCAGTGAGCAAGAATCACATTTCAGGTTTTTTGTTTTGTTATTTTCAGAGTTGTATCTCAGTGTAAGACTACCCTGAAGGTAAGCTAACACACTCCATGATACTTTTGAGGTTCTTTAAAAAGTCTTTTCTGACTTTTAAATGTTCTTGCCTAGCCTGCAACTTGCAACACTTCAGATCACCCTTCTTTTGCTCTGTTGACCCCCTCAGAGCATCGCCCATTTCTTTGACCAGTTCTTCCTGGCATAAATGGACTCTTTTTGCCCTTAGCTGTCCTTTAACATAGATGCTCTGCAGTTTCACGCTGGGCTCTCTCTCTCTCTCAGTTCCCACACTTTTGAGGGTTGTCATGCCATCAAGTTTTCAGGAATAATACCAAAGCCTCTAGCATGGCTTCTGTAAAGGTCAAACATCCACATTTGCTTCCTCTGTATAGAACTTCAGAAATGACAGGCTCTACCCCCAAATCTTTTTAACTCTGGTCTTTAAGGCAAACCCCAGAGGTGAGGCCACTCTCTTTCCTTTACGCTTGCATGTCCATATGCCTCCATATTCAACTCCACCATGGCTGTTTCTCTTTGCCTCCTGTCTGCCTGACTCAGGCTGTCTTTTTTTCTTCTGTACATTAATGACAGAATATCTTCTCTAGTTTTCTGTGCCTCCAGGTTGATACTGTCCACTCCATACATGGCAGTGCTGCTGGAAGAATCCTTCAAAATCAAGTCTGATGTGACAACATTTCTGGATTCTCTGTGCTTTCTGTCAAGGTAGGGATAAAATGAATCACAGAAATCAGCTTTTTGTGTGCCTCCATGAACAGAATTTCTTTTCTGTAGCCCAGTTATTGGTTGAGCCTCTTCCTAGATCTTAGAACAACTTGGATTTTTCCTGTTACAAGAGGCACACTAATTTTCACTTTCTTGTGAAGCTATTTGGAATGAACGAGTGTTAGATGTCTCCTTGAAATCTTTTTGTCTGTTCAACTTTGTGTTTCCTAACTAATTCACAAAACACTTTTATAAAACCTACACGGGGCTTTGTTCCTCCTTTAACTGACCTGGCAGGAGTAAAGATAGTCTAAAGAGAGACATATACCTTTCTGTTCAACTATCAGACTAATGAAACAGTGGAAACCAAGAAACCAAAATTTTCAGCAGGATCTTATACTAGAAGATGGAAAGGGCTGGAACTGCTTATCTGCCAGAAAGAGATGTCATACAATTCTGACAACCTGATGGACCTCTCTGCAGTAGACACTAGCATCAAGATGAGGTCTCTGCCTTACTAGGATGGCTCAGCCATGTGCACCTCTTGTTTTCTATTTAAACCTGTATGTCATGCCCGGCCTCTTAATGAACTTAGGGGGAATTGTCACTTGATCCCTTGTTCTTCTTTCTGTTATTGAATATGGGGGTTAGGTTACAACCTGTGCTCAAGTTTGGTACAACCATCCATCTTCAATAAGACAAGTTAAAGAGCCAAGTTAAGAGAGAAATGTGGGAGGGTGGGGATGTTTAGTGTGGACCTTTCAAGGGGTAGGACAAAAAGATCCAGGGGACCCCAAAGTCCATCTTCGGGGTTCTGAAGTGAGACCTCAGCCTAATTAGAGGGTCAAGGATATGTCCATCTATAGAGTCCCACCACCTTTGACCTGTCATTCCATCCTTCTGTCTGTTCCATCCTCTAAGGTGCTCTGACAAGTTATTAGAATCTGTTTCTAGTTCTCCTTCTGGAGGTAGTTTTTTTCTTTCTCCCAGCGTGAGATTCTTGGGAACATTCTCATTTTTTTGAGGTTCATTGTTTCAGTAATCTGATCGTCAGACTCAGCACAGGTGTTGTTTCTGCCAGGCCTGTTGCATTTCCAGTTTGGTGGCACTGCTCCAATGTTTCCCAGGGCATGGTGGCACATTTCTGTAGAGACAAACATAGGAGGGTCAAGGTTCAAGGTCATCTTTGGCTATATAGCAAATTAGAGGCCAACCTGGGCTACCTAGCCCCTGTCTCAAAAAATAACAGCAACAAAATAAATAGATGGAAACATCAGGCAGGCAAGTTCCAGCGAAGCTGGGAAGTCTGCACTATAGGCCTCAGATGCTACCTCATGAGATTCTCAGCCTTTGGATTGGTCTGTCAAGTTCAGAAAGGACTTATTTAGGAGCCACTGGATAGTAGGTCAAACACAGAGATGGGCAATGAGTAGCTGAAGGGGTTTAAAAATAGTCCAAGATAATTTGACTCCTGACATATAACATTCCAGCTCTCCACATTAACAGACATTCTAATCATTAAGTCATCCTTGGAGAATATTTTAAATTTTTTATTAGATTTATTCATTTTAGTTTATATGTGAATGTTTTGTCTGTGTGTATGTCTGAGCACTACAGGCATGCTTGGTGCCCATGGAGGTCAGATGAAGGCATCAAATACCCACTTAGAACTGAAGTTAGGGATGGTTGTGTACTACTATGTGGATGCTGGGAATCAAACCCAGGGTCTCTACCAGAGAAACCAGTGTTCTTAACTGCTAAGTCATCTCTCCAGCACTGAAGAGGTTCATGTAGCACACTGGAGATCATGGCACACTTATGCAGGCTTCTCCATCAGACTGGTGTCCCCATCAGCCTGGTGTCCCCATCTTTGGGTCAGAAACTGGATCTCTATGCACACACCCCTTTGCCCTCTTCAGTGTCCTCCTTTTTTTGTACAGGGCTGCTTAATTTCTTCTTCTTACCCCTATAAAATAGATCATGAAAGAACAGGAATTACAAGGAGGGAGTACTGTTGGACACTGCTAGAGTTCAGAGGGTATAGATAGCAGAAAACCATGGTTTCTCTTTAGGAATGTGTGGCTCAAAAACTAGAGCAATATTCCTGCATGCAGAAAACAATAAAGATGCAAGCACTAAGTACTTGAAGTCAAAATGGAGAATCAGCTTAGCAATGAGCAAGAGCCATTACTTCTGCTAAAATTTGGGATAAGAGATTCAAGGAAGGAGGTTGCCTCCTTCTGCACAGGGACCCAGTAAATGAAAAGAGTAGCAGCCTTTGCACATGGGAAAGGACAGGGACAGCAGAGGCAGTCAATGCAACACATGCCCTGTGTGATTTTCCTGGGGCAGAAAGCAGCTCATACATTTCGTATGGACTGGGCACAAGGACTGGGATGTCAGGAGACACCAGAAATTAAATTTAAAGTACTGCTCAAGTACCCTGGACATGATACAATACTCAGCAGGGGTTGGGTGGAGGAGCACAAATCTCCATGCATGCCTGGTGTATCATGCAAGAAATAGGAAATTTCCTCTCTGCCTGGAGAATCCATCTTGGAGACAGTATACTGTCTAGTAAGTTCTGTTGGGCTGCAGCATGGTAGACAGGAGCCCATCTAATGGCAGACCCAGAAGAATGCTGCTTACTGCTTGCTTGGCCTCACTCCTATGCTTGAACCCCCTCACTCTATCTTTTGGTGCTCCTAGGCTTGTCCTCATCTCTCTGCCAACTCCATAGCCCTGTCATACCCTCCCATAAGTTCTGTTCCCCAGCTCTGCTTCTTGTGTTTTTATTTTGCATTGCCCTCATCGTTTTGCTTCTGAGCTGTTGAAACTTTGTCTTTTCTTCTCACTTATCCACACCCTTTTCCTTCCTATCACTTCTTTGTGCTGGAGAGCTGGTGTTCAGGGAGGAGTCAGGAGACACACAAGGATGACTAAACTAAAACAACACAGGGAAACTTGGCTGGCTCCTCCCCAGAGTGAATCATCTCTCCTTTCGCCTTTGTCTCCTCACTGTTTCCTAGTTGACGCTGGCGGTTGTCATATATGAATGAATACCTCTAGAATGCGCTCCATAGTTTCTAGGTGATGAGAATTCTCTTAAACATATCCTAAGGGTAGGTAACTTTTGTGGGTGCTTGCTCTCTACTGCTTCATCTCCCAGGAGTTTGTTCTTAACTAAAGCCCAGAGGGTTTCTAGGAGGGAGGGGGAGGAGGAGGAGGGAGAGAGAGGAACCCAGACTGACTTGCTAGGCTGATCTGCCTCGTGGTGGTCCTCCTGTGTGAGAGATGACAGCATTGCTTGATTCCACTTTCTAACTCCGGAAGAAACTGTGAGAGGCTGAGGCCATCAGATCTAGGTGCCTCATGCTCTTATCTTCTCCACCCTCAACCCTCTTGCCAAGTATTGGAGGGAAATACACATTCATTTCTGTGCAATTGCCTATACAGCTGGCAATGCCTGCCTGTTCTTCATGTGCTTGCTATTGGAGCAGTTAGTGTCACTACTTGTACCCTGGAAGCCTTAGTAAGTCAAGCTCAGCCACCTACCCTCACTAAGCCAAATAAACAACAGTGAAAAGTAGTAAATATTTGTTCAAGTGATCATGTTAGAAAGAGGAACAAAGGAAACCAGTGATCCTCTAAAGCCCATTTTTCTGGGTCCTTACATGAGGTTTAGGTTTAAGTAAATGGCAAGAAGTATGTATAACTAAGCGATACTGATCAGGGTGTAGCTCCCCCTATTATTGTCTTGGCTTCTGTCTCCCCTATAAGGTGTTAGGACTATGTGATCTCCTAGCAAACAAGCCACCCTCTGGCTGCACCAGGCCCCAGTTACTGAAAACTCTAGTTTCTTAGTGTTTTGTGTTTTATTACTCGGGCAGACAAAAGGAGGGCACAGACCTCTGTTCAGAATATCTTCATCTTGCTCAGGATGACTCCATGAAGATGCCGGTGTTGTTGTTAATATATTCCAAAAAACCCTTCTTTTAAAAAAATTGCTAGATTTTAGGTCCAGCATAGAGGCAGGCAAAAATCTTAGAGAGCTAAAAGTCACCAAAGATAAGTTGTAATTAGGCTATGAATCTGTAACTTGTTAATGTCTCCACAGTCAGTGAAGTTCTAACCATTTCATTATCTGGTAGAAGGCTCAGCTGAAGATAGAAGTTTTCCCTAAAACTTTTATTCACTCTTTCAGTTTTCTTATGAGTAAAGTAAGGAGTTGGATGGTCTATAAAATGTTAAGCTATGATTCTGTATTAGGGGAATTCTTCTAGAAAACTGAGATTATCTCATGTGTCTAAGTCTGCTCTCTGGGATGGGGATTCCATGAGCAGTCTGGGGAGAGCCAGCGAGGAGCCAGAGCTGGGTAGACTGGTGCGAAGGAAGAGGAGGAGGCTCCGGGGCAGGCATATGTCTGAAAAAAGGTAACTGCCTGGTGCAGCAGCCTTACTCCTCTTCCTCTATCGTCCCTGAGCCTTAATATAAGAGTTGCATTGTAGATTTATCAATTAGGTCTGGGCACCCCATGCTTGCTGAGTTTCCGCGGTTTACCCATTGTTGCTCTCTGAAATGGTTTCCATCTGCTGTAAAGAGAGCTTCTTTGATGAGGAGAGAGAGCTATTCTTACCTGTGGATACATGGACACATATTTAGAAGTTAATTGGTTTAGGAAGATGGCAACGGTAGGCTTTTCCCTGTATTGATGACTGCTCCAGACACAGGTGCTTGACTAGGTTTACAGCACCAGTTATGGATTCTTTCCTATTGAGTAGCCTTCAGTCCAGGTAGAAAGCTGTTGGTCACTCAAGTGCCACGGCGGCACCACTGCAGATAGATAGCTGGTCAGGTTAGCCATTGTGGTATTTGCAGGTTTTACAGCTAGCTAGAACTGTTGGTTGCTTTTTCTTTTTGTTCCCTCTTGGCAGCTTGTATGCATCTTCCAATACTACAAGAGCTGTCTTCAGGAAGAAGGCATGCAGGTCACTTCTAGCTTAATTCGTCCAATTCTTGTGTCTGAAATATGTGTTTTCTGGAATAGGAGATTTTAGTATGTTTTGAAAACGGTTAAGGTGACATCTCCAGCATTACTCTTTTGGCTATTGAGGGTCTTTTGTGCTTTCATATGAATTTTAAGTTTTTTATTCTATTTTCTTTTTTTTGCTTTTGTTTTTCAAGACAGGGTTTCTCTGTAGCTTTGGAGCCTGACCTGGAACAAGCTCTTGTAGACCAGGCTGCCCTCAAACTCACAGAGATCTGCTTGCCTCTGCCCCCGAGCGCTGGGCTTAAAGGTGTGAGCCACCACTATCTGGCTCGAATTTTAAGTTTTTTTTCTATTTACGAGAAGAATAGTTTTAGAATATTGATGACAGATTGGAGGGAAGGAGTGGGAGAGTGTGTGGAGGAAGTGAGAGGAGGGGAAGGAGTGGAATTTCAATTGGTATTTCTTTAAGTAATAAAACAATAATAATAAAAAATATTGATGGGAATTGCATTGGATTTGTAGATTGCTTTTTTTTTTTAAAAGAGCCATTTTTACAACATTGGTTTTTTCCAGTTTGTGAGCATGTTTTTCTACTTTCTAATGTGTTTTTCAGTCTCTTTTAACATTCTCATTGTAGTGGTCTTTTCTTCCTTGGTTAGGATAACTCTGAGGATTTAAAAAAAATTGTTAATGGAATCACTTCCTTGATTTCTTTCTCAGTGTACTTCTTATTGGTATGAATGGACTCTTTGATTTTTGTATGTTGGTTTTGTGTCCTGCCACTTTGCTGAATTTGTTTATCAAATCTAAGAGTTGTCTGGTGGGGTCTTTAAGGTTTCTTTTCTTTTTAATTTTAAAAGCCCGATGTGCTTATAAAGATCATGCTTACAAGAATAAACTGCATAGTGAAGAAATATCAAAATGAGGTTGATGAATAAAAAGGCACATTTCAAAAGTGTAAGGGTACAAAGAGTCCTTTCTTTGTCCTACTAACATAGGACGAAAGGGAAATCAGTTTGAAAGTTTCTCAAAAAGCTGAAAATCAATCTGCCACAAGATCCAGCCATAACATTTTCGGGCATATACACAAAGATTCTATATTTTATTATAGAGACTTGATGATCCATGTTCATTGCTGGCCTATTCATAGTAATCAGGGGATGAAAACAATCTAGATAAGCTGATAAATGGGAGTGAAGATGCTATAAATTCACACAATGGACTAGCCAACTATCAAAATACTCTGAAATTATGCAATTTGCAGATCACCTCTTGATGTTGGATTACCTTCTTTTATGCTCTGAATATGCTTAACCAGATATTTAGAGAGAAAGTAGGTGGAATCAGAGAGATGCCAGGCAGCTGCCAAAGGAGAAAGATGCCAGCCACCTGGCAGCCTGGTGGTAATACACAAATTAATAGAAATGGTTAATTTAAGATGTAAGAGTTAGCTAGAAATATGCCTAAGCTATTGGCCAAACAGTATTGTAATTAATAGAGTTTCTGTGTTATTAGTTAGGTCTGGATGGCTAGGAAATGAGCAGCCCCTGGCTACAAAATGGTGCACCAATGTGGGGCAGCTACATTCACATAAAACCTGAGAGAGCTTGAAAAAAATTCTAGGTATAAAAGAACAAAGTTAAGCACGACTTCTTCATTGTTGTACCTTTTTTTCCCAGATAGGCTCTGTTTGCTGGCAGTGAGCAGAGGCATGGTTCCTGTAAGAGAGGTCTTCTTAGTTCATACTGGCATGAACAGCTATGGCCTTTTCAGGAGGTCTGGCTAAGGAACACTTAAATGGGGTTTGTGAGCAGAGTGCTACAACTTGTTTAATGACAACATAGACCCCTTGTGTCCCTGGAGCTGGGGTGGGTGGTGAGCTGTGGAGCTAGCAGTGAGCATACCTCTGCCATGTTGGACTGGGTTGGACAAAAAGGAAAGATAGCCTTAGTCC
Organism: Alexandromys fortis; assembly: GCF_014885135.2. Lineage (NCBI taxonomy): Eukaryota > Metazoa > Chordata > Mammalia > Rodentia > Cricetidae > Alexandromys > Alexandromys fortis. The sequence continues at coordinate 73,854 of NW_026068045.1, read as the reverse complement.
TAGCCAGCAGCTTAACATTTTAAGAAGTGCTCCTGGTCAGAAAAGGATTATAGGTACATAATAAAGATGGATTCAGACAACAAAAGACCACTGAATGAGACTTAACATATTTAAAAAATGTGCCTAGGCTTGGTAGAAAGAGAAAAAATAATACAGACAGTTATAAAAAAGAGGTAAATAGTTTTAAAAAATAAAACAAAGTCTTTGGAAATTTCTTACAGTGCTCTTCCTGTTTACTTAGGTAATATTATATTCTTCTGGAGTCTTTGATACAGTTGAAGAATATATAGTTATAATTATAGTTTTCCTTAGTTATGATAAAAGATAAAAGTAGACATAAATTTTTTTACTGTAATTCTTGCTTGATATCTGTTTTGTTATATGTAATTTTACTTTGTTAAAGTTAAAACCTTCCTTTTTATTTAGACAGAAAAGGGGAGATGATATGGGATTCTGCTCTGTATGTTATGAATATGTTTTATTCCTATTGGTTATTAAAAAAGCTGTTTCAACTAATGACTTAGTAGAGAGAGTAAAGTCATGTTGGAAATACAGACAGAGATATAAAGAAAAAGTAGGCAGACTCAGAGAGATTCTACGTAGCTGCCAAAGAAGAAAGATACCTGCTGCCAGCCAGAAGTTACTGGTAGGCCACTGCATTGTGGTGATACACAGACGAATAGAAATGGGTTAATTTAAGATGTAAGAGTTAGCTAGAGATATTCCTAAGCTATTGGCCAAACTGTATTGTAATTAATATAGTTTCTGTGTGATTATTCAGGCCTGGGAAGCTGGGAAATGCACAAGCAGTCTCTCTGTCTTCATCAGAGCATCTCTGTCTTCATCAGAGCATCTTTTTTTTTTTTTTAAAAGTACTTGGCAATTAACACAGCAGAAACTGTCAACACGCAGAGAAAAAGAGAATTCAGAGTTCTCAGCCATGAATGTGATATTTATATCATATCCCTCCCCTCAAGACTCAAAGATATTTGAAGAAAAGAGGTGGAAAATTATAAGAGCCAGACACGGTAGGTAGATGATTTTAAGGAAGCAACATTTTCTAGTCATGACAAGGCAGATGTAGATATGAACTCACAAGAGACTGACATAATGCACAAGGCCTGATAGAGAAGGGCTAGTCACCCCTACCCAAGGTGCTATTGGCATTTTATGGCTTCTGGGAGTGGGAGAATCATTTTTCTTCATTGGTGTGACAATTAGCATATTGACCACACTCCAAGGCAAGATTCATGCCCAGGAGTAATTGACTAACACAAAGTAGATTTAATGATTTTTCAGAGAGAGAGAGAGAGAGAGAGAGAGAGAGAGAGAGAGAGAGAGAGAGAGAGAGAGAGAGAGATTTTTTTATGGAAGAAAGGAAGGAAAGAAGAAAAGAAGAAAACTGAGCAAGCTGTGGAGAACAAGTCAGGAAGTAGTATTACTCTGTTCCTGCCTTGGCTTTCCCCAGTGGTGGACTCTAACCTGTAAGCCAAATAACCCTGTCCTGCCCAAAGTTTCCTTTGGTTGTGGTGCTATCACAGCAACAGAATCACCTCTTTATTGGCAAAACTGGCTTATTGAAGTCATCTACTGTTTGTCTGTTGGATTACTCTATGGTTTTATATCTAGTATTTGTTTCATGAAATAGTGCACCCATGTTAGTACATAGATGTTCAAAGTAGTCATTTTTATTTATTTGTCTGAGTGTGCCACAACCTGTATGGAGGTCAGGAGACAGCTCTTAGGGAGTTGGTTCTTTCCTGTCACTCTGTGGGATCAAATGATAAAACTCAGGTCATGAGGTCTGTAGTCAAGCGTTTCTACCCCTGAACCATCTAGCAAGTTCTATATGTTTAAAATTGTCATGTTTTCTTGATGTGCTTTTTTTTCTTAATCAGCTTGAAGTAACTTTACATTTTCTGGCGATGTAGGGATAAGTTCTGCCCCTTAGGGGGCGTGTTCACCTCGGGCCAATGTTTACCTATAAATCTGGCGCGCTTCTGCTTTCCTGGTCTCCGGTTCTGTAAGTCTATTTCCCCATTAAAGCTGTCTGCATTTGTTACAATCTGTCTGCATTCGTTTACGCCATTACATTTTGGTGCTCAACGTGGGGCTTGAACCCACGACCCTGAGATTAAGAGTCTCATGCTCTACCGACTGAACTAGCCGGGCTGGAGAGATGGGGGCTGGAGAGATGGCTCAGCAGTTAAGAGCATTGCCTGCTCTTCCAAAGGTCCTGAGTTCAATTCCCAGCAACCACATGGCTAATCTTGGTTCAGAGTCTATTTTGTCAACTTCTTGCTCCCTGGTTCCTTTTACTTAGAATATCTCTTTCTATTTTCATGCTGAAGTAGAGTCCATCTTTGATGATGAGGTACATTCCTGAGAGATAACTAATAGATATGTCATGTTTTTTAAACCATTCAACCAGTCTGTGCCTTATTTTTTTAACAGAAATTTTAGTTAATTTTTATTTAAAACTTCATTGAATGTGAAATGTCGATCTTTACAATAAACAAATATAGTAACAATAACTCACACTAAAACAAAACATACTTCTTCTGTCTAGATAGCCATTGCTTTTCTGTTTGGGGCAGTTTAAAGTTTTACTTTGGTCACGAAAACAAGAATGTATCTTTACAAAGGCTCAAAATAGACCATTTTTTAAACAAAGGTGATGATTCACAAAAGACTATGAATAGAACTTTAACTAGCTGTTACAAATCTAATAGGATTTATTAAAAAGAAGTTATATCAATAACATATCTGAAAGGTTCTTGTATAAAATATCAAATGAAGAAAAAGAATTTATCAATGTCCAAAAACGTGAGTTTGTTCATAAAAAAGTCTGACAAATTACCATAAAAAGTGCAACATTCTTCTTGACCCCTTCTTGTCCAAAATTTTCCACTCAATAAAATAGCCAAGGATCTGAAACTGAGAAAATATATCTGAGTACAGTGTGTGAAACGTGATACTATTTTTTCTTTTTCCTTCTTCCCCCTACCGTATCATCGGAAGATTTTACTAACTCACAACAAGCTTGCCACTTTAGTGTGCTGCTCAGATGTAAGAGACACTTCTCTGTGTAGGAGTTTTTGGTCTGTTTGAGAATGAGAGCTTGGGAAGGGTATGTTACAATGGAGGAGACTGTGAGTCACTGGAATCTGTGGCTGTAGGAGGATGTATATGGCTGAGCTTGCAATGGACTGCTGGCTGGTCTATGACTAGCTAAAGAGCTAAAATAACCAAGAGTTCTTTGTTAACACAGTTTAGTAAGCCTTGGATGTGACCTGTAATTACACCATGGATCTCAGTGGCTGCTGTCTCCCTTATCCTTAGAGACACCTGTTCACTGTACCAGGACATTTGTGGCATGCAGATGAGGTTTGGTGCTCCTTCCTTCCTTCCTTCCTTCCTTCCTTCCTTCCTTCCTTCCTTCCTTCCTTCCTTCCTTCCTTTTTCTTTCCTTCTTTCCTTCCCTTCCTTTCCTCCCTTCCTCCCCCAATTCTTTTTTTTTTTTTTGAGCATCTTTCAACTGACCCTACCTGAGTGAGGCTCAAATTCATACACATGGAGACTTGCCCCTAGTAATCTTCCTTTGAGGGCCTGAGCTAAGGCTTTCTCATCCTACAGGCCACCTCATTCACCCGGAATACTTTGCCTTATTTGCTTGATAGTGAAGTTGCTGATGTGGTTATGTCCCTTCAGATTGCAGTACAAGGAGATGTAGTTGCTCTAATGCAGCAAGTCCTGTGTGTTGTAGACCTTCCACACACCCAGGGACCACTCTATCCTGTCGTACAAGTAGGGGTAAAAAAATTATGGCTTGGAATCTGAAGTCCTTGGCTTGAACCCCAAGTGCCTGCCTGGTGTCACCAAAGCCGATAAAGCCCAGTGTCTCATCATGGATAGTGATGCTACTGGAGCCACCTCACAGATCTGTTCCATGCTTTGTATCCTTGTGCCTTCCCCAAGCACATGGTACAGATGGGTACTGCCGATATAGATTGAGAGTGTGTCAGGAGGTGGAATACGCTGTCCCCTCCATAACCATAGGCAGGATGCTTCATGTGGTGACCCTGAGCTGGCCAGCAGCCTTGATATTCTCATTACCATAGCCACTCTCAGAGCCTTAAACTTCTCCAGTCTTCCTTAGTGAGGGTGACAAGTGGTAGGTACATTGTGGCACCTACAGATTTATTTAATACCTTCTCGTGAGATTGTGTGTCTCAGAAGGCCACAGTGGCTGAGTCCTTCAGGATGGATATCTCCGCCATGCAGTCAGTCTCTGCAATCTGACAGTGCCACTAGTGGGAGGGGCGTGAGCTGTGGCTCATAATCCGAGGACAGATATCTTCACATATTCTGTACAATCATTGTAGCTTGACTTTGAGTTTAGCCACAAAGGTCATTCTTTGTTGAACACTGAGATTTGCCTTTGGGGCAAAGCAGTCAGCAGTTCCAAGGGGAACTTGCAGGAGTCTGTGAATTGTGTACCTTGCACCCAATATGCATGTATATGAATCCAGTATAATTGTGTCAACAAACACAATTATACTGCTTTTTTAATTTTTTAAGGGGATGTGGTTTATTCAGTTCACATCCTTTTACTTGTTGCTAGAGCCTGTTGGTGTGTAGGAAGCCACCGCCTTACTGGCAGTGGCAGTGCAGGGGAGGGGTGTGGCGAGTGGTTGCTCAGGGCAGCATGGCTTCTGACTGGATCTCCGCTCCTCCGGTGTTCATGAACAACCTTAAGATCACACACACACACACACACACACACACACACACACACACACACACACCTAGAACTCTGAGTCCCATGATCCTCTGCCTCACACATTTCTTTTACTTTCAGTCTATGTCTGGTGATTGGGGAACTGATGATTGAGAACATTAATATTTAGAAGTTATTGGAAAAGTGTTTAATAATTACTGACTTTTAAACTATTTTGTAGTATTTATGTTATTATAGTCCTCATTTGTTCATTATTATTTTGTCTTTTAAAATGTTCATGATCGTATATTAATTATAAGCAATGATGAGTTTCATATGGCATTTCATGCTTTTGCAGAGTGTGTTTAGTCCATATGCCCTGCTAATGCTTTCTTTTCCCCTTACACTTCTACTGCTGCACTTCCTTTCCAATCTGGTCCCTATTCTACTTTCATGTCTATTTATAGTTATTTATACAATACAAATCAATGAATTGCAGTGTTACACTAATGAAAAGATGTCTCTCCTAAATTCAACCATTAACAGCATCTAGGTCCTCAGGAGGGTAAGACCAACTTGGTTCTCACATTTTTTAGGACAGGTTGATTGTGTGAATTCCAGAGCTCAATGGACATTGAATGAAGGTCAGCATTCCAAAACACTCTCCCTCTTCTTTGGGGCTTAAATTCTTTCCGATCCTGAAGATCTTCCTGATCTTCCTGATCTTCAGGGATAGTTCTGAGTCTTGGAGGGGGTGACACAGATGTTCCATCTATTTCTGGGCTTGCAACAATCCCTTATTCTCAGTACTTTGACCAGTTATGAGTATCTGAAATTACCACTGCATAATAAGCTTCTCTGGTCACAGTTAACATTTGTGGGAATTCATGGGCATAAATATAGTTATTTAAAAGGCAATTTGATAGCACATCATGGCCACTTAGTAAAAGAACCACAGTAGCTGCTCCCACAAAGTCCCATGACCTCTCCAGACATTAGAGTTACATAAAACATTGATTATCCCATTAACAGACTTGCCATTGTTGCACCAGTGGGGTTACCTTGCTAGCTGGTCAGTATTATCACACACAGGGTCCACAGCTGAATTAGTGATGATTCTTCCCCTGAAGCCTACATAGCGCCACCTGGCACTATAAAGGGATGACAAGTAGAATGGAAGTTTTCAGCTCAGGTCCAACTTGATCTCTGTGTCTTGCAACCAAGAAGGTGGTGCCATCAGCAGTAGAATGCTACCACCAGGCCTATCTAGTTCTGGTGTGCACCCCACAGTACTGGTAGTTTGCCTATACTGTTTTGGGTGGCAGCTTAGGAGTCTTCCAACCTCTAACTCATTGAAGACTAGCCCACCTCTTGTGATAGAAGTTTTGTTTAATAATCTTTGGCTTCTGAGAGCAACTTTATTCACTTATAAGAAATATCTTTGAACTTAATTTTTTGAATGTGTATTAAGTATTTTATTTCTTTATGGTTTTTCATACAACATTAACTTTAGTTGCCATCCCTCCCAATCTCCCCACCCCAATATGAAACTTGCACTTTCATACCACATACATTCTTCCACTTTCTCCAACCAAAGACACCTTCCCTTTCTCATAGTCTCCTTTCTACTTTCTGGGGGTTGATAAGTATTTTTCCTTAGACAACCAACCTCTCTGCCGACACAAATAAACCTGATCAGACCAATTAAGACTGGCTTAGAAGATGCCCAGGTTTAATGGCTGCCAACACTCCTGAGTGGCCCCCAGGAAAACATAAAGAAGGGAACAGAGAACTGAAAGACCACGGGAAACCGGGAGACCAAGTGTTCACTCTCTGGGGGGAGGGGGGCGCAGTTTAAATAGTAGCCTGTGGGGAGTGGGAGTGACTGTGGGAGGAGTCACTGTTTGGTTGGCTTTCTCGGAGGTGGAGTTTGGACTGAGGCAACTCCCAGAGGAGGAAGCTCTGAAATAGAACTTCTCACTCAATATTCCAAAAATGGATGCCAGGGGGCTGGGGTAAAGCCCCCTAACTAAATAATCCAGATTCTTTGTATAAAGGGGGTGCCAAGGTACTAAGGTGATGCTTTTAACCAAACATTCTAGACTTTTTTTTTTCCGATAAAGGGGTGCCGGCTCAAGTGTGGTTACTTCCTGCTGGCATGGGGCGATGTGGGAGAGGGGAGAGCTGAGAGTTGGTGGGCTCACACTCAGTGAGAGGTGTGGCTGGAGCGCAGCATCTGGTTTACTGCCATCCTGGAGATCTTAGGCAGCTGTTCCTTGAGGGAGATGAGAAGGCAGGTGGCTAGGTGAAAAAAAATATTGTTATTATTGGTCCTATGAATGGGGCTAGCCATGGGAAGAATGGGACAGAGAAGCGCCCAGGGTGTATAAGTGAGACAAGAGAGCAGATATGCACTTTTAAAACCAGATTTTAGTTGGCAGGTGTCCTTGAGCCAGGAAAGTTGGTACCAATGGTGAAGTCCCAGGAGCTGGTGTAGGTGTTGGTGTTGTCTGGAGGACCCGTTATAAATTGGTCTTGAACCAGACAACAGGAGTAACCTGTAAAATATGCTTAAAAATGGGTGGGGTTAAAATAAGCCCTGGAGACTGTTAGTTTTTACCAGACCAGATTTCTTGATAAAGCAGCAAACTTGGCCCTGGAGATTTTTTTTTTTTTTTTTGACCAGAGATGTACACTTACTCTGTTATAAAAAAACAAACTGCACATATATAAATGCTAGACGCTAAAATCTGTACATGGAAGAGAACACGTAGCGCTTTTCTAGCTAGGTACTCTTACTTGAGACACTATCCACTGCCAGCCATTTTTTCTGAAAATTTCATGTGTTTATATTTTCCTTATGGCTGAATAAAATGTCATTGTATTTTTTGCCATTATCATTCATTATCCATTCATCAGTTGATGAACTTCTAAGCTAATTTCAGTTTCTAGATATTGTGAATAGGACAACATTCATTACGAATGGGATAAGGTAAGAAATCCTTGGAGTGAGTACCCAGGAATGACAAAACTGCATGGTATAGTAGTGCAGCTCTTAGATTTTTGAGAAAGCGCCACACTAATTTTCTATAATGTCTCTACTGGATTACATTCACAGAAACAGGATAATAGTTGTCCTTGCTGGACGTGGTGGTGCACACCTTTATCCCAGCACTCAGGAGGCAGAGGCAGGTGGATCTCCAAGTTCTAGGACAGCCTGGGATATTCAAAACAACAGCACACACAAAAAAAGAAAGATATGAATATGTATTTTTCACATACTTGTTTACTTAAGGACCCCAGCCATTCTGATTGGGGTAAGATGGAGCCACTGCCATTTTAAATAACATTTCAGTGATGGCTAAATATGTCTGCATTTTAAAACATATTTATGAGTTCTTTGTGTCCTTCCTTTGAGCACTCTGGTTGGGAACTGTCTGTTTAGTTCCATGTTCCATTTTTTAAGCTGGTTGTTTGTTTTCTTGATGTTTAGTGCTTGCTAGTGTTGTTTTGGTCCTTTGTATATTCTAGATATTAAGCCTCTGCAGATAGAGAGCCAGTAGTGTTTGTTTTCATTCTGTAAGATTCCTCTTCAATCAAATAAAGGGATCCTTTGCTGTTCAGAAACCTTTCCTTTCATCTAGTCCCATTTATTAATTCTTGGGATTGAATTTTAAAATTATTTTAAAATGTTTATTTATTTTTATTTTCTGTACATCAACTATGATATGCCTTGTGCCCATCAGCAGAGAGCATCGGATTTCCTGAAAGTGGAATCACCATATTTTGAGAGCTACTGTGTGGGGGCTGGGAATCAAATACAGGTCCTCTGGGAAAAGCAGCTAGAGCCTGTAGTTACTGAGTCATTGCTCCAGCCCTATTAGTTGCTGGTCTTAATATTGTGCTACCAAGTTCCCAATTCAGAGAGTCATTTCTTGAGCTAATAAATTCAAGTATATTCCCTCCTCTCTTTTCTATTTATATTCAGGATTTAGAACTTATATTTAGGTCCTTGATTCAGTTGAAACTCGAGTTTTGTGTAGGGTGAAAGATAAGAATTGTTTCATTCTAATTGTAGCTATTCAGTTTGACTAGAACCAGTTGTTGAAGATATCGTTTTTTCTCTGATATAAACTGTTGGCTACTTTTAAAAAAGCTGGTAGCAATCGAAACACAGGCTTGAATGTGAGCTATATTCCATATATCAGTTATACTCCATTGATCAGTGAGTCTGTTTTCATACCAGTGTCATGCAATTTTTATTACCTGATATCTGAGATTGTGACACCTACAAATTTGTTACTCAGAATTGGTTTGGCTATCCTGGAGATTTCATGTTTTCATATGAAATTTAGGAGTTTTTTTCAATTTCTATTAAGAATTACATTGGAATTTTGGTGGGGATTGTGTTAAATCAGTAGATCATTTTTGGTAGGTTGGGATAATATCAATCCATGAATGGGGGAGATGTTTCCATGTTCTTACATATCCTTCAATTTCTTTCTTCAATGTCCTAAAGTTTTTACTTCACAAGTATTTCACTTCCTGGGTAAGATTTAGTAAAGACACTTTTGAGACTACTATGAATGGTATTCTTTCTCTGATTTCTTTCTCAGTAGTTTTTTTTTTTTTTTTGGTATAGAGGAAGGCTATTGATTTTACTGTGTTAATTTTGAATCTGGCTACCTTGCTAAACATGTTTATTAGCTGTAGGAGTTTTCTGGTTGATATCTTTAAGATCTTTTATGTATAGAATCACATTATCTTCAAATAAAGATATTTTTACTTCTTCCTTTCCTAGTTGTATTTTTTTTTTTGGCTCCTAAACTTCTCTTATTGTTGTAGTTAAAACATCAAAAACTACAGGCTCAGAAAACATTGTGGAAGAGGGGACAAAAAGATTGTAGGATCCAGAGGATAAGGAAGTCTGCAGTGATGCCATGTCTCCTAGAAAGGACAGGGAACCTAAATTTTAACAATATGGCTGCCAAAACAATACCTAAGAATAATAGCATCAATAGATATGCTACGTGGAAAGGGGAAATCTTATGAAACCCCCACCACTACAGGAGCTATTGGCTATGGATATCTACTGAGAGAAGAATTATCACCTGCCATGTAATCAACCTTGAAATCAAACAAATGTAAACATCAAGCAACACTAAACAGACTCAGTTTTTTGTTTGTTTGTTTTTGGTGTGTGTGTTTAACACACCTGAAAGCACAAGAACAAACAACACCCAAAAAGTCTGGACGGGGAGAGTTAATCAAATTTGAGCTATGTTAAGTCTCAGACCCTGGGACAAGTGGCTGAGTGCTTATGTAGTGTATCCAAGTAGACCTGACCGCCAGATTCCCCCAGTATCCTCCCTACCTGCTGCGTTATGTTTTTGTTCTTACTCTTTTACTCTTTAGGCTTTTTGGGGGGCCCACCACCCAGCTCCCAAATACATTGAGACTTATTCTCGGCCATTGGGTGGTTGGCCCCTGAAGTCCTTCCTCCTTCCTCTCTCATTTCCAGGTTCTTGTTCTTGTTTCTCCTTCCATTGTCTTCTCTGCTTGTCAGGCCCACTTACACTTGCTTCTATGACGCTATTGGCCTTTCATCTCTTTATTAGAACCATCAGACATTTTAGACAAGTTAAATAAATGCAGCATAAACAAAAGTAACACACCTTAAAATAATATTTCCCAACACCTACCTGTTACAGGGTATGGTTGGCATACCCTGCCCTCTACCCTGAATTTTCCTGCCCAGGGCTGGGCTGCCCTTCACTATATAATCCAACCAATTTGGGTCCCCTTCCTTTTTTTTCTTTTAATCTTTGGCCCCCTTGGCTACTGCACCTGGTTCCCTCTCTCTTCTTTCCTTTCCTCTTCCCTCCTCTTCTCATGTGGCTGAGGCAATTCACAAGGGCTGCTGTTTTAAAGCAAGGTTTTCCTAATAGATTCATTTTTTTTAAACAAAAGCCGAATCCAAGTTACATTATAATATATTGTAAACAAGAGTTCAGTCACATGTATAGTATGTTGTAGCAGGTCAAAACTAATGACAAGTTACATCATAATATATTGTAAACAAGAGTTGGATCACATGTATAGTATGTTGTAGCAGGTCAAAACTAATGACAAGTTACATTATAATATATTGTAAACATGAGTTGGATCACATGTATAGTATGTTGTAGCAGGTCAGAACTAATGACAAGTTACATTATAATATATTGTAAACAGGAGTTGGATCACATGTATAGTATGTTGTAGCAGGTCAGAACTAATGACAAGTTACATTATAATATATTGTAAACAGGAGTTGGATCACATGTACAGTATGTTGTAGCAGGTCAGAACTAATGACATAGAAATGAAGAAACAATACTTTTTGTTTTCTTTCTGATTTTTTTCTTGTAGGCTATAAATGTCACTCAAAGAACTGCTTTTAATGTGTCTCAGAGGTTTTATGTGTTGTGTTTCCATTTTCATTTAGTTCTAGGGACTTTTCATTTCTTTCTTGATTTCTTTTTCATTCATTAGCTAGTTCTTTAATCTCAATGAATCTATAGAGATTCACTTGGTGTTGATTTTAAGTTTTACTGTGTTATGGTCAGATAGGATATATAGAGTTATTTTGGTTTTTCCTAATTTGTTCAGATTTGTTTTGTGGTCTGTTTTAGAGATGCTTCCATACACTGCGGATTAGAATGTATATTCTTTGATGTTTAGGTGGAAGTCCATTAGTTTTGTGGTGCCATTAATTCTGATGTTTCTGTCAATATTCTTTGTCTGGATGACCTATCTTTTGGACACTTAGTGGGGTGTTGAAATAGTTTAGTATGGGTTGAATGTTAATTTGTATCTTTAATTATAGTGGTATGCCAGTGTTTGGCACATATATGTTTAGGGCTGCAATGTATGAAGTGTCTTTCTTTATTTTTCTGATTTATTTTAGTTTGAAGTCTACTTTGTCAGACATTGCAATAGCGATATCTGTTTGCTTTCTTGGATTGGAATTCTTTTTTTTTTTCTATTCCTTTATTTTAAGATTGTGCCTATCTTTAAAGTCAAAGTTAGTTTTTATTACATGGCAGAAAGGTGGATTTTGCATCTTAAACCATTCAGCTAACAGGTGTCTTTTGATTGACTAGGTGAGGCTATTAATATTTAATATTTTCTTGAAGTATGTGTGTTTATTGCAGTCATTTTATCTTTTTCTGTTTGTGTTATGAATCATACTTTGTGTATAGTTTCATTGCTTTTTTTCTCCAGTCTCATGAGTATGTTTTCACCCCCACTCAGAAGTATTTCTTCCAGTATTATCTGTAGGGCTGATTTGGTGGACATGAATTATCTTAGGATTTAAAAAGAAGATTTATTCATTTTTATTTTATATGTATAGGTATTTTGCCTGCATATGTTTCTGTACCACATGCATGCAGTACTCAAAGAGACCAGAAGAGGGCCTCAGATTTCCCCTGGAACTAGAGTTACAGATGACTGTCAGCAGCCATGCAGGTACTGGGAACTGAAACTGGGTTCTTTGGAAGAACAGCCAGTGGTGCTCTTAACTACTGAGTCATCTCTCCACTCCCTCTTTTAGAATTTTTTTTTTTTAAATCAGGGAACATTTTCCTTTCCCTTTCAGCTAAGGCACACAGCTTTATTGGGTACAGTAGGCTTGGTTGGCATTCATGGTCTGGTAGAACATGGAGTACATTGCTCCTGGCTCTTCTGTTTTCCAAAGTTTTCACTGAAAAATCTGCTGTTATTTGATGAATTTCCTTTTATATGTGACTATGATTTTTTTTTCTCTTCAGCTTTCACTACTCTTTCTTTGTTCTGTATGTTTATTGTTTTAACTGATAGACTATGGGGGGTTTCATATCTAATCTTGTCTATTTGATATTCTGTATGCTTCTTTGGTGTAGGAGGTCCTTCTGTATGTGTGTTGCTTTCATTGGTTAATTAATAAAGAACCTGCTTGGCCTGATAGGACAGAACTTAAGTAGGTGGAGAAAACAGAACTGAATTCTGGGAGGAAGAAAGCAGAGTGAGGGAGAGCCGCCATGGAGCTGCCAGGTCAGACATGCTGAATGTTTCCCAGTAAGCCACGACCTCATGGTGACATACAGATTATTAGAAATGGGTTGAATCAAGATGTGAGAGTTAGCCAATAAGAAAGAGGCTAGAACAGTGTTTAAAAGAGGCCAGGCAGTGTTTAAAAGAATACAGTTTCTGTGTGATTATTTTGGGGGTTAAGCTAGCTGGGTGGCTGTGATGAAAAGCAGGCCCTCCCTCCATCAACACTTCTTATATCCATAAGGGTGTGTCTTTCCTTATTTTGGGGGATTTTTATTCTATGATCTTGCTGAAGACCTGGTTTGTGCCTTTGGCCTAGGTTTCTTCTTCATATGTTCATATAATTCAAAGATTTGGCTATTTCATGGTTCTTTCTGGCTTTTATTAAAGATTTTTAAAAAATTGTTCTCTATTTGTGTGGCCTAGCTCCTCTACTTTATTTTTGAGTTTTGATAGTACATCTTCTACTTAATCCATTCTACATTCAAAGCTTTCCTATGAGTTTTCTAATTGAGCTATTGAGTTTTTCAACTCCAACTTAATTTCAGTTTGAGTTCTCATTAATATTTTTATATCTTTATTAAGCTTGGTTTCCAGATCCTAGATCATCTTCATCATTTCATTCTGTCTACATTTATGTTTATGTTTTGTCATAGATATCCACTTGCCTCTGCCTACTGAGTATTGTGATTAAAGGCATATACTACCATGTTGGCCTAAATAGAATTTAAAAATAAATTAAACTTGCTAAATTTGTTCTTTGAAACTTTCATACATGTTGTGGAACAATTTTTTTGTACACTGTGAAGATTTGCCACTCAGATTGGTTTAATAAAGAATTAAATGGCCAATAGGTAGAAGTTAGTTGTGACTTGCAGACAAAAAGAGAGCACTGGGAATAAGGAGGGTGACTTTTCAAGCCAAATGCAGAGGAAGCAGGAGATGAACATGCTGTGCTGAAAAAGTGTACTGCCACATGACAGGGCATAGATAAGAAATATGGGTTACTTCAAGTTGCAAGAAAGAGTTAATAACAAGCCTAAGCTATTGACCAAGCATTTACAATTAATAATAAGTCTCTTTGTAGTTATTTGGGCCTATATATACATGTATATAATGCACATTGATTTCTGTTGCCTCATTCTCTTTTATCTGTATTCCACTCCCAACAATCTTTCCTTCTCCCTACAAGTCCCTTTCCCACGGTCATATCAGGAATTTATGATCTCTAAATTTGCTGATCTTTTGTATCTTCTTTATACTCCTTGAGTTCTTTGATGGAATTTATGATTGTTCTTTTAAGTTCTATATCCTAGGGTTCATTTAGGTAATTCTTATTGGAGAACAGTTCTAGAGAACTGGCAGATTTGTATGGGGGCATATTTTCTTGATCCTTTATGTTGTTCTTGTGTTTGTTGGTTGTATGTCTGGTGTGGACACAACATGTTGAGTTGGAGTATAGGTTGTGAGTTCTGGTGAAGATGTGCAGGCAGGCTTGGCATAGAATTTGGCTGTGGTGCAAGTAGAATGTGTTACGTCTATTTGATTTATGGTGTCTTTTAACAGAGTTTCTGTCTAGTAATTACCTGCCAATTATTGAGGGTAAGATTTTAAAACCACTCACTATCACTGTGTTGGGGTCAATATATTGTTTTAGATCTAATAATGTTTCTTTTACAAATTTGGATGTCCCGTGTTTGGTGTATATATGCTTAGGATTTTAATATCCTAGAGGTGTATTTTTTTCCTTTAATGAGTATGAAATTTCCCTGCTTATCTCTTCTAAGTAGTTTTATTTTGGAAATTAAAATAACTACTACTGCTTCTTTTTAAATTTATTAGATTTTTTTAAAAAAGATATTCAAGTTCCCACTTTCTCCCCTCTTCCAATTCTCTCCACACACCCTCCCACCCCTCCCCCATCTAATCCTCAGAGAGTGTAAGGCATTTTGCTTTGTGGAAGGTCCAAGGCCCTCTTTACTATATCTAGACTGAGCAAGGTATACATCCAAAGACAATAGGATCCCAAAAGTTCAGTACATGCAGTAGGAATAAGTCCTGGTGCCACTGACAGTGGCCCCTCAGTCTGCCCCAAAATTCAACTGTCAACCACATTCGGGGGGACTAGTTTGGTCCTGTGCTTGTTCCTTCTGGAGCTGGAGTTGGTGAGCTCCCATTAGCTCAGGTAAACTCTTTCAGTGGATGAACCCATCATGGTCTTGACCTCTTTGCTCACATTCTCATCCCTTCCACTCTTCAACTGGATTTTGGGAGCTCAGTCCAGTGCTCTGATGCAAGTCTCCACCAATTTCCACCAGTTGCTCAATGAAGGTTCTATAGTGATATTTAAGATAATCATCAGGGCAAGTCAAGACTGGACCCCCTCTCCTCTATTGCCTAGAGTCTTAACTGGGGTCATACTTGTAGATTTCTGGGAATTTCTCTAGAGCCAGGTTTCCAATATCCCTATAATGGCTCCCTCAATCAAGATATCCTTTTCATTGCTCTCTCATCTCTGTCCTTCCTCCATCTCAACTATCCCATTCCCTCAAGTTCTCCTCAACCCTCCCCTTCTCCTCCCCTCTTCCCTTTCTACCCTCCCTTCTCCACCAACCCTCATGCTTCCAATTTTATCAGGCAATCTTGTCTGTTTTCAATTTCTAGGTGGATCTATATATGTTTTTCTTTGGGTTCACCTAATTACTTAGCTTCTCTAGAATCATGAAATATAGGCTCAATGTCCTTTGTTTATAGAAATACATCTATGAGTGAGTACATACCATATTCATCTTTTTGGGTCTGGGTTACCTCACTCAGGTTAGTGGTTTTTTTGTTTGTTTGTTTGTTTTTGTTTTGTTTTGTTTTGTTTTGTTTTGTTTCTCGAGACAGGGTTTCTCTGCAGCTTTGGAGCCTGTCCTGGAACTAGCTCTTGTAGACCAGACTGGTCTCGAACTAACAGAGATCCACCTGCCTCTGCCTTGCAAGTACTGAAAGTAAAGTCCTATGCCACCACTGCCTGGCTAGGATAGTGTTCTCTAATGCCATCCATTTGCATGCAAAATTCAAGATGTCATTGTTTTTTACTGCTGAGTAGTACTCTAATGTGCATATGTGCCACATTTTCTTTATCCATTCTTCGGTTGAGGGGCATCTGAGTTGTTTCCAGGTTCTTGATATTACAAATAATGCTGCTATGAACATAGTTGAACAAATGCTTTTGTAGTATGATTGAGCATCTTTTGGGTATATGCCCAAGAGTAGTATTGCTGGAACCTGGGGTAGGTTGATTCTAAATTTTCTGAGAAACTGCCACACTGATTTCCAAAGTGGTTGTACAAGTTTGCATTCATACCAGCTGGATGAGTGTTCCCCTTACTCCATCTTCTCCAGCATAAGCTATCATAAGTGATTTTGATCTTAGCCATTCTGACAGGTGTAAGATGGTATCTCAGAGTTGTTTTGATTTGTATTGCAAAGCTGGATGTCTCAGCAGTCCTAGTCTAGCACTGGTGTCCTGGTGCATAGACTTCAGTCTATGCTGTGATTCCAAACAAGTTGGCTCTAATACTGGTGAAAGAATGTCTCAGGACTAGGTGAACTGACCATGTCTGTGGGAGTGTAGAAAAGCAGATGAAATGGAGAGTTGTCTTTGCTCATATTTTCCCTCCTTCTGCTCCTCCTTGGGACATTGGGAGCTCAGTCCGGTGCTCCAGTGTGGGTCTCTGTCTCTATCTCCATCCATCTCCAGATGAAGGTTCTATGGGGATATGCAAGATATTCATCAGTATGGCTATAGGATAGGGTCATTTCAGGTTCTCTGTCCTCAGCTGCCCAGGAACTAACTGGGGACATCGCCCTGGTCACCTGGGAGCCCCTCTAGCACCAAGTCTCTTGCCAACCCTAAGATGGCTCCCTTAATTAAGATATGTGCTTCCCTGCTCCCCTATCCAACCTTCCTTTATCCCAATCATCCCGTTTCCCAAGCAAGTCAGGACCACGAGGGGTGCACCCACCCACGGAGACAGTGGGGCTGATTTATTGTGAGCTCACCAAGGCCAGCTGGACTGCGACTGAAAAAGCATGGGATAAAACCGGACTCTCTGAATATGGCGGACAATGAGGGCTGCTGAGAAGCCAAGGATAATGGCACTGGGTTTTGATCCTACTTCATGTTCTGGCTTTGTGGGAGCCTAGCCAGTTTGGATGTTCACCTTCCTAGACCAGGATGGAGCGGGGAGGACTTTGGACTTTCCACAGGGCAGGGAACCCTGACTGCCTTTCAGACTGGAGAGGGAGGGGGAGAGGAGTGGGGGGAGGGGTAGAGGAGATGGAGGAGGGGGTGGGAAAAGGGAGACGGGGAGGGAAATGGGAGGCGGGGAGGAGGCGGAATTTTTTTTTCAATAAAAAATTATATTAAAAAAAAAGAAATGGAGAGTTGTCTGTGCTCTTCTGTGGATTAACACGAGCTAGATGGGAAAGAGGATGTTTCCAGCTCAATCCCAGCTTGATTTTTATCTTCCCATCCAACTGTGTGGTGTATGCACAGCTAAAACTCCACTCTTTGTCTCATTTTTTTCTATTTTATTAAGTTCTGCTCTGACGTTAGTTGTTTATTATAGCTTCTGCTTTTGAGCTTCTCTTGTATGTTCAAGACTGTAAGATACATTGAGTCATTATTTCGGGTCTTTCTAAATTTTGAACTTCCCTCTCAGGACTACTTTGACTGTATTCCATAAGTTTTGACTGCTGTACCTTCATTTTAATTCAATTATGGGATTTTTAAAGATTTATTTCTTATTTTCTTTTATGGGCCATTGACTAGCATATTGCTGAACTTTCACTAATTTTTAAAAGTTTTGTAGATTCTTTTTATTGATTTCTAGCTTTATTCCATTATATTATGATAAAATAAAAGAAGTTATTTCAATTTTCCTTTTTTGATAGTGTATGACTTATCTTAAAGTTTCATGGTTGTTGAAAAAATGTGTTCTTCAGCATTTAAAAGGAATTTTCTGTGGGTATTTGTTATATCCATTTGATTTTGATGTCATTTAATTCAAATAGCTTTAATCAGTGACTTGACATTTAGGAGTATTTGTTTTACAAAATTGGTTTATTTGTATTTTGTATGTATATGTTTAATATTGGATTGCCTTCTTGAAGGGTTGTTCCTTTACTCAGAATGAAGTGACATCATTTATCTTCTCTGGTTAATTAATTTAACAAAATTCTGAAGTCCATTTTGTCAGATGTTAGAATGGAGACACATGAAATTTTTTCCTAGTCCTTTCATCTAGAATAGCTTTCATAGTCTTCACACTCTTCACACAGTAATGTCTAGCTTGGATGGTGAGGTTGTTTCTTGGAGTTGCAAATAAATGTATAACAGGTTTTGATCCAGTGTACTAGTCTGTCTTTAAATAATTCTTTTAAAATTTATATTTTATTTATTTATTTATTTATTTATTTATATTTATTAGTGTACTTAATTGTGTTTGTACATGTGTGTGCATGTGTGTGTATGTGTGTGCGTATATGTCTATGTACATGTGTGTGTGCATGTGTGTGTGTGTGCGTGTGGTGTGTTTATCAAGGCATATGTGTGGAGGTTGGAGAATTTTGCAGTAGGTTCTCCTTTTCCACATTTATATGAATTCCAGAAATCAAACTGAGATCATTAGGGCTTATGTAGCAAATATTTTACTTGCTGATCCACATCACTGGATCCCCATATTTTTTAAATTGGGATCATTAATGTTCAGAATTATTATCAAAAGTATGTGTTACTTTCTGTCATTTGTTGATTCTGTATACTTATTTTGCTATTCCTCAGTTAGCTACTTTTCTAACATTATTTATGTTTCTTCCTGTAGCCTCTTGAATGTAACCTCTTTATTATTCTTTTCAACCAAAAATTATTTTCTTAGGCAAAGGCAAATTATTTTCTTAGAGCTCCCCTGATGATCGTAAATGATTTTAGCCAATTTTTATCATGGAATTAATTGTTGCAGATAATTTTTCTGGGCTGGAAGATGTGGTTTTTCAGAGCTTAAAATACATCCATCCAAACTTTTATCACTTTTAGTTTCTATTTATACTTTAACTGTTATTCTTTCAGCTGCCTTTCTGTGTGACATGGTACTTATCTCATGCAGATCTCAATGCATTTCTTTTGTTCTGTATATTCAGTATTTTAACAATAATATGATGTAGAAAGTTTCTTTTCTGGCTCTAGTATTTGGGTGAACTTCTCTTTCTCTAGATTTTGGAATTTTTCTACTTCAGTTGTTTGGAATTCTTTCCTGTGCCTGTATCAGTTACTTTTCTGTAACTGGAATAAAATGCCATGACCAAAGGCAACCTTTAGAAGAAAGCATTTAGCTTGGCATATGGTTCCAGACTGAGAACCCATAATTGCAGGAAGACATGATAGCAGGTGGCCATATAAGAGGCTGATAGATCGTTTATTAAACTACATGTAGAAATCAGGGAGAGTGAAGTGAAGGCGCAGTGAAGAGCCTACCCCCAGTGATATACTTCCTCCAGTGTAGCTTCACACTCACATAACCCTCCCAAATATTATCACTGAGGATCAAGAGTCTAAAAACATAAGTCTATGCGTGATGTTATCCATCCAAGATACCACAGTGCCTTTGTACAATGTTGCTCTTCTTCTATGCACATGACTCATAAACTTGGTTTTTACTTGGTATCTTGAGTAACTTTCATATTCCATTCAAATTTTAAAAATTTTATTTTCCTTGGTTGAATGTACCAATTCTTCTATTTTGTCTTCAGTTCCTAATATTCTGTCTTCTTTGGAATGTACTCCTATATTGATCATTTCAAATGAGGCTTTTATTTGCCTTACTAAAATTTTCATTTCCAAGTTTTCAGTGTGGATCTGTTCGTGTTTTAAAAAATTATTTGAGTTTGTGTCTGTCTTAGGCAGTGTTCTGTTGCTGTGAAGAGACACCATGACCACAAAACTCCTATAAAAATGCATTTAATTGGGGCTTGCTCTCAGTTTCAGAGGTTTAGTTCATTTTCATCATGGTTGGAAATATGGTGTCATGCACACAGACAGGATTATGGAGAAGTAATTGAGAGTTCTATATTTGAATCCACAGGCAGCAGGAAGAAAGCAAAAAAGTCATTGTGCCTGGCTTGGGCTTCTGAAACCTCAAAACCAGTGACATATTTCTTCCAATAAGGCACACCTCCTAATCATTCTAGGTAGTGCCAATCCTTGTTACTAAACATTCATATATTAGCCTATGGGGACGATTCTTATTCAAACATATTATTCAATCATTCAATCATCATAGTGTCCTCTTTGTTTGAAACTTTTTATAAATGTTCTTTTCATTTTTTGTTTAGAATCTGTCTATGTCATTCTCATTGGTAGACATTACATGGGAATTAGTAGTTTTGGGGGGAGACATGGTATTTTTCATGTTTCTTGTATTTTTGCATTGGTATTTGTACATTAGGAGTTAGATCTTTGTTTTTATTATTTATGTCACCTTTCTTCTTTCCATGAAAGTGGACTAGGTTATAAAGGGGTCTATCCTATAGATCCAAAGATGCAGGATCTCCATGACATAGGACAACAACAGGTTATCTAAGAGAAATTCTAGTGAGGGCCCAGTATTGATAGTGTAGAAGAAACCTGAGGCCTCAAACCAGACCTGTGACTCATTGCAATGAACACTTGTAAGTAAAGATATATGGACTAAAAGGTATACCGTGTGACAAACTACAGATTCAACAATGAGATTTACATTTTATCTTATTTTTGGGTGGTAAGTTGCAAGGGCAGAGGGTAGATAAGAAGGGACAAGGATATAAATGGGATTGGGGTATATTATGTGAAGTCCACAAAGAATCAATAAAAGTTAAAAAGAAAAGCTATCACTACCAGAGATTAGACCCATTATAAAATACAACAATAGTTTAAAAAAATCCACACACTTCTTAAGTATTAAGCCCTTTAGAAAGTAAGTGGCCACTGATGATAATGTATGTACTATACATTAAATACTATGTATATTGTGAGAGGGGAAATTTCTGAGTAAGACCAGTAATTAATATTGGGTTGGTGGAAAAAGAAGAGGAAGGAAATGAATTGATACAGTAATGACAGATATGGGGGTGAGAGGTAGGAATTTTGGCCAAAGATAAAATGAAAAGAGAGAGGTGAAGAAATGCGGTTAGGCCTCTCAAAACAGTCCTGGTACTTAGGGAGCTGATGCACAGAGACCTCACAAACTAGACCAGCTTATGTATCTTGGGAAAGTGTATGAAAAGGAAGATTTAAAAAAAAGCAAAAATGGGGGAGGATATGTTGTAAAAGGAGTGGTGGGCAGCTTCCCGGCGCCCGGCCGCCCCTTTTACAATATTTGGCGCTCCAACGTGATGGACTGAATCCACTTAAAAACCTGAGAGGGCTTAAAAAAGAGAGAGAGAGAGAGTTTAACACAGCTTTTTGCTGTTATTATTGCGTGCTGTAGAGAGATTTCCTGATTCAGCAACAGCAGCAGAAAAAAAGCTGCGCCATTTTAAAATGCATCTTCCTGGGCTGTGCTGCCGATGCAAACTCCGGCTATGGAGCCTTGGTGGGCCGGATGAGTACTCTGAGACCATGCCTGCGCTCCCCGCCTGGGCAGAGGGTGGGAAGCAACCCACCGCTCCTTTTACAACAAGGATAGGGAAAAAAGGAAGAAATAGAGTAATAGACTAAAATAGAACTAGCCTGTTCAATTGATAATGTGTAATAAATCATAAAGGAATAGGTACGAAGAGGGGAAGATAGGTATACAGAGTGTGAATGTAGTCTGCCCGCTCTTTTCCTATACTGAGCCTCTCAGCATTTCTTTCTGAGATCCTAAACACCTATCACTTCCTTCTTAGCTTCCCTCAGCACTCTTTATAAGGTTGGGTTTCTGATGCTGAACTTACCTCTGAGAAATCATTCCAGGTTTAATTTCAAATACAGTTCTCACTGTCTTTGGGTCATCTCTGGGGAGATCTTGTGGGACACTGGATAGTCTTTGCAATTGCAGTCACAGAAGATGGCCATACTTCTGATTGGCCTATCAGGAATCTAGTTGTGAATGCTGGTCCCGTTTCTGGGCAGCTCTTTGCAAAGCTGGGTCAGGTTGGTCTACATCTGTGCTATTGGTCTTGATGCTCTGCAAGCTGCTTAGATTCTGAGTTTCTGTCCTCTGTCAATCTGATTTTGACCATGTTTTCACACCTCCAAATATTGTATTCTTCTGATCCACAGTTTCTTCTCCACAATCCAGACGTGTTCAGTGGGTCACGTTTCAGTATATAGTCCCATACACTCACTTTGCATTTCAAATATCTTGAAAGATTTATTTTATTTATGTGTATGCACATGACTTTGTGTGAATGGATACCACTTTCATGTGGATGCTCACAGAGTTCAGTAGACAGCATTCAATCCCGCAGAGTCAGAGTTCACATGGTTGTGAGCAGTTCAGCATGGATGCGGAGAACTGAACTTGGGCTCTTTTAATGGCTGAGCCATATCTGCAGTTCCTTACACCGAGTTTCCTAAAGTAGGATTCAGGGAGAGGCCCAGGCCACCAAACTGCTGCCTCAGCAATTGTCATTAAAAATGACATTCTGCAGCCAGCTCTTTTGGTCAAGTGCTGAGAACACAGGTTTCCTGATGTCTCTTCTCCCTGTACCAGTGTCATGTACCCATTGTCCTCTACTTTTCTGCTCTTTTACATGTCCATTCCTGAAAGTTTAATGCTTGTTTGCTGATCTTACACCATGGCTCCCCAGTCTGCTATTGATGCTTTCTATTAGACAGGGGATGATGGAGGTGATATGGAAGTAAAATAAGAAAGCAAAAACAGGCAGTCCTGGAAGCAGGATTTTTTTTAATTACAACTGAAGTGCTCTCCATGAAAATGAGACTGCACAAATGAGGTGTGGGGTCTTGAGATTTTATAGGGTGGGAAAGAAGAGTCCATCTGTAGCTCAGTTCCTATAGTCTGGAAGTGGAAGATAGCAGCAGGTTTGGTATGTGGATCACCTTATCAGAAGCTTTCCCAAGTGAAACCAGTCACGCCAGCTTTCCCTCCCAGAGCTGCTCAGTCTACCAGAGACATTTAGGTCATTAACTCTTCCTCTTGCTGGGAGTGAGACACTTGCCAAATGACTGAATGAAACCCTTCAGGACAGACTCTAGACTTTCTCTTGCATTGTCAAGTTTCTTGTTTTACCTTGCTGTTAAAGTCAAATTTATTTTGGCATTACCTATCTTTTCTGATGGGTGTAATTCAGCTTTCCCCTTGGATATTTTAGTGAAATGGGCCTATGTGTAACAGTCTGTCATCTTTTGAATCTAAGCTGTGACTTCTTTAAGATACACGTGAAAGTTCTTTTGTGGGGGATGTTGCTTAATAGGGAAAATGAGGTTGATTGCTAGGGATAGGAGTTTATTAGAAGAACCATAAAAACATGGACAGACCAACAGAGAAGCAGAAGGAGAGTGGGAACTTGGGTGGGTTGGGTGAATAGGCCCCATCACTGAGACAGTCAGCATGTCAGAATTTGTGGCAGAAGTGGGATACTTTTAAAAATATACCTGTTTAGGGCTGGAAAGATGGCTCAGTGGTTAAGAGCATTGTCTGCTCTTCCAAAGGTCCTGAGTTCAATTCCCAGCAACCACATGGTGGCTCACAACCATCTGTAATGAGGTCTGGTGCCCTCTTCTGGCCTGAAGGCATACATGTAGACAGACTATTGTATACATAATAAATAAATAAATATCTGAGACCACTGGAATTTATATTATACTTTATAACAGTGGCAAAATTACAGCTATGAAGTAAAAATGAAAATAATATTATGGTTGGGAGTCACTACAGCATAACAATGTATTAAAACGTCATAGTATTAGGAAGTTTGAGAATCACTGCTCCAGAAAAATAGAACTGATTATATATACCTATATATCTATATCTATTGATCTATATCTATATACATACATGTATATGAAATTTATCAGAATGGCTTGTACACATTGCAGTCTGACTATTTCAACAGTGGCCATCTCCCAGTGGAAAGTTCAAGAATCCAATAGTTGTTCTGTCCACAAGTCTGGAAGTCTCAGCTGGTCTTTAGCATATGTAGCAATCTTGAAGTCGACTTTAATACCAGTGAAGGAATGAACTTGCCAGTAAGAGTGAAGACAAACAGGCAAAGAGCAAACGCTTCCTCCTTCCACATCCTTTGCATAGGCAGTCACCAGAAAGTGGTGGATTTTCCTGCCTTAAATGATCCTTTAAATGATCCAATCAAGAAAAATCCCTAGACATATACCCAGAAGCTTTGGTATTAGTTAATTCCGGAAGCCAAGTTGATAATTAAGAATAGTCACTAAAGGGTGGGATGCAGGATTTGGCACTGATACCTGGATCCCAGGTGAGAGATCCTGGCCTCTTAGCTAGGAATTCACAGATAGGGCCTCAGCAGGTGTCTGTGGGTGTCTGTGAAAGGAGACTACTGCAGATATTGTTGCCAGAGCAGATACTGGATTCTAATATGAACATGTCATGTTCACAATATGTAATAAGATAGTAACATTTGATATTTGTTGGAGGTTCAACAAATACTGAGAAAGCCTTCTCTGTGGTCACTGGTTATAAAGAAAGGATTAAGACTGGGAACTTGGTTAGAAGAGAGTTCTAGATTAGGAATCCTGGCCTGTTTTGTGTCCAGGCTCTGGTTAGTAGTGTATTGGAGCCCATAGATTGTTTTTTCCAAATGCATGGACTGAAACACAGGAACCAATTGTATCAAAATACCATCCTTGAAAGAGTCAGAAAAAAATTTGTGTCATAGTCTTCTACCACACTCTTTAATAACGAAAGCAAACCCAGAAGATATAGTAACCATTATGGTTTCCAAGTTGTAGTGAGTGTAAAATTTTCAGGAGACCTACATTGAGAGACACTATGAAAGCATCTTGGTTCTATTAGTGGCAAAGGTGTTACTAATACTGCTGAGTCTTGAGACAAAGAAAAATTAAATTCATTTAGAAACTAGTGAACATATAGTCACTCCCCATCCAAGTTCTCAGATCCACAAACCATAACTATGGATCCCAGGCCAACATTAGAGGCAACTGGCTGAAATACACTTTCATTAGAATTTTTAAAGGGTGATTTAGGGGCGGACAACTGAAGAGACTAAATAAACAAGGCACAAGGATTGACAGCATGTATGTGCCTAATCTTTCTTGAGTCTACCTGGGCATTCTCCTGAAATGCATAAGGTGTTTTACAGAACCAGGACAGGGGGTTTGAGACAGAAGCAGCTGCAGCCTGATAAGGGCTCTACTCCATTACTAAGTCATCTCTTGTCTGAGCAGGTACCCCAAGTCTGTCTTTCTCCAGCACTTCTTGGGAAGCCCTTAGCTCCTCTAAGGCCTCCCTGACACAATCTACAGAAGCTTAGAAAAGTTTCCCTGTGGGCAGGAAGGAGGGCAGGGAACTCAGGTAAGTAGTGACCTTATCTGTAATTGGAAGGGAAGGACTGGTTAATCTTTCAATAAGGACAGGATAAAACTGTTGGTATTTACTGGGGGTGAGGGATTGGGACCCTTCTTTATCAGGCTTGACAAATTGGAATGTACAAAGCTGTTGAGAGTGTTTCTGTACTCTCACTGAGACTTGAGGTGGAATCTTCTGGATCTCCCTGGGGAAATAATACAAGTCTCAGGTACAGACTTGGCTGTACCTATGAGGCCTTGTAAAAGTTCTCTGAGTCCATTAGTAAAAAAGAGTCATGATAGATTTCTGCTCTCAGGAGGAATCAGGGGATGGTGCAAATGAAGCCACTTTGCAAACTCCATGTATTATATGACTTTACTTAATATGAACAATAAAGTACAGTTTTCTAAAGTGATATTTGTACATTTCTCTTTCACTGTCATCTTATTTAAACTAGGCATTTGCTAAATCAGAGACCATTGTAACTCCGGAGAGCTCGCTCCTGCTTTAACACTGTTCCATTTGTAGTGTAGGCCAGGCTAACATTAACAACGATTTTCCTACTGGGCACTAATACAAAAGTTAAAAGAGAGCTCTCTCTCAGTACTATTTTATTTCTTTCAATACTATGAGATGAGCATATATTTTTCTCCTCCACTTTAAACACGAGAAAGCCAAGGCTCACTAATGACCAACAAGTGCATCTTCTATCCTCCCAGGGCCTCAGAATTAAAATGGATTTATTCAGGGAAGGCAGCAGCTGCGACAGAATAGGCAGAGGCTAGGCCATACTGTTTAAAGTGACTGTGAGGAATTTCCTTCTCTTGAACAGGGAGTTGCCATCTTGTTGGGAAATGTCATGGCATAAGGGGAGTCATTCCTCAAGAGAGTTTTCCAGCTCTGCAAACACTCAGAAGGTATTGTCCCCTACTCTTCTACTATTGGACTACTTCTGCCCTCTGGTGGTTAGAGGAGTGAACTACAGCAGTGCCAACATTTCCTGGATCTCAGCTGTTTACAGACACCATACTGTGACAAGATTAGGAGTCCCACTCACTGTCCAGGATCCTTAACACACAAGGAGCAGTACTGGGCATGGTAGTTTTGCAGTGCGGTCATCACTTGTCCTCCAGCAGGAAGGCTTCTCTATATTCTTAACCTAGGCCCCAGACACTGCTCTCTGAACCTGAGGAAAAGCTGTCTACTGTTGATGTTTCAAGAAACAGTAATCCTGGGGCCTGGAGAGAAGGCTTAGTGGTTAAGAGCATTGCCTGCTCTTCCAAAGATCCTGAGTTCAATTCCTGGCAACCACATGGTGGCTCACAACCATCTGTAATAAGGTCTGGTGCCCTCTTCTGGCCTGTAGACATACACACAGACAGAATATTGTATGCATAATACATAATTTTTTTTTAAAGAAAGAAATATAATCCTGTGTTGGTGTTTAGTATTTGGGAGGCAGAGGCAGGAGAATCACCATAAGTTTGAGATCAACTTGATTTATACAGTATGTTCCAGGCTAGCCCAAGCCAGCCAGCACTTCATTGCAATACCCTACCTAAAACCAAAACTAAAACAAAAATCCCAAACAGCTAAAGTCAGAGACCAAAAAAAAGATGCCTGATTCTAGCCAGGCACTGGCTTGCTGTGAAATCTCGAGCAAACATTTAACGTGAGTTATCTTCTTAAGCCGTAAACTGGACTCTGAAAGACTGTGCGCTTGTTCTCAGTCGAGAGAACAGAGGCGCAAGGACTTGGAAACCAGGGCTTCAGAAAGCGTTCACCTTCGGGATTCCTTTGCAGTCTTAACATGGTGGAAGATCTTACAGAGCTTCTATTGATGTGTATTATTTTTATCCATAGTTACCAAATGAAAATACCCCATAAATAAGGGTTCTCACCTTCCGCAGCCTGACACCCCATGGCCTTTCCTGTCCTGGGGAGGACGCCATGGAAGAAAGGGTTTCTCTAGCTATGCAGCAGCTAGTCAAGAAAGGAGACACAGCTACCCTGACCTGGATACCTGGGCCTTTCCATCCCCGCAGAACCATGTTCTGACTCCCCCAGCTGTGTCTCCACTTGGGGAGGCTAGCCATGGAAGAACTGGCTTAGCTTCCCCACCATTGCAGGCCTTGGGAAGTTCAGCCATAGAAGTGGCAGAATAGTTCTGCCATGGAAGAGGGGGTATAACATCCACAGTTGGCTCCCCATACTCTGTCCAGCCCTGGAGTGGCCCACCATGAAAGAAGGAGCACAGGATTGCCATGGAAGAGGAGACACAGCTTTCCCTGCTTTACTCCCCGGGGCCTATCCTGTCCAGGAGAGGCCAGACATGGATGGGGGGGGGTACATCTTCTTTTGCCTAGCTCCCCAATGCCTGACATGCCTGTGGAGGCCAGCCTTGGAAGAGGGGGCACAGGTTTTCCAGTCTGCCAACCCAGGACGTGACCAGCCTTGTGGAGCCCAGCCTGGGAAAGACACAGGTGCAGCTACCTTGGCCTGGCTTCCCATGGCCTGTCTGGCCCATGGAGGTCAGCCATGGATGAGGGGCATGCAGCTTCCCTGGCCTCACTCCCCAGGGCCTAACAAACCATGGGGAAGCTGTGGAAGAAGAGGCACAGCTTTCATGGCCAGGCAGGTGCTTGGAAAGGCCAGACTTGGAAGAGTAGGCACAGGCCAGCCATGGAAGAAGGTGGCACCAGTTCCCTGGCCTGGCTTCCCAGTACTTGAATGGCCTGCAGAGGAAACCAGTGGAAGGGAGGGCACAGCTTCCCCAGACTGACTCCCTAGGGCCTATCCATTCCTGCAGAGACCAGCCATGTAAAAGGAAGGCAAAGCCCTCTCTAAGGCCCGGCCAGCCTGGTGGGGGCCATCTGTAGAAAATGGGACACACCTTCCCCGGCCTGGCACCCCAGGGCCTGTCCTGTTCTGGTGAGGCCAACAATGGAAGAGAGGAGTGTCTTGGAGATACCATCTGTGGAAGAGAGGGTTGTTGTTTCCCCGACCTGGCTTCCTATGGCATGGACAGACTTGGAAGAACAGGATGCAGCTACACTGGCCTGGCAGGTCCTAGGGATGCCAGCTGTGGAAAAGGAAATGCATCTTTCCCAACTTAGCACCCCGGGGATTGCCCAGCTGTGGGGAGTTTCAACATGGAAGAGAGGGTATAGCCTCCCTGGCTTTGTTCCCAAGAACCTGTCTGGCCCTCAGTAGGCCAGTCATAGAAGAACAGGCATAGCTTTCCTGGCCTGGGAGGCTGGATATGAAAAAGTGAGCACAGGGTCTCCGTGGAATAGGAGGCACACCGAGGGCCTGGTCAGCACTGGGAGGCCAGCCTTCGAGTACCTGGCTTGGCAGACACTGGAGAGGTCAGCTATGGAAGATGGGTCACAGCTTGCCCATTATGACAGGCTCTGGGGAGGCCAGTTGTGGAAGAAAGAGCACAGTTCCCCCACATATCAACTGTGGAAGATCTAGCACATCCCAACCAAGCCTGACCTGGAATGATAGCCATAGAAGATGGCATGCAACTTCCCTGGCTTGATATGCCTGGGCCAGGCCAGCCTAGGGAAGTCTGCCAGAGAGGTCCACTGTGGCATGGAACAGGTGGCAGAGCGTCCCTGTTTTGGACCCCCAGGGCATGTCTGTTCCTCGGCATGCCAGTTGTGGAGAAGGGGGCTTAGCTTTCCCAGGCTGGCAGGATCTAGACAAACCAGCTATGGAAGAGGAGGGTGAGCTTCTCTGGCATGACACCCCAGGGCCTGTCCTCTCCTGGGAAGGCCAGCTGTGGAAGAGGGCTATGCAGCTATCTCAGCCTGGCTCTGCTGGGTCTGTCCATCCTTGGGAAGTTCAGCAATGGAGGAGGGGGTGCAGCTTCCTCAGTTTGGCTTCCTAGGGCCTTTCCAGTTCTGTGGAGGCCAGCTGTGCAAGAGGGTGGTGTAGCTTCCCTGGCTTTGCTCCTGAGGTCCTGTTTGGATCTGGACAAGCCAGCTGTGGAAGAAAGAGGCACAGTTTTCCTGGCATGGTACCCCAGGGAATGTCCTGTCCTGGGAAAGACAGTAATGGAAAAGAGGGCCTGCCTGTCCATGATTGGGGAGGCCAGCTGTGGAATACGGGGGAGCAGCTATCCCATTCTGGCTCAGTCAGGTCAGTCCAGGCATGGGAAGGCCAGCTGTGGAGGAAGAGGCACAGCTTCCCTGGACTGGCATGTCCTGGAGAGGTCAGTTGTTGAAGAGGGGACATAGGCTAGTGGTAGATGGGGGGACGCAGCTTCCCTGACCAGTCTCCCCAAGGCTTGTCGGGCCATGCAGAGTCCAGACATGGAAGATGGTGGTACAGCTTCCCTAGTATAGCTCCCCAGGTCCTAATCTGTCCTGGGAGGGCCAGTAATGGAAGATGGGGTGCAGATTCCCAGACCTGTCCATCCCTGGGAAGAACAGCCATGAAAGAGGGGGACAGCTTCCCCAGCCTACACCTGAGGGTCTGGCCTGCCTGGGGAGACTAACAGTGGAAGAAGAGGGGCATCTTCCTTAGCCTGGCAGGCCCTGGAGAGGTCAGTTGTGGTAGAAGGTCACAGCTGGCCAGTCATGTGTTGATAATTCAAGTTAATATTTGGTTCAGGAAATAGCTAGGCTAGCTAAAACATAAAACAAGTATAATTTTATTTATTATTAGGGGAAAACTCATGAAACAGGAATGCAAAGTCCAAGCTCAGCTGTGCAAAGAGAGCGCACCTAGGCTGCGCGCCCATTTTTCTCTGGGTCTCAGAAAGCCACATCCTAACTTGGTCCCACTTCTTAAAGGTATGGGTTGACAAAACTTTCCCATCACCTCTCCCTTTTGTCTAAACAAGAGCAATCCAAACCCAATACAAAACTATATACAATAGGAACAGATATCAAATATAAAATTGCAACCAACATAAACAATATTAAGCAGGAACATGTGATAAATGCTTTAATAAACATTTTATTCTAAAGGGTGTAAGTCTTGCATCAAAAATAGGCTTGGCTAAATCATAAGAGGAAGGTAATTACGACTATCTAATCTTTAACCCCATCGAAGGCCCGAGATGGGAGATAATATTACTTGAGTAGGCAGTGAAGCAGCCTCCAAAGTGAGCAGTATAGGATGGAGACAATCGGCTACCTGAGCAATCACCCAAAGTCTCATTTTCAATGTTGAAGCAACCAACTTTGGCTAAGGCCTAGTATAACTGACAGACCATTTTCAGAGGCAGAAAAATTTTCAGAACTGTCTTACCCTTTCTTGGCAAGGTTTGGCAGTCCTTTTCCTTTTCCTCGTGTCCTGCTTATCCAGTCTGGATACCATGTACTTTGTCAGTGGTTGAGACATGGGCAGTTCCTTGCCCAAAGGCCAGTTGTGCCAAGAAGAAAACAAACTCCGAGTGAAGTGTCTTCGGTGTTCAACATTCTCTCAGGAATAAATTGGTGTTGTCAGGAGCAATCGTGCCTCATGTCAACAGAACCCTAAGTTATTTATTTATTTATCTATCTATCTATTTATTTTAAGATTTATTTATTTATTATGTATACAATTTGCTGTTGGCAAGTATGACTATATGTCAGAAGAGGGTACCAGTTCTCATTATAGATGATTGTGAGCTACCATGTGGTTACTGGGAATTGAACTCAGGTCCTCTGGAGGAGTAGCCAGTGCTTTTAATCTCTGAACTATCTCTCTATCACTCACCCTAAGTTATTTAAATGTCATGTTCTATAGATTCTTAAAGTGGTTGAAGATTGCCTATCTAGGCAGAATACAATCTCTATGTATCTAAAGAACCTAATTAATCTGATTATATATATAAATATATATCATGAACAACTATTAACCTATAATATTTAATACCTGTTTCACTTAAAGACTAAGACTTTATGTCAGAATATTAAATAATCTGTAAACAAATGTACAGCAAACGAGGACAATGACCTAAAAATGTAAATAATGTATAAGTATCTTGATCAGGGGTACGAATAATATATAATGCAATATGAAATATATTCTAAGAGTTGTATCAATGTACAAAATGTCTCAAACAGAGGTAGAAACATGCATGTATACAATCTGACAATATAACTTTGCATAGGTGTACAAATATTGTAAACAGAAATAACAAATATAATTTTGAACCTGTATCAATATACAAAAAACTATGCCAGTGTAAATTATCCATAAATAATAGCTCACAAGTATTCACTCCAGTACCCACTATTATTATTGTGACTAAGTTCACACTAAATGATTTGTTATCTCATTTAATATTTTCCTTTTTTAAATCTCTGAACCTACATAGTTTTCATCCCAACCCTCTACCTTATACAAGTAATAACCAACAACCACTAAATTGTGTTCCCAACCCCGAGGACAAAGTTTGTTGAGCAAGGAGATGTCATCTTCTAGAATTGCTCCCTGGTGTCATGGGGGCAATGTTCTTTTTATGGGATCCTGTAAAAGTAAAGTGATGGTTAAGTTTTATGATTACTGTCTAGTATAGTTGCAAACGATTTCTGAGCAGTTGCTAGGGTTTTTGCCAAAGTTCTTATTTGGAGCTCTGTCCAGAACATCATGAGAAGGTGCACCATTTCAGCATTTGGTACCCCAAAACTGGTCTTATAGTAGAGCTATCAGCATCATGATGTCATCTCAACCAAGTGGAGTTGTTGTTGTGGGGCCCCATCTTCTTCCTGGAAACTTCAAAGATTACTGCAGGAGAAGTACCTGTAGGAAACTCTATTATTTAAGTGGAAAATTCAAACATTATTCATATAGACATACATTCAATGAAAAATATGATATAAACAAAATAGGCCTGGAGAAAGTACAATTTTTTTCTAAAGTCTTCCTTCTGTCCCATAACAGCTGGCTCCTGACATGAGACAGAAACTCTGAATGTTCCTTTTAATAACATGTTTGGATTTAGAGAAGGCCAGAGCCATTGTCCAACCCAAAGTACAAAGCCAGCTCTCTCTCTCTCTCTCTCTCTCTCTCTCTCTCTCTCTCTCTCTCTCTCTCCATATATATAAATGTTTTGATCACCTGTCCTCATAAGTCATATTCATTTTTAGCAATGACCCTTATTGGATAATTATTTTTCTTCTGTCAGCATCCAAACATCCAGGGTCTCCTGAATATTTGAAGATATGTATTTTCCTGTAAAGACAAGAGCAAAACCCTGCTCCAACCGTATATGGTTTTCTTACTGCCTGTATGGCTGCCAACCTTTGTGTATGAGCTGTCATTTTTCTTTCTCAAGAGGTTTCTCTTTTTCAAACTGAATCTTCATTAATTTTGGTGGTATCCATAGTTTTTCTTCTCCTGTGGATACAAGAGTGAAACCCCTTCCTTAACATAATACATCTCCTGGTTTCCATTCTGAGATCAACACATCCTTGAAGTGTACTGGTTGATTTAATTCAGAAGTTTTTTTTTTTTTTTTCTATTATCCAATGTCTCTGCTGCTGTTGTCCCTTTCTCATTAGCATTAAGAAAATTCAAGGTTAATAAAGTGTTATGCAACCTATTTCTGAGGGTATTTTCCACTCTTTTCTGTTTGTTTAGCATGTCCTTTATAGTTCAATTTGACTTTTCTATAACTGCCTGACCTGTAGGATTATTTGGTATACCTGTAATATGCTTTATATTATAATAAGCAAAAATTATTTCATTTTTTTAGATACAAATTATGGACCATTGTCTGTCTTTATTTGTGCAGAAATACCCATTATGGCTATAACTTCTACTAAATGTGTGATTACAGATTCAGCCTTTTCTGAGATCAAGGCAGTTTCCCATTGAAAACCTATGGTATGTGGTGCACATATTTTAATTTTCAAAATTCCATAAGGTGGAACACATCCATCTGCCAGAGTTCCTTTGAGTACCTTTTGGGTTACTCCCTGCAGGCATCAGTGTTTTGTTATAGAAAGAACAAGTAAGACATATCTCTATAATCTCCTTAGCTTTCTGCCATGTAATAGGAAACTCTTTCTTTAAACCTTTGCTAGTGACATATTTTCATGAAATTCTGAGGCCTGGAACACACTTCCAATCAATAATCAACCTTTATGCTAAAGAACTTGGCAGACCATATGGAATCAGATGTGTGTTATGTATATAGGACAAAGCCTATTTTATGTCTTGCACCTGAATGAATAACAAAGTCAATCCTGTATCATCTGGTATAAGTTCAGTGGTTTCAATATGCAAGAAAACTCTTTTTGCATATGTGAATCAGCAACTATATTGTGATGTTCTTTAAAATCCCCTAGTACCATGAAGACAGCATGTAATTCTGTCTTCTGAACAGAATTATAAGGGCTATTTCCACCTTACTTAATTCTTCTGATTTGTGACCTACCTTTTTTTGAGTTATTTGCATAAGTATAAAATGTATGGGCTCCAGTTATTGATGCTTCATATACAATTCAGGAAGAATCCAAGAAGTTCTCTTTATAAGGTTAAGTCTATCAGTTTTGGGATAATTACTATTAATTTCTCTCCAAAATTAGCACAAGCTGTTTGCCATGGTTCATTGTCTTCCCATAACTTTTTTTTTTATTTCATCAGAAGTAAAAAACACTAAAATCCCTGCTGGGTCTATACCTGCTAATTGATGAAGTCTCAATTTACCTTTTATAATTAATTCAGAGAGTTTTTCCACATAAGTTTTAATATTTTACTTGATTTATGTGGTAAGACATATTCACAGTATACAGAGGGAAATCCCATAGCAGGCATAGCCAGCCCTGGGGAGGCCAGTTGTAAAAAAGTGGGGTACTGTATCCCCAGCCTGGATTCCCAGGTACTGTACAATCCATAGAAGGCCAGTCATTGAAGAGGGGGACACAGATTCCCTGGCCTGGCATCTGAGGCCAGCCATGAAAGAGGGGTATGCAACCTCCCCAGCCTGGCTCCCCAGGGACTGATCTATCAAGGGGAGGCCAACTGTGGAAGGGGGAGACACAGTTTCACCATCCTTGCTCCCCAGGGACTGTCATTTTCAGGTGAGGCCAGTTGTCAATGGGAAGTACAGCTTGTATGTCCTGGCAGACCTTGAGGAGGTTCTCCATTCAAGAGGGAGCATAAATTTCACATGCTTGTAGGTCCTGATAAGACCAGTCATGGAAGAGAGGGAATAGGCCAGCCATGGAAGAGGGGACACAACTTTCCCAGCCTGGTACTCCAGAGAATGGATGGCCCAAGGGAAGCCATCCCTGGATGAAGGGGCACAACTTCCTTGGCAAGGTACCTGAGGGTCTCTCTGGTCCTGTGCAAGCTTATGCAGGCTGGCAGACTCTGTGGAGGTCAATTGTAGAATAAGGGGCATAGGTCAGCCATGAAAGAGGGGGTACAGCTTATCTGAGCTGGCACCCCAAGGCCGATCCTGTTATGTGGAGTCTAGCCATGGAAGAAGGGAGCACAATGTCCCTGGCCTATGTCCCATGGCCTGTTTGACCATGCAGAGACCAACAGAGAAAAAGGGGAGAACATCTTCCCTGGCTTGGCACCTCAGGACATGTCTGGCCTTGCTGAGGCCATTTGTGTCCCTGACCTGGCTCACCAGGACATTGCTGGACCTGGGGAGGCCATCCATGGAAGAGGATTCCCTGGGGGAGGGTAGTAGTGGAAGAGGGGAAGCACCTTCCCTTGCCTGGCTCCCAAGGTACTGTCCTGTTCATGGGAGGCCAGCAGTCGAAGTGGCAGCACAGCTTTCCTGGCCTGACATGCCCTGGGGAGGCTCTCTGTGGAAGAGGGGTATAGCATCCACAGGCTTGCAGGGCCAGTGGGTGGCCATTCATTGAAGTGGGAGTACAGAGCAGCCATGGATGAGTGGGTGCAGATTCCATGGCCTGGTACCCTAAGGCATGGCTGGCTCAGGTGAGGTTAGCCATTGAAGAAGGTGCATTGCTTCCCTGGTCTGGCTCCCCAAGGCAAGTTCAGGTCTGTGGAGGTGAGCCATGGACAAGGGAGACAGCTTCCATGACTTTCCATGACCTGTGTTGTTTTGCAGAGGCTTGTCATGGAAGAGGGGGGCATAGCTTCACTGACCTGGCTCCCCAGGGCCAGTATGACCCTGCAGAGACCAGCCATGGCAGATGGAGGTGCAGTTTCAATGAACTGGCTCTTCAGGGATTGTCTGGTCCTGCATAGGCCAGCTGTGGAAGAGGGGGGTGTAGCTTCCCCAGCTTGGCTCCCTAGGGAATGGCTAGCCCTGGAGAAGTCAACCATGGAAGAGGGGCACAGCTTCCCCAGCTTGACTCTACAGAGCATAACCACCCCTGGAGAGTCCAGTTATGGAAGAGGGGAGCACAGTTATACTCACTTGGCTTTTGTTCTGTCAGGACCTCTGGAGGCCAACCATGGAAGAGGGGGTGAGAAGCTTCAACAGACTGGCTCTTCAGTACCTGTCTGGCCCTGTATAGGAACCAGGGTGTCACAGTTCCCCCAACCTGTCTCCCCAGGTCATTTTCAGTCTTGGGGAATCCAGCCTTGGAAGAAGGGAGCCCAGTATCCCAGCCTGGCCCCCTCCAAAGCATGCCTGGTCCTGGAGAGCCCACTTGGAATAGGTGGGTGCAGGGAGCTGGGCCTGGCTCCCCAGTGCATTGCCAGGCCTGAAGAGGTCAGTTGGGGGATAGGGGACACTATATCCCTGGACTAGCTCCCCAGTGCATGGTAGGACCTGTGGTGGCCAGTCAAGGAATAGAGAACCTCACCTTCCCCATCCTGGCTCCCCAGGGCATTACTCCCCAGAGACTGTCCTGTCCAGGGGAGGTTAACTGTCAAAGAAGTGGCTTGGCTACCATGCTGATAGGTCCTGGGGAGATTCTCTGTGGAAGAGCACATTCCAATTCCCCAGGCATGAAGGCCCTGGGTAGGGCAATCTTGGACGAGGGGCAGAGATTTCATGACCTGGAACCCCAGAACATGGCCAGTCAAGGGGAAGCAATCCATGGAAGAGGGTTGGAGCTTCTTCAGCATGGCACCCTAGGGAATGTCCGGTTCTGTGGAGGCCAGGCATGGAAGAGGGGGCAACACATTCCCTGGCATGGTGCCAGACCTTGCTCATTAGGGTCTGTCTGTCCCTGCAGTTGCCAGCTGTAGAAGAGGGGGCCACAGCTACCCCAGCCTGGTTCCCCAGGGCATGTTAGACTGGGGTATTGGGGGGTACACCTTCTCCATACTTGCAGGCCCTGGGGAGACTAGCTGTGGATGACAGGGGCATAGTTTCCCCAGTCTTGCTTTCTAAGGCCTGTCTGGCCATGCATAGGCCAGCCATGAAGGAGGGGACAGTATTCCCATCTTAAATCCCCAGGACTTGGCAGGACCTGGGCAGGCCAGCCAGAGAAGAGGGCTGTGTAACTTTCTCAGCCTTGCATGCTTTGGCTATGGCAGGAATGAAAGATGTAACACAGGCCAGCCATGGAAGAGGGGCCAGAGCTTCCACTGCCTGGCTGTCCAATACACGACTGTCCCATGGGAGACCATAGGGATTGGCTTTCGTGAGATGTCCAACTGTGGAAGAGGGAATGGCTGATTCCCTAGACTGGCAACCCCAAGGTCTGTCCAGTTATGGGGCAGCCAGCTGTGGAAGAGGGGGCACAACATCTACAGGCTTGAAGGCCCTAGGGAAGCCATTCCCCAGAGGGGACCTCAGTTGTCCACAAGGCTCTTCAGTGTCTTTTCTGGCCCTGCAGAGCCAACTGTGTGTAGCTTTGCAGGCCTATCTCCCGAATCCATCGTTAGCCCTGAGGAGCCAGCTGTTGAAGAGACAGTTACAGTTTCTCCCATCTGGTACCCATGGGTTTCTCCAGTCCTCCAGAGGCTGACCGTGGAAGAGGATTGGGAAGCTCCCATGGACTGGCTCCCCAGTTCAGTTGTAGAAGAGGGGGCTCAACTTCCCCCACCTTACTCCTGTGGGTCTGTCTGACCCTCCAGAGACCAATTGTGTAAGGGGGGGGAGGTGCAGCTTCCATAAACTGGCTCCCTATGGATAGGCCAGTCATGGAAGAGGGGAGCATAGCTTTCTAGTCTGACTTGCCAGAACATGGCTGACTTTGGGGAAGCCCCTAGGAAAAGAGGAGGAACAGCTTCCCCAGCCTGCCACCCCCAATTGTCTTGTCCTGGGGTGGCTAGCCATTGAAGAGAGCCACAGTTTCCTGGCCAGTAGTGGAAGAGGGGGCTCAGCTTCCATGGACTTGCAGGGACAGGGCTGACCATGAATGGAAGAGGAAGAAGAGGAGGTGCAGGCCAGCCATGGAAGATGGGGCACAGCATCCATGGTCTGGCACCCCAGAGTATGACTGACCTGGGGGAGCCAATCATGGAAGAGGGGACACAACTTCTACAGCCTGTCTCCCCAGGATATGTCTTGATCTGCTGAAGAGGGGAGTATAGCTTCCTCGACTTAGCACTCCACAGCCTGGGCAGCTCTGTGTAGGCTAGCTGAGAAAGAGCAGGAGCAGGTTCCACAGCCTGGCTCCCCAGGGAAAGTCTAGTGAAAAGGGAGGTGTTGTAATAGGAGCTGCAGCGGGGTTGTGTCCCCAACACCCCGGCCGCTTGGCTAGCTCCTGCCCGAAATAACAACACACAAACTGTATTCATTTAAGAACTGCTTGGCCCATGAACTCTAGCCCTTACAGGCTAATTCTCGCACCTGGACTAGCCCATTTCTAATGATTGTTTGTAAGCACCCCAAGGTACGCTTACTGGGAAGAGTCTAGCCTCCGTCCATCCTGGTGTCTCTGCTCCAGAGATCAGAGCTGTCCGGTCTCTCCCGGAGCAGAGCAGAGTCTGACCTCACTTCCTCTTCCGCCCAG
>NW_026068045.1:2465-33312 GCF_014885135.2 Alexandromys fortis | reverse complement strand
GTATTCATTTAAGAACTGCTTGGCCCATGAACTCTAGCCCTTACAGGCTAATTCTCGCACCTGGACTAGCCCATTTCTAATGATTGTTTGTAAGCACCCCAAGGTGCGCTTACCGGGAAGAGTCTAGCCTCCGTCCATCCTGGTGTCTCTGCTCCAGAGATCAGAGCTGTCCGGTCTCTCCCGGAGCAGAGCAGAGTCTGACCTCACTTCCTCTTCCGCCCAGCATCCTATTCTGTTTATTCCACCCACCTATGTTCTAAGCTATGAGGCCAAGCAGTTGGTTTATTATAATTAACCAATTACCTTCCTCCATCAGGGAGGCACAGTGTCCCTGGCCTGGCTTCAAAGGACAAGTCCTACATGGAGAAAGCCACTATGGAAGAGGGTTGCAAATCTTTTCTGGTCTGTTTGTCCAGGGAGTGGCTGGTGTGAGAGAGGCCAGCCATGGAAGAGGTGGCATGATGCCCTGGAGAGGCCAGGTTTTGAAAAGGGGGTCACAATTTACATGGCCTGGAACCCTACAGCTTGGCTGTCCCTAGAGAGGCTTCCCCTAGAAGAGCAGGAAGCAGTTTCCCAGGCTCCAATGAGACTGTCCTGTCCATGGGAGACCAGCTGTCAAAGAGGCAGCACAATTTTCCTGGCCTGACACCATGGGGAGGCTATCAATGGAAGAGGGAATGCAGATTCTCCAGCCTTGCAGGCTCTGGAGAGACCAATCATGGAAGATGGGGTACAGGCCAGCCATGGAATGGGGGAAGCTTTCATCACCTGGTAATCCAGGGCATGGTTGACCCAGGGGAGGCCAGCAGAGTATTAGGGGGCTCAGCTTTCCTGGCCTAGCTCCCCAAGGCCTGTGCAGCCATGCAGAGGCCAGCCAAGAAAAAAGAATGTGCAGCATCCTCTGCCTGCCCCAGGCTTGTACAGCCCTGCATAGGCTGGATGTGAATGAGGGGATGCAGGTTTCCAGGATGTCAGGGACCAGCCCTGACATAAATCATTTTTTTATACCAGAGTGGAGGTGTGGGAATAAGAACACAACTTTCATGACAGTATCAGGAGGGAGTTTCAGGGATCCTTCATGGAATCCTAAATTCAAATCCTGAAATCCCATGTTTATTTTCCAAATTGCTTTTATATCAAGGTAAACAGAGAGCAGGTAACACAATCTTCCTTAGCATTGTTTCCTAAGTATCAGGGAAATGAAGACACCTCTATACCTATTGTCATGTCTGTGCCTAGTTTGTCACATAGACTGAAAAAATCTCTTCTTCAGGTGACCTCCTGATTTACAATAGAAGGAGCACTATGACATAACATATCCTGACCACGTCTTAGGTTGGAGTCCAGTTGTTTTACTATCAAAACCTTCTGTGTGGCAGGTGCAAATTGTGCCTGCTAAGTTGCTCAGAATTCTCTGACTGCCAGACAATGTGGAATAAGGACCTGTATAATTTGGCCCATACACCAGGACATAGCCAGCCCTGGAGAGGCCAGTGGGAAAGAGATGGACTCAGCTTCCCTGGACTGGCTCCCCAGTGTTTGTCTGCTCTTCATAGGCTAGCCATGGAAGGGTGGCACAAACCTTTCCCAGATTGGCTCCCTAATGCAATGCTGGCCCTGGGGAGAATAGCCAGTGCATAGGAACCATAATTTCCCTGGCCTGGCTCCCCAGGGCATTGCAGGACCTTGGGAGACCAGCTGTGGAAAAATGGGGTGCAGCTTCCCTGGCCTGGCTCCCCAGGGCATGCCTAACCTTGGGTAGGCCATCTGTAGAAGAGGTGGGTGCAGCTCCCCCAGCCTGGTTCCCCAGGGACTCTTCTCTCCAGGGGAGGCTAGCTGACAAAGAGTTGGCAGTTTCCCTGGCCTGGCATGGTCTGGGGAGGCTATCCACATAAGTTGTGGAAGAGGAGGTATAGCCAGCCATGAAAGAAGAGGCACCACTTTCATGGTCTGGCACCACAGGATATGACGAGACCAGGGGAGGCCAGCGGTGTAAGAGCAGGCATGGCTTCCACCACATTGGTTCCACAGGGACTTACTGGCACTGCAGATGCTGGTTGTGGAAGATGGAGGCACATATATCCTGGCCTGGTTCTCCAGGTCCTGTGCACCCATGTGGAGTCTAGTCAAGAAAGTAGGGGTGCTGGTTCTCTGGCCTGACTTTGCAGGGAATTTGCTGGCTCTGCAACCAGATATAGACTAGAAGGACAAAACATCCCCAGGGCCTGTCTGGACCATGTGAGGACATCTGCGGAAGAAGGGCTCAGCTTCTCAGGGCTGGCTCTCAGGGTCTGTCCAGCCACGAGGAAGTCAGCCATGGAAGAGGGAAGCACAGAATCCCCGGCATGGCTGCCCAGGGCCCTTCTAGACTTGTGTAGTCTAGATGTGGAAGAGGGTGTCACAGCTTTCTCAACCTGGCATTTCTCAACATGAATGTCTTTGGGGAGGCCAGCATGGTAAAAGGGGGTTGCATCTTTAATGGTCTGTATCCCTAGAGCTTGGTCAGAGTTGGCGAGGCCAGCATTCAAAGAGGGAAAGGCAACTTCCTGCCCAGGCTCCCCAGGGCCTCTCCTGTATTGTGGAGACCAGCCATGGAAGAAGGGGCATAGCTTCCACAGCTGTCAGACGTAGAAGATTACCCAGGCTGGCAGATTCTCTGGAGGCCAGACATGGAAGAGGACTCTCAGTCCAGCCTTGGAAGAGGGAATGCAGCAACCCCAGCCTGGCTTCCCAGGACCTGTCTGGTCCCATGAATGTCAGCTGTGGAATGGGAGCACAGCTTCTCAGGAATGGCTCCACCCTGCTGAGGCCAGCTGTGGAACAGGGTTGTGCAAAATCCCCAACTTGGTTCCCCAGGGCCTATCCAACTCTGAATAGGTCAGTCATGAAAGATGAGGGTACAGCTTCCCCAGCATGACTCCTTAGTAACTCTCCAGCCCTATGATGGCCAGTCGTGGAAGGGGGTGGCTCAGTGTCCCCAGCCTGGCTCTACAGGGCCTGTCTAGACCTGCAGAGACCAACCATGCAACATGAGAGTACAACATCCCTGACCTGGCTTCCTAGGCTTGTCCAGGCCTGGAGAGTTCAGCCATGGCAGACAGGGTACAACTTCCCTGGCCTGTCAGGCCCTGGGAAAACTAGACAAGGAAGAGTGGGCACAGCTTACCCTGGCTTGCAGACTCTGGAGGGCAGCCACGGAAGAAGTGGGTGCACCTGGCCTGTCTTAGATCCTCAGGGCCTAACATGACCTGGGGAAGCCAGCCATGAAGAAAGGGCACAGCTTCCCAGATCTGGCGCCCCAGGAAATAGCCACCCTTGGGGAGTCCAGCTACAGAAGAGGGGACAAAGCTTCCAGGCATGTAAGAGACGGGTGCAGCTTACATGGCCTCCCACCACAAGGGGTGTCCTGTCCTGGGAGGCTACGTGTAGAAGAGTGGGGAGCAGCTCCATCCGCCTAATTTGCCATGGTCTTTACTATTCAGGGCAGGGCAGTCACAGAAGACAGAAGAGGGGGCACAGCTTCCCAGACTTGGCAGACACTTGGAAGTCTGTCTGAAGAAGAACCCCAAGCTAGCAGGCCATGGGGAGGCCAGTTGTAGAAGAGAGGATTCAGGCCACCCATGGAAGTGGAGGTGCAGCTTCCCATGCCTGGCTCCACAGGGCCTGTCCGATCTTGGTAGGGCCAGCCTTGGAAGAGGGGAGCTCAGTTTCTCCAGTCTTTCTAGCCAGTGTTGGGGTTCAGTACCAGCCCACACCATAAATTATTTCTCCAGACCAGAGGGGAGGCACGGGAATAAAGACACAGCTCACATGGCTTTATCGGGAGGGAGATTCTCAGTGATCCCTCACGAAATCCTGAGTTCACATCCTGAAAATTCACCCGTGTTTATTTTCCAAACAGCATTTATACAAAAATGTAACCTGAGGGGGAAAATTCATTAGCATTCTGTTTCTGGGGTAGCGGGACTAAAGTCACGTCTGCAACTATGGCTGCTCTGCCTGAACTAACACCTCTTCCCAGGCGATCTCCATAATTATAAAGATGGAGCAGAATGATATTAACATATCCTGATCCTTTGTTTAGGATGGTGACATCCTGTTTGGAAGGCCAGCTGACTACCTTCTATGTGGTCAGACTGAAAGTCTGGCCACCATACAATGTAGAAAAATGTAGGGTCTGCATAATATTGCCCCTCAATTCACTCTCACTTAATAATTTAATAAAACCTGTGCTTCTGCAACAGGACAGATGATCATACCTGCCTTGGGCAAAGACTTTTCCCTTTACCCAAATTTACCCATCATCAGAAATTAGGCATATTTTATGTGAGCTCCTGTCTTAGGTTCCTGGGGAGGAGAAGCTTCAAACCCATCATTGACTGCTTACCTCTGTGAAGAAAAGAGATTAGGGGAGAGAGATAACTTTTGGGCTGTGTCTTGGAGCCATACTTTCTTGTCAGGAGAAATCATAATGTTTTATGAATAATCACGCTCCCAAAAGCTATAATCTCCTATTTAAAGGAGAGGAGGATCACCTGAGTTGAAAATGGTTCTTCAGCTAGTTTAAAGCACCTATTAAATCTTTTACATTGTATCAAAATCTAAAATTCTTAACATATGCATTAAATCCAAACATTTACAGAGTGTGTCAAACTTTTCTCAACATCTTATAAGCAGTTCAAAACATTATCAGGCTAATACCATAATTAACAATAAATCCACAATTAAATCCAAACATTTACAAGGCACACCAAACTTTTCTTAGCATTTTATAACAGTCACAAACATTTTCAGGTCAATACCATAATTCTGGAATGTGAATTAACCACAAATCCACAATTAAACATATCACAATATTCTTAAATGCACATGAATCAAAAGGCAAGAAAAACTTTTCTGATGGGTGAGAGTCCAATGACAATGCTGTTATCAGACACCAGTTCCAGTCTCTGAGCAGTTAAACCCTTAGGCTGCCCCCTCTTAAGTATAGAGGGCTTTCAGTCATTCCTTATTTTGAGTCTTTCTTTCCCTAAGAAGAAAGTTTAGGTCTTAGGTCTTGGGTCCAATATTTTAGTCAAATTGAGTTCTGTGTCCCAAAGGTTAAAACAGTCAAATGTTCAGTCTGCATTTCTAATTTGGCTCCAAAGCAAACTGGATTCAGACTGCAGAAAATTGTAGTCATTGTGATCAGATCATCTCGTAGCACCTCTGGGTCTGTGTGTGTCCTGGAGTGTCTGTCTGTCCTTCAGTGCAGCACGGCACTTTGCAACGCAGAGTACCAGCGGCAGATCAGGCCGGTGAGACTGGACCACTTCTCCAATTCCTTAACACTCCGACTCCTCTATGGGGCGTTTGCAGATATGATGCCATCAGGACTGTCACCCATCCAGCTTTATTTTCTTCCTGTGAAAAAAAGCACAAACACATTCTTGACCCCAAATTAATATAGGCTGTGTCTTCTCATAATTAATTGCAAAAGCTTTTTAACCTTGCCCAAGAAAGGTCACCTTGGTGTCACCAGGCCAGATATCTGTCTGCAACTTTTATCCTTTTAAGTTGTTTCCAAGGAGTCATGGCACACTCCACAATTCCTTTTTATTGCTAACCATATATGCAGTTCTTCCATTGGAAGAGCCTTTTGTAAAATTTTTCATAACATCCTTTAATGGATCTTTAGCTATAATATTAGCAAAATATAGTTCTGTGAACTGTAGCAACAATCATCTGGGAAAAGATTATTACTCTGACCTTTAAACTGAGCAAACACAATTTTCCAAGCATCAATATTTTAAAATTGTCAGTTAATCTATTGTTTAGTATAAGAAACATTGAATATTGGCAGTACTCTGCTAAAACATCTCCTAGACTCCATCCTGCTCTTCTGTATTAGACAAGCTGCTGCTTTAAACTAATAGCATCTTGCTTTTCCTAAAACTGCTGTAGAATAAGCTTTGGACTTAATACACATACTGCCATAGCTGAATCATAATTAATATATTCTAGTTGCTGATCTATACTCCACCTGCTTGAGTACCTGTTTAGCAGCTTCTCTATGCTCTCTACTGGAAATTGGCTCATTGCTCCCTTTAAGAATTTTACTTAGTGGCTCAAGATCTCCCATAAGAATATTATAATTAAGGCTTTAGCCATTGTATGTCTAATTAAAAGTTTGTAAACTATCTTCCTTATTAGTTGCAAGATTGCCTAGCTGATAGGAAAATAGAAAAAAGAAAGCATATTCAACTAATGATGCTGGCCAAATTAGACATCAGGATGGAGGAGAATGAAAACAGATCCATATCCATCTCTGTGCACTAAACTCAATCTTAAATGAACCAAAGACCTCAAGATAAAACCAACCACATTGAACCTCACAGAAGAAAAAGTTAGAAGTACACCTGAATGCAGCGGCACATCTCAGACACAACCTCAGTGGCACAGACACTGAGAAAAACAATTAATAAATGAGAGCTTCTGTATAGCAAAGGACAGAGTTAAAAACATCAGTGTATAGAATGCAAAAACATCCTTACTTATCCAATCCAAAATATACAAAGAACTCAGGAAATTAGTCATCAAAGAACAAATAATCCAATAAAAGTATATGGTACAGACCTAAACCCAAAACT
The DNA here is from genome assembly GCF_014885135.2 of Alexandromys fortis. NCBI lineage: Eukaryota > Metazoa > Chordata > Mammalia > Rodentia > Cricetidae > Alexandromys > Alexandromys fortis. The sequence continues at coordinate 26,683 of NW_026068045.1, read as the reverse complement.
CCCAACAGATGAACTTAAATGACTGAAAGACACTTAAAAATGCTCATGCCTAGTATCCTCCACGGTCAGAGAAATGCAAATCAAACAGCTCTGAGATTCTAATTTATCCCTGTAAGAATGACCAATATTAAAAACACTGCTGATAACCTATGCTGAAGAGAATGTGGGTATGAAAAAACTCCATTGCTGGTGGGAGTGCAAACTGGCACAGCCACTTTGGATTCTAGCATGGTGATTTCTTAGAAGATTAGGCAACAATCTACCTTAAAACTCAGCAGTACCACTTTTGGGCCTATACACAGAAGCTGCTCAACCATACCACAAGGACACGTGCTCAACTTTGTTCACATCATACTTACTTTGTCATCGCCAGAACCAGAAAACAACCCCAAATGCTCCTTTTGTACAGCAAAGATAAATGAGAGACAGCATCCTTTACAATAGCCATAAATGCCATAAAATATCTTGGAGTAACTTTAACCAAACAAATGGAAAAATCTGTATGATAATAACTTTAAATCTTTGAAAAAACTTAAGATATCAGAAAATGGAAAGATCACGTATTTTCTTTGGAAGCTAGAACCAACAAAGCAAAAATGACAGTCTTACTGAAATCAATCTACAGATTCAATGCAAATGCCCATTAAAATTATAGCAAAATTCTTCACAGATCTTAAAAGAACAATCCTCAACTTCATAAGAAAAACAAAAGCTCAGGTTACCCTAAACAATTCAAAAATCCTCTACAGTCAAGGAACTTTTGAATGCATTACAATCTCTAACTTTTAACTTTACTACAGAGATACAGTACTGAAAACAGCTTGATACTTACAAAAAATAGATATAAGGAACAAAGGAACTGATATCAATCCACATACCACAAACTGCAGATTTTTGACAAAGAAACAAAATTGTGAAATGGAAAAAGGAGGCATATTTAACCTGCTTATTTATTTTTTATAGACCTTTAACTGTTCTCAATCTGCAGTTCCCTGAGGCTACCTTTTCTTAAACCTGCCTGTCAGCCCCTGGCTGAAGCCAGGCCACAAGGCAGGGGGTAGGACACACATGCCCTGCATCTGCCAGTTCGCCATCACAAGCTCTGGTGGGTGTAGCTGCGCTGATTTTTAACTATCTTTTTTATTTTAACTTGTAATAATAAAATTAGGAGAATTCTTGAATCCTCTTCTCTGTTCTATTGACCAACTCTAGGCTGCCGACTGTGTGGGGTTAAATTTACTCTCTAAACTTACTCCTGCTTTCCTTTCGGGCTTTACTGTGCGGCGGATTAGAGTCAACTGGCTGCTGCACGGGTTAAAACTCAGCTACAGTGCATGTGCCTGAACTGCGACAATCTCCACGGACACCTAGGCAATTCTTGGGCCAAATGCCACATTTCCTTCCCTTTTCCTACCTGTTTAGCAAGCGATAAAAGTTGCATCTCCACAATCATATCACCTACAGACTCTAAATTTCTGCCTTTGTTTCTACTCCAGTTTAACTTCTTTTAGCTATCAACATACATAACTTAATACTCTTTCCTTACCCCATATATATAACTTATTATTTACAAAATATTTTTACTCCTGATTTAAGTTTTCATGCTTTTCCATACATCTTTAAATTCTGTTCTCTATTTCTGAGCGCTCATTACTCGCATATCCACCTGTGATGCTGGTTCCTCATATGCTCCTCCGTATGTCGGGTCACTTCTTCCATGTTTTTTTTGGTTCACCCATCAGTCCCACATCCGCGCACCATTATGTCAGGGTCCAGTACAAGCCCATATCATAAATTATTTCTCTGGACCAGAGGGGAGGCACGGGAATAAAGACACAGCTCACATGGCTTTATCAGGAGGGAGATTCTCAGAGATCCCTCACGAAATCCCTAGTTCACATCCTGAAAATTCACCCGTGTTTATTCTCCAAACAGCTTTTATACCAAAATGTAAACTGAGGGGGAGATTTATTAGCATACTCTTTCTGGGGTAGCAGGACTAAGTCAGGTTCACAGCTATGGTTGCTCTGTCATGTAGCCTGGGTTAACACCTCTTCCCAGGCAATCTCCATAACTACAAAGAAGGAGCAGAATGGTATTAGCATATCCTGATCCTTTGTTTAGCATGGCAACATCCTGTCTAGAAGGCCAGGTGACCACCTTCTGTATGGTCAGGTGCAAACTGGCCTGAAAGTCTGGCTGCCGTACAATGTAGAAATAAGTAGAGCCTGTATAATATTTCCCTCACTCCAGGCCCTGTCTGGTCATACTGAGGCCAGCTGTCATGGGGACACATCTTTCTCAGCCTGGCTCCCCAGGGCCTGTCCAGCCTTGCAAAAGTCAGCTGTGGAAGAAGGTGGTGTAGCTTCCCTGGACTGGCACCCTAGGCCCTTTTCTGGCCCTGCAGAGGTCAGCTGTGGAAGAGGGGAGCATATTGACCCCAGCCTGACTACACAGGATTTATCTGGGTCCACATAGACAGTCATGGAAGAGGGGTCACACCTTCCCCTGCCTGGCTTCTGAGGGCATGGCTGGTGCTGGGTAGACAATAGGGGAAGAGTGGGGTGCAGCTTCCCCTGTCTGGGACCCCAGGGCCATTCCTGTCCTAAGGAAGCCTGCCATGGATGGGGGTCACAGTCAGCCATGCCTGGCTCTCCAGGGCCTGTCCTATCTGGTGAATGCCAGCCACCAAATAGGGAGCAAAGTTTTCTGCCCTGACAGCCTGGCTAGCTGTGGAAGAAGGTGGCATAGCTTCCCTGGCCAGGCTGCCCAGGTCATGGCCAGCCCTGGGGAGGCCAGTCATGGAAGTAGGGCATGCATTGTCTCAAGCCTGGTGCCAGTATTGGAAGAGGGGCTCAGGCCAGTCATGAAAGAGAAGGCACAGCTTTCACAGCCTGGCACAAGAGCATGGGTAGCCCAGGGCATGGCCAGTCATGATGAGGGGGTACAGCATATCTGGGCTGGTACCTCAGGACCAGACTCACCCTGGGGAGGCAGAAGTGGAAGAAGGGGGTGATTCTTTACCAAACTGGCTCTTGAGGGGCTGTCAATCCTTAGAATGGTCAGTCATGGAAGGGGGCACAACTGCCACAGCTTGGCTACCCAGGGCGTGTCAATTCCTGCGGAAGCCAGACATTCAAGAGGTGGGTACAGCTTCCCTAACTTGCCTCACCATGGCCTGTCATCGCTGAGTCACCTGCCTGGACCCCCAGGGCCTGTTCAGTCTTAGGAGACAAGCAGTTAAAGAGGGCCACTTGCTTGTTCCCAGCTGCTCAGCCCCAAAATAATCAAACAGAAACCATATTATTTGCAATACTGTTTGGACAATAGCTTAGGCATATTTTTGGATAACTCATATCTTAAGTTAACCCATATCCATTAATCTGTGTATTGCCATGAGGCTGTGGTTTACTGGGTAAAGTTTCTGTGTCTGTCTCCAGTGGGGCTAGAGGGCCTCTCTTGACTACACTTTCTTTCTCCCAGCATTCAGTATAGTTTTCCCCACCTAGTTCTACTCTGCTCTATCAACAGACCAAGGCAGTTTCTTTATTCATTAACCAATAGAAGCAACACATATACAGAAGGACCTCCCACACCATTTCCCCTTTTCTGTTTAAATAAAAAGAAAGGTTTTAAATTTAACATGGTAAAATTGCATATAACAGAACAAGTATCAAGCAAGAATTACATTTAAAATATTTATATTTACTTTGTCTTTTATCATAATTAAAGAAAACTATGGCTATCCATTCTTCAACTCCATCAAAGACTCCAGAAGGATATAGTATTACCTAAGTAAACAGGAAGTACATTGTAAGCAACTTTCGAAACTCTAGAATTGATAGAGACATCTTGCTGCCTGGAAAGTCACCCAAAGTTTTTCTGTACCTTTGGGGCATCCATCTTCAGCCTAGAGGCCCATAGTATCTGGCACACTTTTCATGAAGCAGGAAATTTCAAAGACAGTTCCACCTATATTGGCAGCTTGTCAGTCACTTGTAATGGCAAAGTCCATCAGTTGCTTTCTTCTGTGTCCTACAGAATGTCTGGCAGTCTTTCATGAAACAGGAACCCCAAAGGACCATCTCCCCTCTAGGGAAATTCAGCAGTCAGTTTTCTGTGTGTTCTGCATGTCCAGTTCATACAGCATACCTTCAAGCAGCCCCTGGCAAGGGCAGTTTCCTGCCAAAATGGCTAGCAAACTCCATAATGAGCCTCTTCGATGCCCATCTTCCTCTTGAAGTAATTGGTGCTGCCAGGAGCAGATTTGTCTCACTGTCATGAAAAGTCCTAAGTTCTTAAACATTTTAAAAGCCATATTCTGAAGTTCTCTGAAAGATTTGAAGAATACCTACCTAACTGAAATATATCTCTCTATATCTAGAATATATATATCTAGAAAACCTAACATGGCTACAAGCTTGACTATTATAGATGATCTTCTATTAATCTATATTTCTTAATTATACATTACATTTTTAAATGAGCTGCACAAAGCACAATACCTTTATTAAGAACAAAAATATACATATAACAAAATTGACCTAAAATTTGTATCAATAAGCCAATATCCATGCCAATGCAAATCTCTGTAGCATATCTATAGCATATTCCCCTTTAAATGTAAACAAACATTTATAAACAATCATTTAGGAAATTTGAGCATAGTTCTCTCCAAACTGCTTCCTGCTTTTTGTTGGGCAAATTAATTTTTTGGGGGTGTTCATGGTTACCTTTCAGGATGTCTTGTTCCATCAAATCACATTAGTTTGGCAGGATTTCACAGGTTCTCATCCTCTGTGGAAACAAAGATCTTCTTTTTCAAAGCAACATATCCTTAGACCCAAATTTTGAAGTCAAGATACCTTTATGTTAGTTTAACTTAGCAGTCTATACAATTAAATGTCTCTCTGTACTTAGCTCATTCAGTCAAAAAATTCAAAGGAAACACATTAATATACATAATCTAGACTCTGTGTATATTCCATCTTTACATGGCTTATTTTTCTGTATTCCTTTAATCTGACTCTCTGTACTCTGTCTCTTTAAAGACTTTGTTTTATTTTTTAAAAACCATTTACTTCTTTTTATAACTGCCTATACTTTTTTTTCTCTCTCCCAAGCCTACATAAATTTATGAAACACTGTGACTCATTTAGAGGTCTTTTATGTCTGAATCTGTCTTATTGTGTATCTGTAATTCTTTACTGACCAGAACTGCTTCTTAAAATGTTAAACAGCTTGGCTAATAATAAGGCTGTTTTGCCTTTTGGCTCTGCCCAATGCACATGTTGGAGGAGGTCCATTCATTGCCTCTGAGAGCCATTCTCTCCACCCCAGATCCAGGGTTGGCTTGCAGCAGGCCTGCATTGCCATTAGGCAAGTTGTAGCACTGTGCTCACAAACCCCATTTAAATGCTTCATAGCTAGGCCTCCAGAAAAAGCTAGAGTTTGTGCACGCAGAATAGCCCAGGAAGCCACCATTTCAAAACTGCATGGCTTTTTATCTGCTACCACTAAATCAGTAAGATCCTTCTTAAAGGAGCTGCAGCATGCTGCCAGCAAGCAAAGCCCATCTGGGATAAAAAAATGAACCAATTTTTTTTTTTTGTGTGTGTGTGTGTGTGTGTGTGCGTCTAGAATTCCTTTCCAAGCCCTCTCAGGTTTTATATGGATTTAGCCAGCACATGTTAGAGGGTCAATTTGTTGTAGGCTGTCGTTTGTTTGTTCCCAGCTGCTCAGCCCCCAAATAATCATATAGAAACCATATTATTTGCAATACTGTTTAGCCAATAGTTTAAGCATATTTCTGTCTAACTCATATCTTAAATTAACCCATCTCTATTAATTTGTGTATCGCCATGAGGCTGTGGCTTATTGGCTAAAGTTCTGGCATCTGTCTCCAGTGGGGCTACATGGCTTTTCTTGACTCTCCCTTCTTTCTTCCAGCATTCAGTATAATTTTCCCGCCTAGTTCTACTCTGCCCTACCAACAGGCCAAGGCAGTTTTTTTTTTATCCATTAGCCAATAAACCAATAAAATCAACACATATACAGAAGGACCTCCCATGCCAGGGCACAGTTTCCCTATCGGGTCCATGAGAGGCTTGCCATGGAAGATACGGGGTGCAGCTTTCCCAGCCTTGCAGGCCCAGGGGATACCAGTCTTGGAAGAGGCAATACAGGTGAGCAGTGGAAATGAGGGTGCGGCTTCTATGGCCTGGGTCCCAAGGGCCTGTGTGAAGAGGGGTTACAGGTTTCCTAACCTGGTTCCCTAGGACTTGGCCAGCCCTGGTTACACCAAATATGGAAGAGGGGTATACAGCCTGACCCGGCTCTCCAGCGCCTGTCCTGTCTTGAGTAAGCCAGTCCCAGATGAGAGGGTGCATTTTTCCTGTTTTAGAACACACTGAGGGAGCTGTTTCCGGAAGAGGGGCTGCAGGCTCTGGATAGGTCAGTCATGGAAGAAGGGACTCTGGTCAGCCATGGAAGTGGGGGCACAGCTTCCAAGGTCTTATACCATAGCCTCCAACATCATGGCCAGCCCAGAGGATGACAGTCATGGAAGAGGGGCTACATTTTACCCAGCCTGGCACCCCAGGGCTTGTCTGTCCCTGCAGAGGCCAGCTATGGATGAGGGTGGTCAATGTCCCTGGCCGGTACCACCAGGCCCGTCTGGCCCTATAGAGACAAGACATGGAAGAGTGGGTGCAGCTTCCCCACAAGGTATCCCCTAGTGAGGGCAGCCATGGAAGAGTGGGCTCAGTTCCCCATCTTGCATTCACAGGGGTATACCATCCCTGAGGAGGAAAGGAATGGAAGAGAGGGAACAGCTTACCTGGCCTGGTAGATTCTGCAGTGCTATTCATGGAAGAGGGGGTACAGGTTTACTGGGCTGGTAGACCCCAGGAGCCTTTTGTAGAATTGGGGGCTCAAGCCAGCTATGAAAGAAGGGGATGATCTTCCCTGGCTTGGCTCACCAAGGGCTGTCCACCCGTGCTGAGTCCAGCTGTACAAGAGGGAGGTTCAGTGTCCCTGGCCAGTTTCCCTAGGGCTTTTTCTGGCCAATGGAGGCCAGCGGTAGAATAGGCAGGCACAGCTTCCTTGGCCAAGTATGTTCATCCTTGTGGAGCATAGCAGTAGAAAATGGGGGACATAGTGTTCCCTGTCAGGTTCCCCAGGGCCTGTTCAGGTTGGCTGAGGTGAGGGGTGGAAGAGGGAGGTGCAGTTTCACTGGGCTTGTACCCCGGGGCCTTTTAGGCCAGACAAGGCCAGCCGTTGAAGAGGATGGCACAGCTTGTCTGTCCTGGCTCCATAGGGTCTGTCTGTCACTACAGAGGTAAGAAGTGGAAGTGGGGATCACAGGACCCCTTGTTTGGTTCCCCATGGCATGTCCAGCCCTACATATGCCATCCATGAAATAGGGGGTAGCAACATTCCTGGCTTGGTCCCCCTGCAGAGGCAAGCTCCAGAAGGGGGAACGCAAGTTCTCTGTGGGATGCATCCACAGGACCTGTCTGTTCCTGGGGAGGCCAGCTGTGGATGAGGTGGCCCAGTTTCCCTGCCCTGGAACCCCAGCCATGAAAGAGAGGAGCACAGCTTCCCAAGTCTGGCTCCCTAGGACATGCCTGGGCCAGGGGAGTCCATTCGTGAAAAGGGGTTTACAGCTTATGTAGCCTAGCACCAAAGGAGATGCCCAGCCCTGGTGACATCAACCATGGAAGAGGAAACACATCTCTCACAGCTTGGAACTGCAGGCCATGTCTGGTCTAGGGGTGACCAGCCATGGAAAAGGGGATGCAGCTTCCCTGGCCTGGCACCACAGGGCCTTTCCTGTTCTGGGGAGGCTGGCTGTGAAAGAAGGTGTAACAGCTTCAGTGCTATGGCTCCCCAGGAGCTCTCCGGACATGCAGTGTCTAGCTGTGGAAGAGGGGGGTCACAGCTTAAAGCTTTCCTGATCTGGTTCTCTAGGCCCTTCCATTCCTGTGGAAACTGGCTGTTGAATAGAGGGCACAGAGTCCCGGGCCTGATTTTCCAGGACCTCACTGGCCTAGTGGAAATCATGGGTGGAAGGAGGAGCAGCTTCTGGAGGCTGGCTTCCCAGGTCTTTTCAGGACATGCAGAGGCTAGCCATGGAAGAGGGTAATACAGCAACCTACCCACTCTGGCTCCCCAGGGCCTGTCTGGCCCTGTACCTTTCCTGGCTTGAAAGGCCTTAAGCAGCCATTTATAGAAAGGAAGATGCAGCTTCAACAGACTTTCAGGCCCTAGGGAGGCTAGTCATAGAAGAGGGGACTCTGGCCAGCCATGGAAGTTGGGACACAGCTTCCAAGGCCTTGTGCCCCAAGGCATGGCTAGAATCCCCTGAGCTTGCCACCCCTATATCTAAAGAGTCTGGAAAATCAAGTTGGGAGCATAGGCCCCTACCCCTTGCATCTATCTCAGCCTCCAGGCCTGGTCTGGACTCCAAATCCCAGCAGGCCAGGGGGGGTCAGGACCACTCCCCAGGGTATTTAAGTGATCCCCAAAAGAGGAACACATGGTCTCCCTTTCTTCCTCCTGGGGTCACATTTCCCCGGCTTCCCCGTTTTCCCCTTGGGGCCACCCCGAGAGTGCAGAACTCAGATTAAACCTGGATATTTCTTAATTTGGTTTGTTTCGATTTGGCTTGATTGGGAATTTTTGCATCGACAGGGAGCTCGCATTAGGAAATATTCTTAACAGAAGAGGAGGTGCAGTTTATCTGTCCTGGCACCCCAGAGCCTGTCTGTCCCTGCAGAGGCCAGCTGTGAATGAGGGGTTCTCAATGTCCCTAACTTGTCCCCTCAGGCCTGTCCAGCCCTGCAGAGGCCAGATGTGGAAGAGAGGAGTGCAACTTCCCCAGCCTGACTCCCAAGGGCCTGACTGGCCCAGTGGAGTCTAGCCATAGAAAAGGTGGGCACACCTTCTTCTGTGAGGCATGCACTGGGGAGGGTAGCCATGTAAAAGTGGATTCAGCTTCCCCACCATGCTTCCACAGGGTTTGACCAGCCCTGAGGAGGTAAGGAGTTGAAGAGAGGGCACAGCTTCCCCAGCTTGGCAGACCCTACAATACTAGTTGTAGAAGTGTGGGCACAGGTTTACCAGGCTGGCAGGTCCTAGGGAAGCCTGTCATGTAATATGGGGCAAAGGTCAGCCATGGAAGAGTGGGGTGCATCTTCCCCAGCATGACGATATAGGCACTCTCTGGTCCTGTGGGGCCAGTCATGGAAGAAGGGTGGTGTGGGATTATGGTCTGTATTCTGTCAATTATATTTTAAATAAACGCTGATTGACCCATAGCCAGGCAGGAAGTGTAGGCAAGACAACCAGACAGGAAGTAGGCAGGTCAAGGAGAACACGAGAATTCTGGGAAGAAGGAATCCCTTTCCTCTGCAGTCCTTGCCCAGCCACAGAAGAAGCAATATGTGACTGCCTTGCTAAAAAAGGTACTGAGCCATGTGGCTAACACAGATAAGAATAATGGGCTAATATAAGTTATAAGTGTTAATAAGAAGCCTGAGCTAATGGGCCAATCATTTTATAGTTAATGTAGACCTCTGTGTAATTTCTATGGGACCTAATGATTGTGGGGACCAGGCAGGACAGGAACCTCAGACAACAGATGGTGCCCAACGTGTGGACCACTGCATCCATATAAAGCCTGAAAGAGCTCAGGAAGTAATTCTAGACATAAAATAATAGAGTAAAGCACAGCTTACTGATAGCAGCACTTTCTTGGGTGGACTGTGCTTGCTTGAGGCAAGTGCTCTCATTTAAGAGAAGCTTCCTGACTCAGCTTTAGCTATAAAACCTTGCAGCTCTTTTAAGAGGTCGGGCCACAAAACACTTAAAGGGTGTTGATGAAAAGCTGACAGCATGATTTTTGGTTTTCAGCTGTAGCAGGAAAAAAGCTTTGCTGTTTTAAAATGCCAGCTTTCTGGGTCGTACTGCAAACTCTGACTCTTTCAGGTAGGTGGTACAAATATGGAGCATTTTAGTGTGGCTTGTGAGCACACTGCTGTAGCTTGCTTGCTGACAGGGACCTTGAAACACCATATAGTTATGACTACATATAAACATGGCTACAACCAGTACCTCCACCATGAGGCTGAAATCTCAGAAAGCTAAGAAATGGACTAGATACAGTCGTCAATGTCACGGCTTTAATCCTCTCCATATTGCTTAGCAAATTAAAGACTCATGTCATCAGAAAAAGAGAGAGATATACAGTAAAGATAAATTGAAAGATGGAAAAATCCTCTAAATAGTTTACTGTGTTTAAAAATATATGCAAGCTTGGGAGAGAAAAGAAAAAGGTTAAAGTCCTTAAAATTAAAGAGAGAGAGAGAGAGAGAGAGAGAGAGAGAGAGAGAGAGAGAGAGAGAGAGAGAGAGAAGTTGGGTGTGGTAGCACACACCTTTAATCCCAACACTTGGAAGACAGGCAGGCAGACATCTGTGAGTTCAAGGCATGGTGGCACATGCCTTTAATCCCAGCACTTGGGAGGCAGAGACAGGTAAATCTCTGTGAGTTTAAGGACAGCCTGGTCTACAGAGGGAGTTCCAGGGCAGCCAAAGATACACAGAGAACCTGTCTCAAAAAGTCAAAAAATTAAAAGTAAGAATAAAAGAAATAAAATAAAAGAGGTTAAAATAAAACCATGTAAAGATGAAAAATACATAGAGAGTCTGAATACTGTATGTTATGTTCTCTTTGAATTGTTTGAATGTTGAGGAAAAAGCAACAGCTGCTAAAAGATATTTGTTTATAAATGCTGTTTAATTAATCCAAGATAGGTATTTTAAAAATACCTTAACTTCAAAATTGAAGCCAAAAGGTATTTTTCTTTGGAGAAGAGGTTTTGCTTTTGTTTCCACAGACAATGAAAGGCGGTAGATTCATTCTGAGTTAAGAAAAATCAGGTTTGATCAAGGAAGACCACCTGAGAAATTTCCACTAGGAACAGATGGCCCAGATGTCTGAGTTCTACATCCAGAATAGATTCAAGACTGCTGCCTGAGATGAAGGCCAGCCTTAGAAGAGTGGGATGTAGCTTCCCCAGACTGACTCCCAAGTGTCACTCCCTGCAGAGGCCAGCTTTGGATGAGGGGGGTTCATTGTCTCCTGCCTGCCTGCCCCCCACCCCAAGGCCAGTCTGGCCTTGGGAAGACTAGACATGGAAGGAGAACTCCAAGTTCACCAACCTTCCTCACCAGAGCCTTACTGGTTCTGTGGAGGTCAGCCATAGAAAAGGTGGGCACACCTTTACCAAACTGGCAGTCCCTGGTATAGTGGTCACATCTTTACTGGATTTGCCTCCTGAAGAGGCAAATTGTGGAAGAGGGGCCACAGGTCAGCCATAGGGGGGGGGACTCAGCTTCACCATTTGGTTCTGTAGTGCCTGCCTGAGCCTGTGGAGGCCAGCTGTTGAAGAAGGGGGTGCAGATTGTCCAGCCTGTATCCCCTGGGCCTGTCTAGCCCTTTGGAGGCAATCCATGGAAGAGGGTAGCCCAGCTTTCTCCACCTAGCTCCCCAGGGCCAGCTGACCCTGTGGAGGGCAGCTGTGAAAGATGGAGGCACAGCTTTCACTGGCTTGCAGGGCTAGGTGAGGAATAGGGAGGGCTCAACTCCACTGATCTGGCTCCCCGGACCTATATGGTACTGGTTATACCATTCATCGAATAGGGGAACACAGATTCTCTGGCCAGACTCACCATTTCTGAACTCACATGTGAAGGCCACACATGGGAGTGGGGGGCACAGCTTCCCCTGCCAGCTCCCCATTCCTCTTGGTCCTGCAGAGGCCAGCCATGGAAGAAGGGAGTGCAACTTCCCTGGCCTGCCTCAACACAATATGTCCTGCCCTGCAGAGGCCAGTTATGGAATTGATAGCTCAAGATCCCTGGCCTGGCACTTACTTCATGGCTTAGCCTGTCTTGGGCAAGCCAGCCATTGAAATAGGGATGCGCAGATTCCTCTGCATGGCTCCAGGGAATGTCTAGGCCTATGGTAGCAAGCTGTGGAAGAAGGAGCAGAACTTACATGGCCTGGCTTTCCATGGCCTTTCCTCTACTTCAAAAGCCAGCCATAAATAATAGGAATGCATCTTCTCTGGCTTGGCTCCCCAAAGCCTGCCTGACCCTGCAGAGGCCAACTATGAAAGAGGGGAGTGCGGTGTCCCAGGTCTAGCTCCCAAAGGTCTATTCAGCCTTGTGCAGGTCATCTATTGAAGAGGGGGGACAGCTTTCCAGTCCTGGCTCCCCAGTCCTGGGACAGCTGCCTAGGGTAGAGTGGTGTGCTGCTTCCCAGGTCTGGCACCCCAGGGCATGGCTGGCCCTGGTGAGGCAAGTTATGTAAGGGGGGGCACAGCTTCCCTGGCCTGGTTCCCCAAGGCCTGTCCTGTCCTGGGAAGAGGGTAGTGCAGCTTTCCCCACTTGGCTCCCCAGAGCCTGTCCAGCTCTACAGAGGCCAGCTATGGAAGAGTAGATTGAAGCTACCCTGGTCTAGTTTCCCAGGGAATGACCAGACCTGAGGAGGCCTGCCATGGAAGAGGAGGAGCAGGCTCCTTTGCCTGACCCCCCAGGGTATTACTATCCCTGCAGAGGTCAGCTGTAGAAGAGAGGTGGGTAACAGCTTTGATGGCTTGGAATCACAGTTGGTTGGCTCTGGTGTGTTCTCCGAAGAAGATGGGACACATCTTCCCTGAGCTGTCAGGCCCTGGGGAGGATAGCTATTGAAGAGAGGGCACAGCTTTCATGGGTTTTCAGGCCCTGGTGAGGCCAGATGTGGAATAGGGGGTGCAGCTATCCTCACCTGGCTTCCCAGGGCCTGTACATTGCAGAGGTCAGCCATGAAAGGGTGTGTGTGTGAAGTCTTCCCTGGCCTGACTCTCCAGAGACTGTCAGGTCCCATGAAGGACAGTCCTGGAAGAGGGTCCAAAATTATCCCTACCTGGATCCTCAGGGTCTGTCTGGCCCTGCAGAGGTCATCCATTGGAGAGGGGTTACAGCTTTTATAGGCTCGCTTCCCAGGGTCTATCCAATCCTTTGTTTTCCAGCAGTGGAAGGGGGCAGCTTCTCTGGAATTACTCACAAGGGCCTGCCAGGCTGTGCAGAGGCCAGCTGTGGAAGAGGGAAACACAGCGTCCCTGGCCAGGCACACAATTTGTCGCTTACCCTGTAAAGGGCAGTCACAGAAGAGTAGGTTGCAGTTTCCCCGGCCTGGATCCTCAGGGCATGTCCAGCCCTGGGGAAGCCAATCCTGGAAGCAGGTGTTCAATTTACAAGGCCTGGCACCCCAGGTCTTGGCTGACTCTGGTGTGCCCAGCATAAGAATAGTGTGCACAACTTCCCCAGCATGCCCAGTGTTGTAGAGGCTAGCTGTGGAAAAGGTGATACAGCTTCCACAGGCTTGCATGCCATGGTGAGGCCAACCATAGAACAGGGAGCCACAGCTCCTGGTTCCCCAGGGCCTGTACAGCACTGCATTGCCATTCATGGAAGCGGGCACAGATTCTTCAACCAGTCTCTCCATGCCTGTCTGCACCTGTGGAGGCCAACTATGGAAGAGGGTAGCAGAGCTTTACTGTCCTTGCTCCTCATAACCTGTCCAGTGCTACAGAGGGCAGCCATGAAAGAGGGGCCTCAATTTCCCCATCCTGGCTCCTAAGGGCTTGTTCTTCCCTACAGAGGCCATCTATGGAAGAGAGGAGTGGATTTTCCCCAGCCTGGCTTCCCAGGGCCTGTCCAGACCTGCCAAGGACAGATGTGGGAGAGGGGAATGTTATGTTCCTGGCCTGTCCAGCACTGTGGAGGACAGTCCTTGATGAGGGAGACTCAGAGTCCCTGGCCATGACCACCATGCAGAGACAAACCCTGGAAGAGGGGGACACACTACTCCCAGTCTGGCAGGTCCTGGGGAGGTCAGTAGTGGAAGAGGGGGTACAGGCCAGCCATAGTAGAGGTGGAGCAGTTTCCATGGCTTGGCACCCCAGGGCATATCTTGTTCTGGGGAGGCCAGCCATGGAATTAGGAGGATGAAACTTCCTGGCATGGCTTCAGGGAGTGTTCAGGCCTGCAGTAGCCAGCCATAAAAAGGAGGGAACAGCTTTCCCAGTCTGGCAGAGTTCAGTTATGGAAATGGGGGGCACAATTCCTCTGCTGTGGCTCTCCAGAGCCTGTGATTTGCTGTGGAAGTCATTTGTATAAGAGGGGAATGCAGCATTCCTGTCCTGGCTTCCCAGGGCCTCTCTGGAAGTCCTGAGAAGGCCAGCTGAGGAATAGGGGTCACATATCATATGGCCTGGCACCCCAGGATGTGGTCAGCCCTACTGAGGCCAGCCATGGAAGACAGGGGTAAAGCTTACTTGGTATGACTCTCCAGGGCCTGCCATGTTCTGGGGAAGCCAATCATTGTAGAGTGGAGTGTAGCTTACCTGGCTTGGCTCCCCGAGGTCTATCCTGTCCTAACCTGGCAGTCCCTGGGGAGGCTATCCATGGAAGATGGGACACAGATCCTCTGGTCTTTCAGGCTCTTTGGATTCCAGTAGTGAGAGAGGGAGTTCAGGCCAGCCATAGAAGAAGGGAATACAACATCCTTGGCCTGGATTCCATGGCACAGTTGGTCCTGGGGAGCCAGTCATGGAAGAGGGGTCACAACTTACTTGGACTGCACTCTAGGGCATGGTCGGTCCTGGTGAGGTCAGGAATGTAAGAGAAATTTGCAGTTATTCTGACCTGGTTCCCCAGGGTCTTTCCTGTCCTAGGAGGTTAGTTGTTGAAGAGGGGTTGGTCAACAGGTTCCCTGGCCTTACAATCCCTGGGGAAGCTAGCTGTGTAAGAGACACTGCTTCCTGGGTCTTGCAGGCCCCTGGGATGCCAGTTTTGAAAGAGGGTTTACAGGCCAGCCATGGAAGAGGGGATGTAGCTTTCATGGCATGACATCCCTCTGTGTGATTGCCCTGCAGAGGCCAGCCATACAAGTGGTGGCCACATCTTTCTGTCTCCCCAGGGCCTGTGTGGCTCTGATGAGGTGGCACATGTTCCTGTGCATCTCTGTGGAGGCTGTGTGGAAGAGGGGAGCAAAACTTATCTGGCCTGGCTTCCCACACCTACAGAACCCAACCATGGAAGTTGGGGGCACACATTCCATGGCCTGGCAGAATCTGGAGAGAACAGTCTTGGAAGAAGGGACAGAGACCAGTCATGGAAGAGGTGGCACAGCTTACGCAGTCTGCCTCCCATTGCCTAGTCTGTTCCGGGAAGGCCAGCCATGGAAGAGGGGAGTATCTCCTCCCACCTGTCTCCCTGGTCTGACATGACCTGTGGAGTCCATCAATGACAAAAAAGGAGCACAACTTTCTCTGCACTCCTAAGGGATTGTTCAGCCCAAAGGAAGCCAGCCATGGAATAAGGGGGGCACAATTTCCCTGGCCAAGCTTCTTAGGGCCTGTCTGAGAGAGGGAGGTACAGACATGGAAGAGGGGACACAGCTTGCCCAACCTGGAACAGGACAGGACATGTCCTGGGGAGGTCAATCATGGAAGAGGGGGTACACCTTCTCTGGCTTGGCAGGCCCTTGCTACACTAGCCATGGAAGAGGGGGCATAGGTTCCTCAGGCTTTCATGCCCCAGGTAACTCAGTCATGGAAGAGGGGTCAGTCTAGCAATGAAAGAGATGTTCCAGCTTCCATGGCCTTGCACCCCAGGGCATGGCTGTCCAATGGGAGACAAACAGTGGAAGAGAATGAACAGCTTCCCCAGCCTGACACACTTGGGCCTGGCCTTTAATGGGGAGGCCATTCGGGAAAGAGGGGCATGCAGCTTACTATGCCTAGCTCCCTAGAGCCTGGCCTGCCCTATGAAGGCCAGGTGTAGAAGAGGGAATCAGTTTCCCTGTTCTGAATCCCCACGGCCTCTCTGTCCCTAAGAATGTCAGCCATGGAAGAGAGGTCACAAGTTCCTAGGTATGGCCCCCAAGTGCCTGTCCCACACTGTAGAAGCCAGCTGTGGAAGATGAGGGGCCACATTTCTCTGAATCTGGCACCCCAGGGCCAGTCAGGCCATGCACAGGTCAACTATAGCAGAGGGGAGTACAGCTTATCCGGCCTGGCTCCCAGGGCCTGTCAAGTCTTCTGCAGGCCATCCAGGGATGATGGGGGTATAGCTTTTCTTTTCTGACTCCCCAGTCATGGCTAGCCTGGAGAGTTGAGCCATTGAAGAGGGGGCACTGCTTACATCACCTGGAATCTAGGGCATGGCCAACTCAAGGGAAGCCAGGCCTGCAATAGGGGCACAACTTCCCTGGCCTGAAAGACCATGAGGAGTCTAGTGGTAGAAGAGGGGGTATAATTTCCCAGCCTGGGGAGGCAAGTTGTGGAAGACAGGGCATGGCCAGCCATCAAAAGGGGGTTCGAGGCCAGCCTGGTCTACAAGAGTTAGTTCCAGGACAGGAACCAAAAGCTACGGAGAAACCCTGTCTTGAAAATCAAAAAACTATTCTTCTCGTAAATAGAAAAAAAACTTANAAAGGGGGTTCGAGGCCAGCCTGGTCTACAAGAGTTAGTTCCAGGACAGGAACCAAAAGCTACGGAGAAACCCTGTCTTGAAAATCAAAAAAAAAAAAAAAAAAGAAAAAGAAGAAAAAAGGGGGTGCAGCTTCCCCAAGGCCAGTTCCTGGGGATGCCAGCAGTAGAATATTGGGGCACAGTTTAACTAGTCTGGGTCCTCATGGCTTATCTGGAACTGAGGATGCTAGCCATGGAAGAGAGGAAGTGTGTGGTGGAGCTTACCTGATCTGGCTTCCCAGGGTCAGTCCAGCCTTGCAGAGGCCAACCATGGAAGAGGGGATGCAGGTTACCAGGCCTGGCTCCTGAATGTCTGCCCATCTGTGGAGGTCAGCCCTGGAAAAGGGGGGGGGGGCACAGCTTTCCTGGCCTGATTCTTCAGGGCCTGACCAGAAATGTGCAGGCTAGCTGTGGAAAAGGTGGGTGCAGCTTACATGACCTGGAACCCCAGGGCATTGCCAGCCCTGCAGAAGCCAGTAATGGAAAAGTGGGTGCAGTTATTGTGGTCTGGCTTTGTAGGACTTGTCCAGTGCAGCAGAGGCCATTCATGGAAGAGGGCGGTACAGCTTGTCTATATTGTCTCCTCAGGACCTTTCTGGTTTTATGGAGTCCAGTCAAGGAAGGGGGGCACAGCTCCCCCAACCTGGCCTCTCAGGGCTTAGCTTTTGTCAAAGAGAGGGCTTTGTTTCCCCAAACCTGGCTCCCAAGGGCCTGCCTATTCCTCCAGAAGCCAGAACTGGAAGAGGGGCATACAACTTCTCCAGCCTGACTGTTCAGGGCAAGTCTGGCTTTGCAGAGTTCAGTTGTGATAGAGGGGGACACAGCTTCCCTGGCCTGGCAGGCCATGGGGATACTATTTTAGAAGTAGTGGCACAGCTTAACTTGCCAGGCAGGCCCTGGGAAGGTCAATCATGGAAATCTGGACACAGAACAGCCATGGAAGTGGGGGCAGTGGCCAAGGACTGGCACCCCAGGGCAAGGCTGCTCTAAGGGATGCCAACTGTGGAAGAGGGTGTGCATCTCCCCCTTCCTATCCTGGGGAGGCCAGATGAGGATGGGGGTGCTACTTTCCAAGTCTGGCTCTCCAGGGTCTGATCTGCCCTCTGGAGGCCAGTCATGGAAGAGGGTGGACAGCTTCCCCAGCTTGGCTCCCCAGGAAGTATTTGGCCCTGCACTGCTATGGTATAATGCTTTTGGACACTGTAGAGACTTGTCACTTGCATTGTTTTAATAAAACACTGATTGTTCAGAGGAAAGGTAGAAGTATGGGTGGGGCAATTAGACTAGGAGAATTCTGGGAAGAGAAAAGGCTAAGTCTGCAGCTGACACCCAGACACAGAGAAAGCAAGGTGTGAAGGTCTTACTGATAAAAGGTACCAAGCCATATGGCTAAACATAGATGAGAATTATGGGTTAATTTTGGCTGTAAGAGCTCATTAATAATAAGCCTGTGACAACAGGCCAAACAGTTTATATATTATTATAATTTTCTATGTATTTCTTTGAGTCTGAACAGCTGGGCTGCATGACTGGACAGAACAGAAACATAAGCTTACACTGTAGAGGCCAGACATGGAAGTTGGGGTGCATTGTGTCTCTGACCTGTTTTCCCAGGATCTAGCTGGCTCTGTGAAGGCCATCTTTCAAGAAAGATGCACAGGTTTCCTGTCCTGATTCTCCATGGCCAGCTGTGGATGATGGGTATACACTGTCCCTGGCCTTGCTGGTCAGCTCATGTCTGGCCTACATAAACCAGCCATGGAAGAGGGGTGTGCAGCCTCCCTGGTCTGGCTCTCCAGGAACTGTCTGGTTCTGCAGAGGTCAGTTGTGGAAAAGGGGAATGCAACTTCCTCAGCCTGGCACCCCAGGGCCTGTTTGTCACTGTGAAGGCTAGCCTTGTAAGAGGGGCACATAGCTTACCCAGCCCAGTTCATCATCCTGAATGGACCTGTGGAGGCCAGCCATGTAAGAGAGAGATGCAACATTCCTGTCCTGGCTCCCCATGGCCTTCCTGGCTTTGTGGAGACCAGTCTTTAAGGAGGAATTCCCAGAATAATTGGCCTGGCAGGCTCTGAGGAGGACCTTCAGGAAAGAGGAGGCACAGGCCACCTATGGAAGGGGGGCTGATACTTCCATGACCTGGTTTCCCAGGGATTGCTGGGCATGGTGCATCAATGTGGGCCAACTATATCCAAAAAAAAAAAAAAAACTGAGAGAGCTTGGGAAGGAATTCTAGACACAAAAGAACAGAATTTAGCCCAGTTTCTTGGTAGCCACATTTTTCCCCCAGATGGGCTCTGTTTGTTGACTGTAAGCAGGGGCACTGCATCTCCTTTAAGAGAGGTCTTTCTGACTAATCATTGGCAGCAAAGGCTGATTGGCTTCTTTAGAGTAGTTTCCTGGTTCATGCTGACTCTTTTGGGAGATCCATCTACAGAGAATTTGATTGGAATTTGTGAGCAGAGTGCTATAAGTTAATTGATGGCAAATTGGACCCACTGCATCCCTGGAGCTGGGGCAGAAAGCATGGTTCATAGAGTTGACAGTAAACATAACTCTGTCATGTTGGACTGAGCAGAGTCAAAAGGCAAAGCAGCCTTGGTCCTAGCCACACCCACATAGCATTTTTAAAAAGATGCTTCTGGTTAGAAAGTAATTACAGACACACAATAAAGACAGATTCAGACTGAATCTGAATGGGTCCCAGTGTATTTAAAAATGTCTTTAGAGAGAGAAGAAAAAGAGTATAGACAGTTATAAAGAGAATTAGTTTTAAAAATAAAACATAGTGTTTAAAGAGACAGAGTACAGACAGTCATAGGTTAAAGGAGTAAAGAAAAATACACCATGTAAAGATAGAAAATACACAGAGAATCTAGATTGTGTGTATTATTGTGTTTTCTTTGAATTTTTGACTGTGAATGAGCTAAGTACAGAGAGACATTTAGTTGTACAGGATACTGCGGTGGGAGCTCCTTCCACTCCTTCAGCCAATAGCCTTTAAGATACCAGCCCATTTGTGCATGGTCTCTTTCGCTTTAAAAAACAGTGGTAGCTCTGCTCTCTCCCTTTTGCTTTGGGCTCCACTTCTGGCTACAAGACCCCTTTCCTGGTTGCAGAGAGGGCTGTTGTCTAGGATGGTGATCTGTAAGTTTTTCCCTGTAAATAAATAACCCTTTTATTAATCATAATTTCAAACAGGTGTGGGATTGTTTTGTGACTTATGCCTTCATCTGGAGCCCAATATTTGGTTTTAGAACACCCATCCCCCCAGCTCGGCTGCCTGTTGCCAGCTTGGCTTGGCATGAGCCCTCCCTCAGCTGCAACCTTTATGTAGATCCAGCAGTTTAATATAGAATCTTGTGCAGTGGCTTTTCTTGCTGCAATTCTTTATACTTTATTTTTACACACCGCATATTGGCTTCAAGTCCCCATGCACCCTATCGTTTGCCTCCCAATGTGGATTTAAACTCCATACCTCCTGGGCTCCACAGGCTTGGATAGTCTCTACCTGCCTGGTTGCTCTTTTCCCTTGCAGCTCAGCACCTATGCAGCACAAGTCAGAGAGCAAGTGGTTGCCAAACGCTGCAACCCCTCAGGGCAACTCTTTGTCAAGTGGAGGCATAAGCAGCTTCTGGGTTGCTGTTCTCTACCCCTGGATTCTGGGTTTCTGGTTCCATGTATGGAATTGATTTAATTACATTTACTTTGTTGAGCAACTCATATTTCTCAGTCTTTAACAAAGACCAAGGCGAACATGAAATAGGGCTGTTTCTGTCACCTTTGCATTGATTCTAGTTGCAACTTGGCAACAGCATCACCTGCTGGATAATAGGTAGTATGGCAGTTTTCATTTCCATTGCAACTTTTACTACTTTCTTTACTAATACAATGGATTATATCATGTGAGGTTTATATGACTATGGGAATACCTCAAATTACTGGTTACTAGGTTTCAGTTTTATTCTTCATATTCTATCATTAAGGAAGAACACAGCACTCCTAGGAATGATACAGTCTTTACGGGTTAATAATGAATGGCTAGTTGAAAGGTTTAAAATGATTGAAAATCAGAGGTTATCTGAACAAGTGGATAATATGATAAGCAAAATTGACTCCATATCCAATGGTACTAGGAAGTTATCTGAAAGGGTTCATACTGTTTAATTTGACATTCAGAAGTTATCACAAAGTTTTGATAAGTTAACAGACACAATGTACCTCCAGGATGGCAATCTACATGATATCCAAGAAAAGTTCAAAGAGGAGATGTTGTCTTTAAAGGGGAACATTGAAACCTTGGGATCACAGGTGCAGAATGAGGACCAGAAAATGAGATACCTTAGTGAAATCACTAGAAACATATGCAGGTCAAGAGATTCAGACTTTACAAAAGACAATGATAAAAAGATTTTAAATGATTGAGGAAATTATTAGAGCTGGTGAACAGGGAAAGAAGGCACAAGGACAGGATACAATATCACCACTGGCTGTCAGAACTGGTTTACCCAGGGTTTTAATATCCTACCCTGTAAATTTTCTCTGACAAAGCATCAACTTCTAAAGGCTCAAAGGGAACCAAAGAAGGTAGATGGATGCCAATAGGAATGAATGATCTAAAAGAAATTAAGCAAGCTGTTGTTATGTATGGCTTGCATTCTGCATTTGTTAGGGAGATGATTAAAAACTCAGAGCCCCTCCTATGATTTTTCTCAGTTAGTGTCATTAGTCCTGGATGATGGGCCTTGATGTTTGGAATTTGTTTCAGAGAGGAATCCAAACATATGGAATGACAGGGAACATCTTGAGGTTTTCCAAGCTCAACTTCTTGGTGAAGGCCCGTGTGCTGACCCATAGGTCCAAGCTCTTTGAAATGAAAAAGTCTTACCCCTATGCCACAAAACAGCTTTGAATGCTTGGGACAGGATCCAGGAACTAGGGAAAAGGATCGAATCATATACCAGGGTTAGGCAGGGACAGAGAGAAACCTTTACTGAATTTTTACAGAGATTAATTAAGACTGTACAAATAGGAGTAACGGACCCAGAAGCTAGATGAATAATTCTTGAATCTCTGGCTTTTGAGAATGCAAACATAGAATGCAAAAAGATAATTGGGCCTTTAGGTTTAGATCAGCACCTATGGCTGAATGGATTCAGCATATGATGAATGTTGAGACTATAATGATGAATTTTGAGTAGGAGAAGTGATTTCCAAAGCAATGAGGAGATATCAAATTGACAGGTGTTTTAGTTATGATAAATTAGGGCATCTGAAAAAGGATTGCAGGCAAAGAATTTTTAGGAATAATATTCCACCTGGGAATGGCAAAACATAGGAGACCTTGGCATTCATGTATATGTAGAAGGTGTGGTAAAGCACAAAATTGGACAAATGAATGCATATTAACAACAGACAGTCAAGGCAGCCTGATACCATCGGGAAACTCCTTGAGGGGACTTTTGTGGGCCCACAAGCCAAAAGTGGCCCAGTCACTCCCAGTAACTGTGGAGGACATGTCACACCAAGAAAATTAAAAAAAAAAACTAGAACCTTCTGTGCAAGACCATAATATTCTAAATGATGGCTCAAATTTGGAGGATAAGTCAAAAATTCAAATAGGTTACAAGAAGTGTATGTTTTGGCAAACTTCTATAAATGATCAGAGACCAAAGCTGAGAGTACATATAAATGGAATTGTAATTGTTGGCTTGATAGAAACAGGAGCAGATGTGAGGATCATCACTCCAGAATCTTGGCATCCAAATTGGCCTCTTCAAGAGGTAGATGTTCAATTTAACCATATCTCAAGTTAAACAAAGCACAAGATGGGTTGACTGTATTGGGCCAGAAGGTCAAAGAGGGAAGCTGAAGCCATATGTAGCTGATATTGCTATAAATTTATTGGGCTGTGATATTCTACAGCAATGGGATACCCAGATTAACAGTCCTGCAGTCCCAAAAACTCATAATTCTGGGAAGGATATGATAAGGTTCTATGAACAAAGGTCACCAGCCATTCAGGCTGTACAAGAACATGAAGCAACTAACAAACCTTTAAAAGTACCAAGAACCCTACCTTTAAAATGGCTAACTAAGAAGCCAATATGGGTAAAGAAATGACCTCTAGCTGAATATAAATAGCAGGCTTTCGAACAGTTGGTACAGGAGCAATTAGATGCTCAACATATTGAGGAATCAACTAGCCCTTGGAATTCTCCTGCGTTTATTGTAAAAAAGAAATCTGGTAAATGGAGGATGGTGACAGATCTAAGTGCTGTCAACAAAGTAATTCAACCTATGGCCCCTCTGCAGTCTGGAATTCCTCTGCCTTTTCTGTTAGCAAAAGGATGGGCTCCTATAGTTATTGATTTGAAAGGTTGTTTCTTCACTATACCTTAACAAGAAAAGGATAGAGAAAATTTTGTTTTCATAGTGCCTACTTATAATAATTCTCAGCCTACTAGGAGATACCAGTGGACTATACTTCCACAGGGTATGCTGAATAGCCTCACCCTGTGTCAATACTTTGTAAGTCAGCCATTGGAAATAATATGTAAGCAATTTCCTAAGTCTATAGTTTACCATTATATAGATGACATTTTCCAATCTGATTCAAACATAGATACTTTAGAAAGAATGTTTGAAGAAGTAAAGAAAATTTTACCTAAACGGGGATTGCAGATTTCTTCTGAAAAAATACAGAGAGGAGATTCTGTTAATTACCTAGGTTATTGTAGGGATAATCCCAGCCCATTAGGGGGCATGTTCGCCTCATGCTAATGTTTACATATAAACTGGCAAGCATGAGCCCTCCGCCCCTTCTGTTTTCTTGTTCTCCGCGGGAACCAGTGGTTCTGTAAGCCTATTTCCCCAATAAAGCTGTATATATTATTACAATCTGTCTGCATTCAATTATGCCGATACATTTTGGCACTCCAATGTCAGCCTTTTTTGACCCCACCCCAGCACGGGGGGGGGGGCGCAAGCTTGATCTTTCCCAGCCTTTGCGAGCAAGTTAGCTACTGGAGCTCAGGAAGTGCAACTGGAATCAAGTGTGTAGCCTGCTAGCTTTCACAGCGTGCTCCTGGCGGCTTGCTTTCCTTTTCCCCACCCCCCACTCCCGACCAGCTGAACATTCATCGGCGACTCTCAGCGACCTCACTCAGCCCCACCCGCCATACTAAACAGAGCGGCGGCCTGCACTAGTCTGTGAGGCCCCGAACTGCCCGCCAGAATTGCTCGGATCTAGCAAGTGGTGCAAGCGCCTCTGTATTCATCCCCAACTCCCCCCCCAGCACCTAGCAGTCTGCTCTGCGTCCCCTCCCTGTGGGTGGCTTAGTCCGGCCTTGGCTCTGCCGGGCTTTCTGGCCCTCCCCTCAATTGCTATTTATCAGCCTGGTGTCTGCTCTAATTCACACAGTACACAGTCTACTTAACTTTCTGTTTTGAGTTAATTGTTTCAGATCGGCTCTGACTTAGGCCACTCGGACTCAGGTGTGTTTCTTTCGCCACCACTGGCAGGAAAACATCATTACAGGTAAATAATTTTCTTTTATAAATAAAAATAAATACTGATTTGATTGAAAATGTCTGAAAACGTTACCATTCAAGACTTTAACAGCCTTTTTGA
>NW_026068045.1:0-1711 GCF_014885135.2 Alexandromys fortis | reverse complement strand
CCCACAAAGCTCTACCTACAGCTCTACCTGCCTTTCCAGTAATAACAACAGAGAAAGTGGTTGGTTCCAGAAACACTAGGGTCATCAAGGAAGATACATGGGAGCCTATCGGTATGAATGATCTCAAGGATATTAAACAGGCTGTGATGACTTTTGGGATGCATGCCTCCTTTGTTAAAGAGATGCCAAAATTGTGGGCCATGACAAACAGAGTAACGCCCTCTGACTGGCTCCATTTGAGTTCTGCGGTACTTGAGAGTGGACCGCAATTGAAATGGAAATGCTTATTCAGGCAAGAGGCTAGACTTTTAGAACAGCAGGAAAGAGCAAAGGGAATTGACATTTCCCTAGATAAAATTCTAGGTGAGGGGCTCTTTTCCGACCCTCAGGAACAAGCTAATTTGGATGAATAACTCTCCATGTGTACTACAGCAGCCTTAAGGGCTTGGGACAGGGTCCAAGACCCAGGACAGAGAATGGAATCATTTGTCAGAGTTAAACAGGGTCAGTGAGAACCCTTTAGTAACTTTTTACAAAGACTAACTAAAGCTGTACAAGTAGGGATATCTCACCCAGAAGCAAGACGTATAATGATTGAGTCTTTGGCTTATGAAAATGCAAATGTGGAATGCAAATGACTTTGGGGGCCTTTAAAGCTCAGATCAGTGCCCTTGGAAGAATGGGTCTTGCATACACTGTATGTTGATACATTTGATTATGGCACTGAAGCATGGGTAGAAGAAGCAATTTCCAATGGTAAAAGGAGACACCAGAATACCAAATGTTTTAATTGTGGCAAAATGGGTCATATGAAAAGGAATTGTAGACAACAGATTTTCAGATATAATAATAATGCATTTTCTAGAAATAACAGATATAGGAGGACTCAGCATTCAGTTTTATGTAGAAGATGTGGGAAAGGAAGACACTGGACGAATGAATGCAGGTCTACAAGAGATAGACAAGGCAACTTGATACGGACGAGAAACGTGAGAGGGGGAGCCTCACAGGCCCCCATGACAAACATGGTTCAGTCATTTCCAGTTATGGCAGAGAACGTGCCTTGTCAGGACAATAAGGAAGTCCCGTGCCTAATGTTACAAGCAAAACCCTAACCCTAACACTAACCCCTAACCCTAACCCTAACCCTAAACCTAATAGTAACCCTAACCCCTAACCTAGCCCTAACCTTAACCAATACCAGGAACCAGTAACCAGTAATCAGTAACCCTAACCAGTAACCCTAACCAGTAACCAGTAACCCTAACCAGTAACCAGCAATCATAAAACATAACCCTAAACCTAACACTAAATCTAAACCTAACCCTAACCCTATGGCTAACCCTAACCATAACCCCTAACCCTAACCCTAAACCTAAACCTAACCCTAATCCTAACGCTAACCTTAAGCCTAACCCTAACCATAACAATAACACCTAACCCTAGCACTAACACTAACCTTAACACTAACCCTAACCATAACAATAACCCTAACCCTAACCAGTAACCAGTAATCATAAAACATAACCCTATCCCTAACCCTAACGCTAGCCCTAACCCTAACTCTAACCCTAACTCTAACCCTAACTCTAACTCTAACCAATAACCAGTAACCAGTAACCAGTACCCAGTACCCAGTACCCAGTAACTAGTAACCAGTAACCATTAACTGAAGTAGCGGCTTAGATTAATGTAGACAAATTGTGATAGG
>NW_026068044.1:4383571-4432824 GCF_014885135.2 Alexandromys fortis | reverse complement strand
GTCAGAGAAAACTCCTGGAACCTCAGCAGTCAGCTGTCTGGGACTCCTGACTGTGACACAGTGTGACCAGTTGCTCTCTCTCCTTTGCCCTGTTTTCCCCACCATGATGTACTGTGCCAACAAAGTCTGAGCCAGAGCATACCCTCCTTCTTGGGTTGCTTTTCTTAGGTGTCTTCTCATAGCAACAAGAAAAGTAAGTCCCAGATGTCCCCATCAAAGCTGGAGATGTGCTCTCGTCCTTCTTCCTTTCCCTTTTCCAAGTCACAAAGGGATCACCAGAGCCTCCCCAAACTGTGGACAGAACCTCACCCTTGGAGACCACACACATTTCCACCGATTTTCCCTCCCTCTCCTTGTACTGACCCGGAGGCAAGTCTGCTGCAGACCCTTACATAGATCTACACTTGAGGTGGACAAAGGAAGGTGCTCACATCTTGAGATGAATTGCCTCCTAGACTGCTGTGTCTGTGTGCGATTGTCTGCGCATGAGCTTGTGGTTCTCCTATGAACCAATGCCCTAAATGGAGGCAACTGGCCCGCTACAGCTGGTTAGTGCTTTTCTCATTTGGCCCTCAAATATATAATATTCAGATACTGAGCACGCAGCATGCTCATTTCAGAGAGGAGGAAGACTCAATACTAGGAATGCCAGAAGACTCAAAAGCAAGGAAATCCTCTTAATAGAGCTATTTCCTTCCAGCCATGGACGCAGTCCTGAGAATCATGACCCTTCTGACATCACAGGAGTAGAGAAAAGCCCATTAGTCCTAGCTCTTGGTCATGGCCCTGGGACAGACTGCAGAGCTCAGCAGAGGCGGAAAGATGTCCTAGAATGCCAGCCTATTCAATGAGGACAGTGGCAGCGCCCCCTGTATGTGTCCCAGGGAAACATCAGGAATAGGATTGGTAGACAGAGGCTGGTTTCTCCAAGACACTGGAGATTAGGCTCAAGGGTTTAGATGTGTGTGTGTGTGTGTGTGTGTGTGTGTGTGTGTGTGTGCGCGTGTGTGTGTGTGTTTGGATGTACATACATGTGTTTTGTATGTATGTCCACTCAATGGAGTCCAGGCATCTATGAACCTGGTAGATGAACAAGGAGACTGAGAGCATCCTAGAGCCCTCCCTCTGGCTTCCCACAATAAAGACAACTGCCAGGGGCCAACCCAAGCAATTGACGGGTTTCAGAGAGCAGACAAGGAGGAGGCGATGTAAGAATTGAATCAGACCCTTGATGGTTGGAAAATCTCGAAGCCTGATTGGCTAGAAATCAGGGTGCTTTTTATGTATATCCAACTTCTTTATTTATATACAACTCAGTTGAGAGTTCTAAAACATAGATCATATCATTTTGGTCCCTAGATATGTATTTAACTTTGTCTTGTGTGTCTGAGGTCATATGTTTAGTCATCATTAATAAACTTTGATAGAACATATATAGCATTTACAGTCACTTTCCATCACCATTCACATAACCCTACATCTGGGCCACTCTTGCTGTTTCAAGGATGCTAGACACAAAGAAAATCTCCAAGCCAGTCTGGCAGATGGCCATGTCCCAAGTAGTACATTTTTTTAAAATATTTATTTATTTGTTATGTATATAATATTCTGTCTGTGTGTATGTCTGCAGGCCAGAAGAGGGCACCAGACCTCATTACAGATGGTTGTGAGCCACCATGTGGTTGCCGGGAATTGAACTCAGGACCTTTGAAAGAGCAGGCAATGTTCTTAACCACTGAGCCATCTCTCCAGCCCCCAAGTAGTACATTATTAAACCTGAATGGACACAATGCCACTTTTCAACAGATCCAAGAAAAATCCTCAGGCCAAAGCTACTGCAGAAATTATTCCATTTCTGGCATAATGGCATTATCATTATAGAATGTATTTATATGTCTAATCCGAATACCATTTTGATTCTACAAACCAATTTTAGATTTGTTGAGAAAGCAACCAGGAAATCCAATCCTACACAAAATCTCTTCAGAGGAAATACTACAAATAAGCCTAACAATGACGCAAAGGAAACGTGTGCTATTCATCCCAGCACTTGAGAGGCACAGCAGGCGGCACACCCTTGAGTTTGAGGACAGCCTGTTCTCCAATGTGAGTTTCTTGACCGTCAGAGCTACACATTTAGACCCTGCCTCAAAAAAAGAGAAAGAGATGAAGAGGAGCAGAGGAAGAGGTGTAGAGTGAAGAAAAAAGGAAGATGAAGAGGAGGAAGAAAAAAAACACGGTGCTGGAACTATCCCGATACCACACATATAAAGAAACAAAAACAGTGTAGCAGTGGCCCAGGAACACTCATACAAGTTACTGGAATCAAATGGAGGACTGAAAATAAGTCCACATGCCAAGACTCACCTGAATCTATCTAGTTGATGAAGGAAAACTATAGGTAAAGGAACAGCTTTCTCAACAAATGCTGTAGGGAAAACTGAAAATCCGCATGTAAGAGAGTGAACTGCTCATGACCCCACATCTGGATCGTTCTGAATGCATCAAAGCCACAACAATAAGACCTGAGGTGCTACAGGAAATCAGAGCACACTTTACCACATAATCTAGGAAATAATCTCAGGAATTCACAAGCAGGCTTATGTGAAACTGAAAAAAAAAAAAAAAAAAAAACAAAGGGAAAGTGGCCACTGTAAAGGCACACCTGCAGAACAGGCAAAAAACAGAAAGTCGTCAGCTCTAGATCTGATTGACACTTCTAACACATGGAAAGCTGTAAATGACACAGCAGAAACCACCTGATCCAATCCACGAACAGGACAGTGAACTGAGGAGATGGTCCTCAGAGGAAGAAAGACAAACTTGAACAAGTGTTCACCATACTCCCCATCCGTGATAGGGAATAAAGAGTGTTTGGAAGTCACCTCTCACCCCGGTCACAATGGCTAGTACCTAGGAAAGCAAGGCCAACAGGTGCCATGCCGGGCAAGGTGTGGAGACCATGGATGCTTACACACTGCTTGTGGGAACTGAACCTGGGGGCAGCCTCCTTGACTGCTGGCACCAAGTTCTGGAACTGAACCAGGACTGCTGTCTAACCCATCAGTGGATGACAGGGATGCTTACATAGCCAGGTTCACAATAGCTCAGAAAAGGAACAGCCAGGATGTTCGCCAACACATGAACGGGGACAAGAAATCTGGAACATTGGGACATCGGTAGCTGCAGAGGAAAAAGATAAGCAGGAATAGGTCTACCTGAGATCACTATGCCAAAGTGAACTAAATAAACCAGGCTCAGAGACAAGTGTCAGGTTTTCTGTAATAAGCTGAAGCTAGATGCGTGTTTCTGTATTCTGTATGCCTTTCTGGGTGAGTGTGTGAGTGTGTGTGTGTATGTGTGTGCGCGCACGAGCATGTCTGAGTGAGCCTTTGTGTTTGACTGTGAGCACATGTGTTTGTGTGGATGTGGCTAGGCTTGGGACATGAAGGCAAGAGTGGGCCAGTGTGAGAGGAGAAGAGAAGAACTCTTGTGGACAAGACACAGGAGGCATAGTATGAAATACAGAAGATGTAAATTCAGGCTGAGGAAATACTTGAGGATGGAAGGAAACCCACACAAAGGGGTGAGGAGGAGTGACCAGAACAGGCAGAAAAGGAAAGAAAATGAAATGGTGCGTGCAAAGGCATGTACACCGAGACATAACCTTAATGAAGGTCATTATTTTTCTAAATGGGTGTGGAAAAGAACTTTAACGGATATATAATACTCCATTAAAAAATACCCACAGCTGAATACAGAGCTAGGATGTAGACAGGATGGTTGCTGAATCTCAATGACACCTTTCAAATCATAAGATTCCAACAAAAAGACATACTGGGTGACAAATATGTGTAGAGAAAGACATGGGGACATGCTGTTATAGCAGCAAGCCCTGGTGCTGCCCTTCAGGTGGTACTCAGCCTTGATGGGACCAGTATTGACTATTAGTTGTGCCCTGAGAATCTGCCCCAGGCCAGGCCACCACTTGTAGGAACCTGAAGTGACAAACTGTAGGATGCTGGCCACTGAGCTCAAGTGCACTAGTACCAGCCTGGACACCCATCTCTGAAGAGGATGGCTGGAGTAGGCAGCAAGACTGTGATCAGTACCGGGGTGGGGGATGTGGAGCTGTTGTCCACTGGGAACAGTTGTCCAGATTGGAAGACTCTGCTTACCGATCCAGTGCCTGGCAAAGTGACAAATGCTCAAAGCACAAAGTGACCAATTCAATGTCACCATACAGTTCACCTAGACAGAATGTGCTGAGTTCCATGAGGCCTGACATCACAGTGTTGAGGCCAACATGGGGAGGACAAGCTGGATACCCAATCCCGGTGTGCCCTGCATGCCCAGTCTAGAGGAGACATTTGCTGTGCCAGAGGCTTCTCCACAGTGGTATTCCAGGGGCATGCTGTCAAAGGACACTGCTTGCTTACTATATACTTCATTATTATTCCAATCCTCAGTCTTCCACATCTGCGGAGCCTGAGGGAGGGACTCTGCAGATTTGTCAGAAGGTAGCCACATGTCCTATGCCCCTCCAGTTCCAGTCAGGACAACGAGACCATCTCTGTCCCTCAGAATTGCCTTGGTTGTTGTTTAGGGGAATCCGCAACTACCCAGGCCCATGCCGTCATATACCCTGTCTGTGATCTGCTGGAGCAAGTGAAGTAATGGGTCCTGCAGATCCAAAGCTGTAGGATTTCCACAACACAGAGCAACAGCAGGATTAACAATGAGGAGTTCCAGTGATGGCCGGCCCAGCATCAAGAGTGTAGCAGAAACCAGAGGCCTTGAACCAGACCAATGACTCTTTGCAATGAACACTTGCAAGTGAAAATATATGAATAAAAGGGTCTACTGCATCACTCACTACGTCACATTGGTGTGGGAGGTCCTATATAGGTGTTGCTTTTATTGGTTAATGAATAAAGAAGACTGCCTTGGCCTGTTGATAGGGCAGAGTGGAACTAGGCAAGGAATACTAAACTGAATGCTGGGAGAAAGAAGGAGGATTCAGTGAGAAGCTATGAAGCCCCTTAGGAAACAGACATGCCGGACATTACCTGGTAAGCCACAGCCTTGGGGCAATACATAGATTAATGGAGATGGATTAATTTAAGATAGTCATAAATATGCTTAAGCTATTGGCCAAACAGTATTGGAAACAATATGGTTTCTGTGTGGTTATTTCGGGACTGAGCAGCCAGGAACAAACAAACAGCCTCCTACAACATCACATTACAGCTTCTGTGACTAAATTGATTTTTTTCCTTCTCTCTTTTCTTTTTTCTCCTAAATTTTATATTATTTTATTCTGGGGAGGAGGAGGTTGTAAGGGCAGAAGGTGGATATGAAGGGATGGGGAAATGAATGGAATGGAGATGCATGATGTGAAAGACACAAAGAATAAATAAAAAGAAGAAAAATATTGAGAGTAGACACAGTTGGCTCTTCCAAATCAAAGGAGTGATGCCATCTTCTCAGTGCTTAGCATACTGTTGCCTATGGGTTTGCAACATTTATCTTTACTATGTTAAAATATGACTCTTGAATTACTAGATGTTTGTTTTTGGCCAGGAATGACGGCACAGACCTTTACTCACAGTATTTGTGAAGCAGAGGTGGGAGGATCTCTGAGTTGGATCCCAGATTGCTCTACATAGTGAGTTCTAGGACATCTAGGGCTATATAGTAGACCCTGGCCTAAAAAGTAAAAGAATAATAATAAAAAAAATAACATAAATAACTTCCATTTCAATCTCTCTCATATTTCCCAATTCTTTGTTAAAATTTCTGTCACTTCATACACCTAAAACACGCAAATATTTCCTTGTCCTCATAATGCTGAGATGAAATAATAGCTACTTTAAAGTCCTTGAGCTGGGCATGGAGGCAAACTTTGAGAATCAGAAGTGAGAAGCTGACTCTGGAAGTGCGCTCAAAGCCAGACTGGGCTATGTAAAGATGTATGTGACTAAATCATAGAGGAGTGAAAGTTTTGTCTGATAAATTCTTTCCTGAGGATGGCACTTATTGATTTCACTCTCTTGAAAACTTGATCTTTTTTCCCTGGCTGCTTGTGTGAAGCATTAAGTTCTATCCCAACCCGTGGGCCATCACATGTCTCAGACTCTGGATCCTACCGAGAGTTCTTGACAATGTTCCTGTTTTGGTAGGAAACCAACTAGACTGTGTCCTAATTGCTACCCAGTGAGTACAATGTATGAAGGTTAAAAGCAAAGAGGGAAGAAATGAAACTATCCATATTCTGCTCTAATCTAATACTGTGATCTGCCACCCCCCAGGGAACACTGTCAAGTCTTCAGCAGAATTACCATGTCCACAAAGATCCATTTGGACAACCTGAAAAAGGAGACCATGAATTCAACTGACATTTTGGACTATTTAATAGAGGTATCTGTTGTACATGTGGCTTTAGTTCAACATAAATACAGCATTTTTCTCTGGAAACATAACCTGAGTTGGAAATGAAACCTGAAGAGAAGACACTTGAGTTCACCAACTTGTTTCTCCTCAGCATGTTAGCAATGATCCCAAAGGAGGGTTTTGGCAGCAGTTCAGGACTCAGGCCCAGGGCAGGAATGAGGGAAGACTCCTTGTATGTCAAAGGCCCTGCTCAAGTCCAAGGCTTGCACTTGTGTTCCCCTGTTCAGCTTCAGATTCCTCACACAGCCCCGGAACGAGGTCTGGCTGGTCAGACAGTTCTGCTTGACTTGGGCTGTTGAGAAAACAAGAGATAAGCCTTGCTCAATTTTGTTGATAGGGTAAGTTGTACATAAAAGACAAAAATAATCTAAGTAGATCTTCTATCAAACTAGGCTATTTCCCCCACACGTGGCTTTAGTGGATGGCAGAATTCCTCAGAACTGTTAACACATAATAACTTGAAGACATAGCTGTGACTTGAATAATCATGCAACAGGCGTTAAGGATTTGCAGTAATGTCTCAGGATATCTTAAATGTTCAATTCAAAATGCAAAATTGGTGCAAGAGGATGAAGCCTGCCTAACCCTGTGACTTAGAACCCGACTTGGAACCATCTAGGGAAGAAGTACGATCATCCCACCTCCTTGCCATCAGAACCAATGTTCTCAATGAGAAATGTGTGTGTGTGTGAGGGTTATGCTAAATTCCCCAAGAATGTTTAAGTATGATATTCCAAACAGCTTTTCTAAAACGGTGAGACCTGTTACTGAACCGTGTATCTCTCAATCCCTAGCCTGTATTCCTCTGAGGTTCTACCTTCCCGGGACTGGGCTTCCTGTAAGGTAAACAGACTGGAGTCGTACATACCAGGATAGCCGCCCACATAAATGGGATCATTAGTGTCGGCCGAGGTGGAATGGGTGTGAGGACTTTCAGCCCTAACAGGATTCTCATCCACAGTCAGGGCAATGCGGTGTTTGCTTTTCTGGGCTTGGAGCGTGTGCCATTTCCCGTCACAGAGCGTTCTGGAGGCTCTGGGCTCGTATGTGGCTGTTACCCGACCAGCGCCATTGTTGACGTGAAATAAGACCTGAAGAAAGCAAACACTTGGGTGAGGTTTTCTGTTCAAGACCACCGTCTTCTTTGCACTAAATTTCAGCCAGAAGACCAAGAAGCCATGGCGCACAGAGCCTTGATGAATTGTTCCCACTGTGGGAAATCTAAGGGCCAAGAACCTGGAAATGAAATGCTAAAAACAAGCAAGTAGGTTCATGGGAGCCTGCAAGGAGACTTCTGTTCCGCTGGACTTCTCTGCGTGCCCTGGTGCCTCCTACTTACACGGACACAGTCAGATTGGCTCAGAGCTCACGTCAGTGACCTCACTTTAATGGAGGTCATTCACATTTATTTATTGTGTGTATCTGTGTGCCCATGCATGAGCACATGCAGAAACCACAGAACAGCTTGCTGGGATTGGTTCTTTCCTAGCATCCTGTGGATCCTGGGGGTTGAACTGAGGTTGTTAGAATTGGCACCTGGCATTTATGCCCAGGAAGCCATCTTGCTGGTTCCTACTTACCTCCTTAAAGTCTAAACAAGATCACAGCCTGAGAGGTGAGAGTAGGTAGGGCTTTAGCGTGTGAATTTGAGGGACACCATCTTCCTTGCCTTCCAAAGGGAACACTGAAGCATCTTATAATAAAACTGGTGTCAGAGCTCACTAGGAGCGGGCAACCCATGACGCCAATGTCCATGGTTTCTGTGGCTTAAGTGTGGCACGGCATACATGCCCATTTCTCTCATGTGCCAGGCAGTGGGATGGATGGTAGCTCCAGCTGAAGATGCAGCACTGGCGAAGACACTTGGGACGTCTAGTCCCCAAGGGTTGAAGTGTACACGGTCTAGGGGGTGTCACCACCCAGTGGCAACACTGAGACCCCAGGCCATTTGTGCCAACAGTCAAATGTATAGGGGCCCCTGAGGACCAACTGCAGGGGCCCCAACTGACACCCCACAGAAAGAGAGGGGACCCCAACTCCCCTCCACATGCTCACGTGGCCCCAAAGGGGAGGAAAGGGAGAATGAACACCAGGAACAGCTATGGCATGGAGGCAGGGCACCTACCTTGCCGTCTACAATCTCTAGGCCAATGGCATCCACTTTGGCACTGCTGATTCCCAGGAGGACGCCATTCTTAGAGGAGGTGCGGAACTCCAGGGTGATGTTTAAATCCAATCGCACTCTGTAGCCTTCCTTGACTGAAAAACACAGGACACACTGTCGCTGAGAGAACCCACAAGATGGACTTTTCAGGCTGCCTTTGGCTGGCTAAGCATTCATGGTATCGGCCAAGTTCAAGATCGTGCTACGCTCCCACCCCATCCTCTGGGCCTCAGCTCTTCCATTGCCCAGTAAGAAGAAGCATTGCTTTTTTTTTTTTTCCTGCTTCTGTTTGTTTTAATGGAGTCTTGCTGTGTAGTCAAGCTGGTACCACATATGCAATTGTCCCGACTATGTGTCCTGAGTGCTGAGATCACGGATGTACACAACCATTGGTACATTGGTACACTGTCATTGAAGAGGGTGTTCAGTCACAAACCAGAGCAAGCACTGGCAGGGACTTCGTCATCTGCAGCCCTGGGGACATCTCGTGCCTTCAGTCTGGTGATCTTTCCGTGTGTTGTAGATTTATTCCCCTTGGTCTTTAGCTTCTTAATTTGTATGTACCTTGGATAGCATCCTTTACTGTTTTGAATCAGCCTCTACAGTAGGTGTTTTCAAAGTGGGGATTGAATAATTTTATTCTTTAATTCAAGTGACAAAAAGAGTTGGATATTGTTAATAGAAGGCATTTGTCACCATGCCTGGGGTTGGCAATAGAAGGCATTTGTCACATGCCTGGGGCTGAATGAAGAGGGGAGGGTGATGCTATCATAGCCTAGACAGAAAAATGTCCTACTTGCATATGTTGGAATTACAGATGCACACGCCTGCTTTTTTTTTTGTTTGTTTGTCTCTCTAGATAGGGCTTCTCTATGTGTAGACACGGCTATCCTGGAACTAACTCTGTAGACCAGGCTGGCCTCGAACTCACAGAGTTCTGCCTCTGCCTCAGCCTCCTGAGTGCTGGGATTAAAGGTGTGCGCCGCCGCTCAGCTGACACATCTGCTTTCTAATTCAAAGGTCTTTATTAACTTGGACAGGGAACATGCCCTACATAAACCTGGGGAATGGGCAGGTGAAGCCAGGAGCTCGTGACTGTCCAGATCTGCCCGGAGAAGGCCTCGTTAGGCCTCCTGCAGAACACAAGTCTGGTGCAGGCTTCTGCACAAACAGGCAAAACACTAGAAAGAGATCAGAGCACTGAATGGAAGAGACACGGTCTTAGGCAGTCTTTCCAGCTGAGTCCTAGCCTCTCAGTGTTTCCTGGATCCACATCAGCTTAGAGTACACACTAAACCCTGGTGCTCCTTCCAGACATCAGCTTAGAGTGCACACTAAACCCTGGTGCTCCTTCCAGACGTCAGCTTAGAGTGCACACTAAACCCTGGTGCTCCTTCCAGACGTCAGCTTAGAGTGCACACTAAACCCAGGGCATCCCTTCCAGACTGCTAAGAGCACGTACCAAGAGCTGCGTATCCACTTCCTTCAAAGAAAGTTCCTTCTTGGGCCAATGCATAGCACCGGCCCACTGCAAAGGCCGACGCGGGGCTGTCTTTATCCAGCTGTTTGCTGTTTACTGCCACTTCCCCAATGCAGGCAGGGATGCTGTGGGTCGTCTAAACCAAGAGAGACAGGAGAGGAGGTGGCGATGATGACACAGGGCATCTTTCTCCTGTACTTCGCTGAAACTGTCTCAACAACACACATAACTCCATCTTGGCTTTTAAAGCGTAATTGTGGCAATCCCTCACGTGAATGTTTCGCTTTCTCCCCTCACTCCAGGACTTTGGTGATAATGTAGTGGAAGTGTGTTCTCTCTTTTTCCTAAAATACTCCTGGAATCCAGACTGCTGCTGTCACTAAAATACCATACAAATTGTCTGGACTTTTCCCGAGTTGCTTTGGGACTGCCTGCCTTCATTAGCTGGAAGGCAGAAAAAGCTGGAAGGATGGCTCTGAGGGTAAGCCCAGCACATGACCTATGCACATGCGCTGAAGGGTCTGCACCTTCCGGTGAGCCCCAGGTTCAGGCAGAATAACTTAAACAGAAGCATCAGAGAATGATGGCCTTGTACGAAAACACAACCCCAGCAAGGTGGCCGCTGCTTACGTTCCCAATGTTCCTGGCCCTGTAGTGGACAGGAAGGCCTCCAAGATACAGCTTCCCTTCCACATCCAGTGTGGTTGCATTGCCCACCACAGTCACAGTCGGGGACTCTTGGCCATCAACAGTCAGGAAACCCTTTCTTTTAACGTACTCCGTCTTGACCTGCACGGGATGAAAACATCCGGAACTTGTAAACTATTTAAGAAAACTTTAACAGTCTGTGCTTCTTAGATCTTTAAGAGCCCAGGTTCTGTGGAGGGCTCTGCCTGTGGCACAGCCAGAGCTGAGGATGTGGCTGACGCTTATGAGAAACGGGAAGACTACAGCCAAGCTCCAGAACCCTGGTTACCAGCAGACACCACAGTGAGCGGCTCGGTCCTTTCAGGCCACAGCCGGGCCTTACTGGCTTCCTGTCAAGTCAAACACATTTTTGAGGCCTTCAATTCATTCCGAAACCAGCTGCTGAGTGCTTAGTGAGTGTTCAGAACAAGTGCCTGGAAGGATTCAGGAAGCGAAAAAGGGCCCTACTGACAAGATGCTTACATCACTTGGAGGTGATGTCAAACATAAGGCCAACGTGGAATCAAAATGCATAGCTTCCCTTCAAGAAAATGCAATCAGTACCAGAGATGGAGGAAGAAAATTTGGGACAGGAGACAGGGCCTCCAGAGAACTTACTGTGTGCCATTTGCCATCACTGAGTAGTGTAGGATGAGAGACCTTGGTCCGGCCCTTGCCAAGGTCAAACATGAAGTGGAGGCGGCCCTCATGGAGCTGGAGCGTGGCATAATCCATTTGGTTCTGATTTGCCATGTAATAAATAAGGCCACTGGAGGCAAATGTCCGAATGTTCAGCTGAACCTGGAGCCTGAGAGAGAACAGGAAGTCAGCGCCAGGGATCAGGAAGATCAGCTTCCTGTGTTAACCACTGCTGCTTCAGCATGTGTATTTAGCTTCTCAAGAGAGCGTGTTCATTCACTTGTGTGCCCATTCATGGCACAGAGGGCCACTGTCTGATGGGAACAGTTCTATGACAATCAACGAGAGGTCCCTTAGGCCTGAAAGGAAGGCTAGACCATGTCACAGTTGTCCTGTATCACTGAGAGGCCCACGGGTTGCTGTACTAAGCTGTTAGAGTGGACCAAACTCTGAAAAGCTTATAATTCAGTTAAACCCCGAGTGTCAGAAATGGGCAAGACTCCCCTACAGGCCAAGAGGAAAGCCTTTGTCTGTTTTATGAAAATACAGAGTATGTGACCAAGGGAGCCTGATGAGAGTTGACAGATGGGATCCTTGCCTGGGTCCCTGTGGGCACTGAACCTGTCTGGTACGAGCACGTTTCAGAAGTCAACACCACACTTGCCTCATCGTCTAGCAACGAAAACCTCAGAGGGACCTCAGGAAAAAGCTTACCTCTTTCGGACATCGGACTGATTCAAAGGCAACACTAAGTGGCTGTTTTCTGAGAGGCCAAACTGGTGAGCGCCTGGAACAAACCCTGGAGCCGGGTCCACTGTGCAGAGTTCCTGTAAGAGGCGGATGAGGACCCTCAGCCACTGTAGCAGGACCCCGCTGACACGGGCGTGTTCTTCCACAAAGAGAATGTCACAGAAGCCGCTGTGTCAGAACAGCAGTAGCTGCCACTGTGCTCTGACTTCTGACTTATCCCGAGCTCTGTTTTAAACCGCGTGCCTTCATGTCCTCTCTCCCCAGAGAGCAGTCTGAGCTTCCTTCCATCTTTTACCATCACCAAAGTTCACTTTCCCTCAAATAGATAAGGGAGTTCCTCTGTGAACCTTCCTTGGGCACAAGGGACTATGGGGCCAGTCCAAGGACAGCAGTGGCCCAAAGGGAGCTACGGCTGGGACACCACTGGGAGATGACAGCGCCCTCAGGTCTCACGGGGCAGGGTGAGGAGAGAGGAGCCAGGCTGTAAGGAGCCCCAGACTCTAGCCAGAAGTCTAAGAGCACAAGGTAGGGCCTTGGCAGTGCTGGCTGCCCCTACAGCTTCTCATCCAGGACCCCGAGTCAAGTGAGTCCCAGACTTAGCTTTGTGACTTAAACCAGACACATACAACTAGGAAAACTGTCCTGAACTCCTTGGCTCTCCATAGCCGATGCTCTTTGGAGAGAAGCATCTTCTAAATTATTAAAGTGCACCAGAAGATAGAAATCCCAAGAGGAGAAAATGAAGAGTCACTACTAGCGTTTACTTAATGCCTCAGAATCTGACCTCTAACACTGAAGAGTGCACGGTAGCTCACAGAAGTTGCTTATTTCCTGTTTCCCCCCACCTGCCCCTAAAGCACTAAGGAAGATTAGGGAGACTCTACCAAACCTCTTGTGGTGTGCTAGCCACTTGGGGTGCTGAGCATCAGGGCTGAACCCGGGGTACCCTCAGACAAGCACTATTACCTAGTCCCTGCTAGCTGTTTATCACAGGAAGCAAGATCCAGAAATCTACCTCCCAGTCTCCATAGACAAAGGGCTCTTGGGTATTCTGCCATTGGGGGCACAGCTGGAGAACCGGAGGGCAGGAAGAGGGCATGGCTGGGCCACGTTCCCCTCCTTGGGACTCAGTCCCACTTTCTCTCTATCCCTGTGCCTCTCTGGAACTGTCCTGATGCCACTGAAGGAGGTCATGCTTACAGGCTGTTGTAGCGTTGGGGGCTCTGGAGGGAGTTCCCCGTGTTCTTCATGAAGCTCTTGCAGGGGCTCTTCTGCCAGCAAGCAAGTGTCCAGCTCTACTAGTTCAGAGCCAACCGCATGGGTGAAATCCAAAAGTCTACAGACAAACAAGAGAGCAACCAAATGAAAACACCATGAACCAGTCTGGGGGCCCAACTATTTGAGTACTGGGTAGTTGACCCCATTTTAAACCACTGCTCTACTTCCCTTAGAGTAACCAAACTGGCCATCCTTCACAGTGGCCAAGTCACATTGTTCTGTTGGATTG
This sequence comes from Alexandromys fortis, assembly GCF_014885135.2. Taxonomy (NCBI): domain Eukaryota; kingdom Metazoa; phylum Chordata; class Mammalia; order Rodentia; family Cricetidae; genus Alexandromys; species Alexandromys fortis. The sequence continues at coordinate 4,419,144 of NW_026068044.1, read as the reverse complement.
CAGGCTGGTGACTTTGGGTGTTCCTGAATTCAGAGTGGACTCAAGCGTTCTGCAGGCTGGGCTCAATCTCTCTCTCTCTCTCTCTCTCTCTCTCTCTCTCTCTCTCTCTCTCTCTCTCTCACACACACTCTCTCTCTCTCACACACACACACACACACACACACACACACACACACACACACACGTCTGGCTCCCACATCACCGCACAACAGCTTCCACTTAACACTGGTTTCTTGTTCTGATCTGTGCTTGCCACGGGTCTCTCTATTTAGAAGCTCTAGCTGGGTGTCCTGGGTGCCTGGCTCCCACTGCCACCTCCCAAAGGTGGACTCCACCTGTCTGCCTATGGAGTCCAGAGTATTGTGGCTTTTAGGAGCATGAAGTTTCCTCAGCAGTGAAGGGGTGGATGAGCAACTGCTGAATGTGTATACAACTACAGGTAACTGAATAAGGCCCTGCTATTGGAGTCCATGCTACAGGCCTTATTCTCTCTGTTTTCAGGGATTCCTGGGAGGCTGTTTCTCAGAGGAGGACACCGTGGCCGTGGCCCTTGCTCAAGGTTACCTACAGGCCAGCAGTCTAGTAAGGATGGGCTCATTGTCTTCTGCTGCAGAGCCCATTGTGAACTCCTATAAGCAGATTCTGGTCTGTAGATTCAGTCACGACTTTACCCATCAACTCAGTTTAGCTAGAACTTGGGAGAGGCGAGATGAACAGCCATTTGTACAGATGACAATTCTCTTCGTCATGGAGAACAGAGACTTGCAATATTTAATAACATAGCAACTCTTTTAGGGGAAGCCATTAATAAAATGTAGCCATGAGTAATCCAGTTGGGTTCTTGCAGAAGTACACTGGGGGAAGGGATATAGGTCAGTGGTAGAGTGTCTGCCCAGTACGCATCAAGGCCCAGTTCAATGCTCCATACTATGCATGCACACAGGGTTAATGGTGGTTATTTTATTAATAAGATAGGATGGTCAGATCAATCTACCACATTAACCCTTCCACTGGAAGAGACTATCATTATAGAGCAAGGAAATTCACTTGTTACAGAAGAACTTGCAGAACTCTGGACATCTCAAGCAGCAAACTCAGAAGGCAGTTGAGAAAGTGCAAGTGCATGACGAGAACCAGTCACACTTACTCAGAGTCAAAGACCAAGTTTTTGATACAGCCGTGGAAAGAAGTCCTCATCCTGAGCATCGGCGTCCCCTTGTCCATCGGAAGCCCCCCTACGTACAAGTTGGCTATGTCGATTGTCCTTCCTTCGGCTAATGGACCCAACTTCATTTCTACAGGACTGCTCTCGTCCATTTGTATGGTGATGACTCTGCCAGATGAAAAGAGAAATCGGACTTTTCAAGCACAGTGAATAGCTCCATTGTCATCGGCAATTCTAGCAAGTTCTTTAGGACTAATAGATTTTTGTCCTAGAGACAAATTTTGGCATGGTATCTATGTGAATCCCACACACAACACAGAAGAATAAAATCAATGGATACATCACTGAATTCGATTGGTTATTAGAGCAAACGTGTGTGTTCAAACACCTCTTATCCTATTGTGAAAATATCCAGTGTGCCTCAAGCACAGGTCTCCAGCTGGAGAGGGAAATACATGGAATGCTAATTTGATAGCTTTAGCTGTAGGCAAGATACTTCGCACTGAAACCAGCCTACTGTTCACCATTAAATTCATCCACTTTGTAAGGATCCTCAGGAAAATTTCAAAAACATTACTACAAAGCAGAAGAAAGCTGACATTATAGTAGAATTCCAGCAAATTCCTAGAATTGTTTCGAAACACGAAGAACCATGGTTGCTAATGACATCGTGGGAACCATCTCCGCCATCTAAAATCACACCGAGTATTCGGCAAGGTTCCTTCAGAGGTGCTCCCTCATCTCAGCCTCCTGACACAAAGACCTGAGAGCTAAGATACCTTCGATTCCTAACCACGGAGATGGAATGTTCTTGTCCGTCACCGTAGGAGCCAGTGGGGGCATGCAGCAGGGCCTTCCGCAGACTGGTCCCATCCCCGGAGTTGACATGCACTTCAATGCGGCCTTCGATCAGCATGATAAAGAAGAAGGGCTGCGGAGGATGCATTTTCCAAAACAAAATACGTTACTGAAGGATTCGCGGCGCTTCCACCCTCCACAGATAACGTAGGCGTGTTAACGCAAGGCCAGCGAGGGCACGTGTCACCAGCTCTCACACGTGCTGGACTTGGTGTCTGCTGTCTCGTCTGCACCCCTGTGGTTTATCCTCCGCATCATGCTGACACTGATTCTCTCACTGTTTCTATTCCTGCAATACACGCTAGTTACTGCCACACGACGCACCACCAGATAGACTACTTTTTTCAGCAAGAACTTCGAATTTTCTATTACCATACACATAATTTGATGTTTCCTTTGCCCGTGGACTGCTTCTAGCATTAAGGGTTAGAAGGGTCTAAGACATTTAAAGCTCTTAAAGCTCCCTTGCCTCGTTGACAAAAAGCACAATAGTTTCCCCAGAACTGAAATGTGTTCCCGACGCCCTTGCCACAGCAGTTGCACCCACCCTTTCCACCGGCTCAGGAAGAAAACTTGGATTGTGTGCAACCCTCTCATGACTGGTGGAGGGAAGTTCAGCAGTTCCTCGGAAGGTAAAATACAAAACCACTCTACCAGAAATCCCTCTTGAAGGTCTAGGCCCAGAATGAAGGAAGACGAGGGTCTAAACCATAGCAGAATTGTTCCTGAGTGCCCCAGAGTGGAAAGAACCAGGGCCAACAGTGAACCAATGATGACCTCTGGGATGTACATACAGGGAAATAGGAAGGCATAGAGCCGATCAAATATGCAGTCGAATGTGTATGGAACTTGAAAACCTGCTAAGTAACGATTGTAGAAGATACTACTGTATCGGACTCAATAGCACACACTATCGAATACGTAAGCCACCCATAGATACAGAACAGGCTGCTGCTCCTTGGGGGACACAGGCTGCTAATTTGGGTGATGAAAACATTTGCAACTGGATGAAGGAGGTGACGTCATGACGGTAAGTGCACAGAGTGCTACTGAATGAATTATTGAAGTGGTTAATGTTATATGAATTTCACCTCAACTTAAAAATAGATCAGCGAAGCTCACAAAACCAATTCCAGTCCCAGGCACTTTGGTTAAGTGACCCATGCCACGTGCGGGGTCCATAGACTGGAATTCTGACCTTGGTTCTGACACACAACAGTCACGTGACCTTGGGCGGCCTAATGAGGCTCTCCGAACCTATTTTTCGTCCCGCAAAGTTTAGGCAGCAGTACCGCTGTGCAGGATGCATGATGAGCTACAGAGCCATATCTGGAGCATCAGAGTACACTTTTCCATAAACTGCCCGTGTGCAGGCTCTCCTTCACCAAGCCACACCCGTGTGTTCCCCAACATTTCTTTCTGTCATGTGATTACAGGTCACCCTCTTGTAGGGAGTCTAACTTGGGAAAAAATGCCTTCGTCTCTGCTTTCTGTCACGTCTGGACCACCATGTCCATCACAGGCCACATTGTCTCCTCCCTTCACATTTAGAACAAACAACAAATCCCCCAAAGGATGTAAGGAAGGAGCTTTCGCTCCGCTGCGAGCACCTCACACAGGGAAACCAGGACTCAGCGTCAAAAGTTGCTTTACTTGGAGGGCAGCAGCCTTTCACCTACGCCTAGAAGTGGGACATTGATCACGAAACTCTGGAAATCATGGCGTCATGAGCAGAACATTTGGCAGTAATAACTTATACTCAAATAAATTAAAAAGCACTCATGCAGAACCATTCGGAAACAGCTGCAGTGAACTTGAGTCAGGCATTTCCCACGCATGTTTCTGGAAGGGAAGGCATCTCTTACTGTGGGTCACAGCTACTCACCACATGTGCCTGAGACCAACCAGCCTTCTCCACATCCTTGCCCAGTGCAGCCACGATGATGCCACTGCTGTTCTTGGTGGTGAACGTGGCTAGCAGGGATGATTCTGGTGACAGAGATTTGGGCGGCACCTCCACGTAGCCACCTCTCAGGAAACTCACACTCTGGATGGGCTGGTGACAAAGGGGAGCAGTGAGGTTGGCCTGCTGTTGCAGGTCTGCCTGACTCCCTGCATCCCACCCGCTCGCTGGTTGAGAGCTTTCAGCTTTATTATAGAGATTAAACCACTGGGCATTTACAGAAACTTGCTTCCCACCTCCAATGCACAGCCTTTCCTCACGCCATAGGAGTTCCTCAGCAAATCAAAGGTGGACCTGGATATTTCCAGGTTCTTGATACAGCCCACGTAGCTTCTGCTGCTGACCCCTTTCCTGGAGGCAAGGACAGAAGACCAGTTCACATGCTGGGTAAAAGAGGCCTGAAAATCCCACGTGACAACCCCACAGAGGGGCGACCCCCAGTTTCACATAGTACCTCACAGCTGTAGAGTGGGGTACTCCACCCACGTAAATCAGGTCTTTCTCCAGCCGATTGAGGTCGGAAGAGGCTCCTGGGGTTTCTCCTTGCTTGGTCTCCTTGTCGCTCGTGTCATAGGCGTGGAAGACAGCCAGTAGCCCTGGTGGGAAGCGGAAAGGAACGGTTGATGTGAATGTAAGCTCCTGTTAACACAGTCTGCTTATAAACACGTTTGTTGCGGACATTTGATGCACAGAAACTCCGGAACTGTGTTAATAAAAGTAATCTTGGATCTGGGGACAAAGCCAGAGATCAGTTGACAAAAATTAGCCATAGAGAGTTCGGAGGACCCAGGGACACAGATAGAGAGTCACCGGAAGGAGTAGGAAGGGACTTAGAGATTCGTGGTCTTTACAGTCTGGGACCTGTAAAGAGAGAGACAAACTTGCTGGGTCTCCAGGACAAAGGAGAAGGCCAGTTGGTCGCTCCTCCTCCACGTCTGTGATCTATCAGACTTTCACCCCAATATCTGCCTTCCAACAAATTCGATTAAAAACAACACATGTTCTTTTCAATTCTGCAAATTTGACCAGGGCTATTCTTCACCATTAAAAAGCAAAAGTAGGCAGACCCAGAATATACACAGCTGAGCGGTAACAGTAGGTGTGTGAAAGGAAACAGGATTTGATTCTTGTTTCCAATTTGGCATTTAACGAGAAATACCGAAACCACAGACAAATGGAATAATATCGTTCTTCCAACAATAAGCAAACCCCATTGCTTCTTGCTTCACAGAAAAAAAAAAGCAGCTTTTCAATCAGAATATCACTGGAGAATGTAGTTGCAGCCAAGTGGTGAATGATGAGGGTGGTATACTCTAGGATCATAAGATGTGGCTGGCAAGATAATGGAGCATAACACTGGTTCATAGTGCTGCTTGTTCTCAGAGGGGCAGCCAACACCATAGACGTCTACCCTGTGCACCCACCTTGCTTCCGGTTTCGCTGGAAGGCGATCTTGTACCAGGTTCCGTTGTTATAGCGTCTGTCTGTCATAAGAGTGAGGGGTCCTGACCCCAAATCCACCATCACTTTAACCCTGCCACGGACCAGCTCGATGGACAGAAAGTCCTTCTGTGAAAGAAAGGGCATTTCTTTTTCTTTGCAGATATGTCTTTTCCTCTAGACTTTTCCCACCCAAGTTAGGGGTAGAAGTAACCTCTTAAGAGTCAAACTGGGGAAACGGAGCCTGGGGCCCATAGCTAGTCCGTTACATGAAAGTAAAAATGCCCCTAGTGGTTTTGTAGAATATTATTGAGAATTAAATGAACTTATATCCTTTGTGAACCCAAACCCATATTTTAGTAGGTACACTGGACTTTTCTGGGCTTTTTAGTTAATATTTTTTAAACATTTATTTATTCATTGTGTATACAGTGTTCTGCAGGCCAGAAGAGGGCACCAGATGTTACTCCAGATGGTTGTGAGCCATCGTGTGGTTGCTGGGAATTGAACTCAGGACCTCTGGAATAGCAGGCAGTGCTCTTAATGGCTGAGCCATCTCTCCAGCCTGTCCTTATTATTTAAATTGACAAGTGGGCTGTTTCTGAAAATGACCAGCACACCAGACCAAAAGGGGAGAATTCCTGGAGATGATATTCAAATGAGGATACTGTAGTGAACAGGTGGCTTAGCAGTGAAGGACACTGGTTGCTCTTGCACAGGACCTGTATTTGATTCCCAACACCCACCTGGTTGCTCACAACCATCTGTAACTCCAGTCCCAGGGATCCAGTGCCCTCATCTGACCTCATACATATGGTGCACAGACATACAGGCAGAGAAACTACTCATACACAGAAAATAATAATAAAAATAATTTAAAATGCAGGCCACAGTGGTCACACAAGGAACAGGACACGATTTGAACTAGGACTTGACAGCAAATGTTCCACTGAGACCGTGCCGAGTGGAGGCACACTTTTACCCAGTGCTTCCTATGTTCTGCGTGGATCTTCATGGATTTATGTCAACTGATAAGTGATTTTAAGTGGGAACCTATATAGCATATATGTGTAAATTACAGTAGCATGTGGAAACTGGCTAAGATAAGTTTCATCTATCATGTTACCAAGTCTTAATGAGATACCGCTGTGGAACTCCATTCTCACGCTACAACATGCTGACACCGTGTTCCTTGCAGTGGTTATGACTACCCAAACGGGCTGCTGATGCTCCCGCAGAGAATGTGGAGACCCACACCTGAGCGTGCAGCCAATCACTCCCCGCTTCTGTGCTTTCCTCCTCCCTGTAGTGACCCCCAAGCTCCCCGCAGATTGAGGGGGTGGTGGGATACTTAAGAAAAGCAGAACTGACAGCAAGAGTTTGGGCACATGCGGTGTTTGGGAGTTCATCGCGCACACTGGGGTGAGCCGTCTCAGTCCTGCAGCTGTCCTGGGGATTCTCCTGTGGTTAAGTCCTCTTTCACACTCCTCTACGCAAACCCCATAAAGACATCAGTTCTCCTAGCGAGGTGTGGTGGAGGCATTCGTCTGGTCTGGACTGAACGGACATTTGTCCAGCACTCCCCAGGAACAATCACACAGGAACACAGAGGGCCAGGTGCTCCGGAAATACTCACGGTGCCATTGGAAGCCAGGTAGAAAAGGAGCCCGTTGGGAGAGAAGGTGCTGAAGAGAGCGAGTATCTGTGTCACGGTGGTCCGCAGGGTCTTCTCCACGACCGCGTACCCACTTCCATCGAAATGGAAGGAAGAGTCTTCGTTCTGCGAGCTGTGAAGTAGAAGCCATGACATTTCACCCGCTCTTGGGAGGGCTGGGAGACAAAGGAATTCCGTAATCCTAAACCACGTAAGACTTTTATCTGCATCACTGATAGTAAGAGAGTACGGAAGACAAGTTGCACCCCTAATTTGAACTCGTGAAAACGGAAGTTATCTGACGTCTGAACAGCTCTGAGTACAGACAGACATGGTAACACGAGGGAACAAGTATGCACCGAGAGACTTTGGTTTAAAGTACATTAGAACCACCCCGGGTCATGCGTATGGTATGATCGTAACATAAAGTCTGTGTCTGGATTAGATCCTACCTCCAGGATACTTCATTGTGCATTTGCAATTATCCAATTGGGAGTAGTGGGGAAGGTGAGGGATGGGAGGGGGTAAGATAAGTCTGGAAGACACCAAACCTCAGGTAAAGAGGTTGATAACCAAAGTAACCAAGAAAAACTTGGAAGATGGCCTGAGAAAGATGTACTCCAAACCCAGTGTTCCTTTTAGTTCAAAGGCCGCAGTAACCAAGATTCCATGCTTAACCTTTCAAGGGGCTATGGAGTAGAGATGAAAGACCATTCAAAATGTGCGGGTGGATTACCTTCCAAAGCAGCCACTGCACTTCCCCTCTCGTTCAATATAATTCCACAGGCCAATCGATTTGCCATTCAAGAAGGCCTCTCCCATGCAGCCCTTAAAATGAGTAACCTTCACAGCGGGAGATTTCTGATAGAAAGACAAAAGTAAACACACAATGTGCGTCCAGTTGGCTGGAAGCATACATTCTCCAACTCCAAAACTGCCCTGGAAGCTCAAATCCCGAAAGCCAAATCCCAAGAGAACGTTCCCTGAAACAGTCAGTTTGCAACAACTGGGTTAACTTCCAAGTGGGGACAGTTTGCATTGCTTTGTTTTGTTTGGAGGGGAAAGGGGAGCCGAGGAAGACTCTTGCTATGTGCTTAGCCCAGGCTGACCTCGCGCTCTCAGTGCTCTTGCTTCAGCCTCAAGAATGCTGGGATTACAGGCTTGTGCGCATGGACCAGACCCAGCTCTGGACAGTATCCTAAAGATCAACTCAGTTTCTAGGGGTCTGGGGAAAGCCTGCTATTGGTGATCATCAGACCAGACAAGGGTCGGTGGTTTAGTCCTTGGATAGAGACCTTCCTTTCAAACTCAGAATGTTGAATCCAGTCTAACTAGGTGATGTCATAAAACAAATGCAACGCACTCTCGCCCAACTCCCAGGGGCATAACTACCATGAGAATTAAAACAAGAGAAAGGGACTTCACAGAAATCACTATACATTTATTTAATCCCCCATTTCATCTCCGGAAAAGATCTCTACATGGCAAACAGCACCACTGATTTCCCTTGCATTCATCTTCATGGTTGAAAATGGCCCTTTACCCTGGCAAAACCAGCCCAGCTTTGCGGACCCATTGCCAAAATGAAAACTAGTAAAAGCGGACGATTTTGGTTAGTGGAGGATATACTCAACCAGGAACAAACCTGTCAGCCAGTGGGTCCTGCTCAGACACACTGATTTTGGTTAGTGGAGGATATACTCAACCAGGAACATGCCTTGTCAGCCAGCGGGTCCTGCTCAGACACACTCGGAGAATATTACCTTGATCTGACCTCCAAGCCCTCCCACGAAGATTCGTGTTGAATTGTTTATGTCCAGAACCTTGGCCATCCCAGGAGATTTGCTTGTTTTGACTGGCGGGTTCTCAGCTGAACTTAGTTCCTTTACGCTCAGTGACCCCACGTTTCCAAACCTGAGGTCAAAAGGGGGTTGCAAGAGGAACATTAAACATTTCACATGTCGAAGCATGCCTCTCGTACCCACCCGACCTGCCTCTCCAGAAGTGGCTCCTGCAACCTCTACCACCTGCTCTCCGCGCTCCCAACTCTGCCTTAGTCCCCCAAATCATGTTAAGCAGTTTTTGAGAAACAGACATTTCTTCATATCACTCCCGTATTTAAAGTCATTACTGAGTTAAGCTTCCTCTGAATAAAAATTACTCCTTTTGCTACGACACCACTTTTTTATATAGCGTCAATGTTTCCAACAATGCCATCCACCCCCCCCCCAATATTATAGAGAAGGAAAAGGAAAGTCCTATGTAAGACTTTCTTAAATAACTTAAAGGAAGTTATTTCTGGGGCGGGGGCTTAAGAGGAAGAATTTGGCTTTGTATTTGAATTTTTAAAAAAATATTTATTTATTATGTATACAATATTCTGTCTGTGTGTATGTCTGCAGGCCAGAAGAGGGCACCAGACCCCATTCCAGATGGTTGTGAGCCACCATGGGGTTGCTGGGAATTGAACTCAGGACCTTTGGAAGAGCAGGCACTGCTCTTAACCACTGAGCCATCTCTTTGTATTTGAATTTTAAGAAAGCACGTTTCTCATTGTCACCGCCCTCTCCCCCTTCCTCTGTTGCCTTTTACTGAATCCTCTCCGGTGGAAGATGCCATTTAATAAGGCTGATAAGTTGTTCCCCCTGGACTTAGACCTTCTAGAAATATGTTAGAAAATAATCTGGGGGTTGGAGAGATAGCTCCGTGGCTGAGTCCTGGCTGCTCTTGCAGAGGACCTGGGTTCTATTCCCAGCACCCACATGGTGGTTCACAACCATCGGTAAGTAGAGTTTCTGTGAATCTGATGCTCTCATCTGGCTTTTGAAGGCTCTGCACACCCATGGTGCATATACATATATAGAGACAAACACTCATATACATAAAATAAAAATAAATCTTAAAAGTGAAACAAGATATACATGTTTTCCTTCTTACGACCCTTGCTTCTGGCAAAAAAAAAAAGGATTATTTTAATTTTAAAAAAACCCACCTCATTCCTATATTTAATATAAACCCTGCATTGGTTGTTTATAATCCAACTTTACCAGCGACTCAAACTTGCTCATGATATGTGTCACAAATGTGTTATAAGGTAGATAAAAGGAAGAAAGATGCTGGAGGACCTCCTCTGCTACCTGGTTATGTAGATGCTGTGCCACCTGTTGTCATTGATGGAGACATCTGGGAATTCCAACCTTGTGGACCCGGAGCCCAAGTCCCAGAGAAAGGCCACCTTTCCCCGCCGCATCTCCACTGCGAGAAAATCGGACTGTGGGGCGGGAAATGAGTAGGGATGAGTTACATATTGCTATTTACACAGCCAGCCCAATGCTTCAGTGCTCTTCTGTCAATAATAACCCCGGGGCTGGAGTGTGGAGATTCCTGAGGCAGAAGGCAGACCTGATGTTAGTGTTCCTGCAGACTGACCATCCACAAGGCCTCTCGGGAAGCTCCCAAGGACATTCAAAGGGTTTGTCACCAAGCCAGAGGAGAATGAGGCAAGGAAGGTTCTGGCTTCCTTCTGTTTCCGGAAGGCACCGATAGGTGTGGCGTGCATATTAAGACAGGAGCCACAAAAGGGAGTGAGCTCTGCTTCACGTCTCCTCTGTGTCTTAACATCTCCTCCCTGACATCCCCAAGTCCCAAGGGCTTGGATCCCTCCTGAAAACAGCCAAAGGAGCAGTGGTCTTCTCTAGGAATCTCGTCATCTGAGGACCACAGGCAGCTCCTCGGCAGGAGGAACGTGGGTGATGCCGGACAATCTGAGACTCACCTCAAGTCGACAGAGGCATTACTGGTACCCAAGGTGTACCAATAAGGTTGCAGATGGGGACACTGGTCAGATGTGTTACTTTCCTACTTGTGGAGTTCTCTGTACGTGTGTGTGTCCATGTGTGTGTGTAAGTTCACATGTATGTATATTAGCATGGCATGTTCACAGGGAGGTCGGAAGACAGCCTCAGGTGCATGCCTAGGTGCTATCTACATTTTGAAACGGCCCCTAGTACTCACTGACCTGTACTCACTGACCTGGTACTTAGCTAAGCAGACTAGGCCAGCTGACCAGGGAACCCCAGATATCTGACAGCCTCTACCTGTCCAGTTTTGGAACACAAATGCAAACAATAATGCCCAGGTTTTGTTTGAGTGGGTCCTGGGAATCAAGCTCAGATTCTCAGACTTACAGACAAAACCTATCTGCCCAAACCTCAGGTGGTTACTTTTGCATTTATTTGAAATTCAACACGACAGCTGTAGCAAAGGGTTATCCCTGATGTCAGGGTGGTCACCGTGATGTTTCCACGAGAGTATCATCCCCCAGGAAACACCTGTATTCCCAAACATCCGGGTCGCTCACTTACACTGGTGCTGCTGCCAAGGTAGAAGAGAAGGTTGTCAGGCTCTTGCGTCTTAACGGTCAGCGTCAATGTGTTGTAGTTGGCAGAGGAAATCTGAGGCTGGTAGGCGCGGATGCAGTCTCTGTCCGCAGACACAGCAACCTTGATCTGACGGGAAAGGGAAAGCATCCATGACTTGGTGACACACAGGGGCAGGTTTTCAGGATGCTGGAGATGCCCATCTACCGTGTCTGTGAAGCATTTCTCCTGTACATAATTCATAACACTTTTGGCGTCACAGAGCGAGACATCGCAGGCTGTTTAGATACCGGGCAGTCATTTAAATTAGGCTTTGCTTTATTTGTTTATTTAGAGACAGTGTCTCACTGTGTAGATCAGGCTGGCCTCCAATTGAAATGTATAATCCTCCTTTCCTCAGCCTGGGGTTATAGGTGTGTGCCACGACGAAGAACTTAATTTTTCTTGGTTTTGGTTTTGTTTGTTTAAGATTTACTTGATGTATTTTGTATGTGTGTGTTGATGTCTGCATGTGATTGAGGACTTCCCAGAGGCCAGAAGAGGGCATCAAAGTTCCTGGAGCAGGAGTTACAGGCAGTCATGAGCCACCTTCTGACCTGGGTTCCTATCTCTGGTCTTCCACAAGAACAGCAAATGCTTTGACTGCTGAGCAGTCTCTCCAGCCCTTTAGTTTTCCTTTTTTGTTTTTTGAGACATTAATCGCTCTGGTTGCAGACCAGGCTGGCCTTGAACTCACAGAGATCTGCCTGCCCTCGCCTCCTTTAAGTGCTGGGATTAAAGGCTGCACCACCAAGCCTAACCCCAGCCCTTTAGTATTCAATAGGCTCAGTTACACAGGGAACTGTCTCACTTACGTAAGAGTTAATCCCTTGTTCCTGTGGACTCTACCACCCGACCCACAAGTAGTTGTTGTGAAATATTATTTTAACTAGGCAAAGATGTGTTACCTTTGTTTATGCAGTGAACTATTATAGTAACTGTGTAAAGTTGTGCTCTTTTGCTTATGAGTCATTTGTTTAATGATGTAAAGATGTGTTGAATTATGTAAAGACATGTTGCATCTGTTCCACCTTGCCTGTCCTAAGGCACCTGATTGGTCTAATAAAGAGCCGGACAGCCAATAGCTAGGCAGAGGAGGGATGGGCAAGGTTGGCAGGCAGGAGAATAAAGAGGAGGAGTAGTCAAGGCTTGGGAGAGGAGGAAGAAGGAGAGAACAAGGGACACACCCAGGGCAAGAAGCCAGGTAGATGCCAGGCAGACACAGAGAAGCAGTGAAAGTAAGTTATGCAGAAGTAAGAAAGGTAGTAAGCCCTAAAGCAAAAGGTAGATGAAAAGAAACAGGCATATTTAAGTTAAAAGAGCTAGCCAGAAGTGTGTCTAAGCTAGGCGAAGCATTCAAAACTAGTAAGTCTCTGTGTCATGATTTGGGAGCAGTTCGGTGGCCCAAAAGAAAAAACCTGGTACAAGTATTTGATCTCTTTTTTCCTTCCTTCCTTCCTTCCTTCCTTCCTTCCTTCCTTCCTTCCTTCCTTCCTTCCTCCCTCCCTCCCTCCCTCCCTCCCTCNGAGTGCTGGGATTAAAGGCGTGCGCCACCACCGCCCGGCGATGATAATTTCTTAAATAAACACAAGGTTAATATATTTTTATATCACTCAATAAAAGCTATAAAGTGTTATTAACTACATATTGCTCTCTTCATAACTATCTGTGAATAGATTTTCTATCAATCTCAACTCTTCCAAGTCTGCATTAACCATGAGATCTAGAACTATAGGTTTGGTTTATGTTGACTTAGGCTCTCCATGACAATGAGGTAAGTCAGAGTCCATGTGAGCCTGCATCTCTTTATAGAAAGGCAGACTCTAGGAGAGACCAGAGTGCCTTTGCCTAAAAAGCTGCAGAAAGACCAAGCTGGGATCAGGGGTCACACTCTTCCTCTCTAGGGACCCACACTGTGGCAACAGCACTCTCTCTCTCAGGGGGCCTACTATGTGCTTGAGAACGAGTGAGTTGACCCCCGGGTAGTTACTGAACGATTCCCCAACTTTGACCTCTCTGGTGTATCAGGCACTTAGTGAAGGAGACTTGAACAGCATCTCTAGGCACACAAACTGTTTTCTCAGAGACCTGGAGGGCGAGCTCACACTGCTCAATCTGGAGAATACTCCCACCATTAAAAATTAATTGGTAGGGGCTGGAGAGATGGCTCAGTGGTTAAGAGCATTGCCTGCTCTTCCAAAGGTCCTGAGTTCAATTCCCAGGAACCACATGGTGGCTCACAACCATCTGTAGTGACGTCTGGTGCCCTCTTCTGGTCGGCAGACATACAGACAGACTGAATATTGTATACATAATAAATAAATAAATATTTAAAAAAATTAATTGGTAAATTGAAGGGACAGCACCAGATGGAACCACTCAATGGCCTCATAGCAGGAAGCATAAGCTATGATCAGGCATTAACCATAAATTCCCATAAAGTAAAGACAGCTTTTTCTTAAGCCTCTTTGAAATACACTAAACATGAGCGGCATTCTAAGAAAAATGGTTTAACTATCCCAAGATGAGCCTAAGAGGACATGGGGTTATTGAGAACTGGAAAGTTGGGGCTGCTGAGCCCAGGACCTGTGAGCAGGAGCCCAGGACCTGTGGGTCATGTTATCACAAGCCACCAGCCCAGCTCACCGAAGCTGCCTGTTTGCGGGCCCGGCTAATCAGAAGCTTGATCTCCGACAGGTTTCTGCTCAGGTTTTCTTCCAGCGATTTCATAGGCTTCAGTCGATCGAATAAGAGTTTGGCTTGCACTTCCATGTCTTTCATTTTCCTTCCGGCCAACAGAGCTGATGAAGACAAGGAGGAAAGGGGTGGCAGGAGAGTTAGGCAGGGAAAAAGCAGGGAAGGGCAGTGCTCATTATTAAGACACCGGGAAAGACAGGACAGAGTGACCAAACCCCGGAATACATGAAGAATGCACACATTGGCAATGTGCATTTCCCGGGGCCCCTCTCCTTCACAAGTGGGGGTCTACATGGTAGGACATTTGCATTCTGCATCCTTGTGCCCCCGGCTCTCTCCCAATCAGCAGGCTGCGGGCTTCCAAAAGAGGGAGGGGGCCCACCGACGTACTGGTCATTGAGGAGTTACGCAGAAGGTCATTTGTCTCCTGCACGGTGGCATTCACTCTGGACAGGTCCCCTGATGTGTTGACCACCCTCAGGCTTAAACCCAGGACTTCCTCTAGTGTCCTCGCCGCACTCTGGTTGGCAGCCGCAGCCAGCTCTCTGGCTTTCCTCCCCTTCTCTCTCAGACCTAAAATAAAGACGCGGACAGTCACGCGCCCTGCTGGGACAAGGCTAAAACTACAAGCGTCGTTTTACACAGAAACACATTCCAACCATCGTTTTTCCTGTTGACTACAAAACAAGGCTTCTTGCTTTGTTAATGTCAGTTAAGGCTGCATGTTCCTAGGGTCCATCCATCACCCCATTAAAGAACCAATGAAATAACTTGGATACTTAATTCCCTCGAATATGAGTTTAATGGCACGGTATGACTACGAAAGCAGTGGCTAGTGGCCATGGTCTTAGTCCAGTTCTGGGGTGATAAACCGAAAGGACTTTAATTACTTTGTGTATTTATTTAGTGTGTGCACATGTACGTGTGAATGTTCATGCACTATGGTGCACATACGGAAGCCAAAGGACAACATATGGGAGGGGGTTTTCCCTTCCAGTGTGTGGGTCCAGAGATGAAAGTCGGGTCTCTAGGCTTGGCAGCAGGGGCATTACACCCTGAGTCATCTCTCCAGCCTTAGGCTTCTCTATTTAGTCCCTTTCTGTAAACCTCATCGTCACCTCCACGTCACGTCATGTCTGGATAAGACTCTGGAACCGAAGCCTGGAATCAAGGGGGAGGTGGCCGTGGCTGGACAAAGTGGTGTTAAGACACAGCCTGGACTGGCCGCTACAAGGAACAGCAGCAAAGGGAGGACATGGATGCTAAAGGAAAAGGAACTCTGTTATTCAAGAACCCCTGGGTGAGGACGTCTTCACGGAGCTGTTATTCACTTGAGAATGCCTCAGCACACAGAGAAAAACAGCCATCCCGGAAGAAGCCGTATAAATGTATACAGCAACCAAGCCAGGCATGGTGGCACACGCCTGTAATTCCAGTACCCAGAAGCAGGCACAACACGATCATGAGGTTGATGCCAGACTGGGTTACATGGTAAGACCCCAGAATATAAGCAAGAAAATTCCTAGGCAGTTCTGCCCTTCTCTCTGAACTTCTCTGTAAGTTGGAACAGGCCCAAATAAAAATGTGTTTTACTAAAATAGATGAAGGATAACTTTCCTTGGGGTGGTGAAAAGAAAGGAAAAGAGAAATTCCCAGGTGAGGAAGCACCAGTTGAGTCTTTGAAGCAAACAAGAGGACAGGGCCATGTACACAATGCAGAGAACGCCACTCATTGGGTTATGACTCAGACTTAAAGTGCTGGAGAGCCATGTGCTTCCAAACCATGAGCGTTCAGTGATGAACAGGCTGACTTTACCATGTTTCCTCGCCTGAGGGAGGAAGATCAGAAAATAAAAATTCCTACACTTGTCACATTCACAGTGAGCATGGTACCCCATCCAAGGAGAGGCAATAACCTCTTTTCTTCTTGACCTCTTTGGAAGGTCCCTCTGTCCTTGAAGTGCTGCGTCAAACCCATTTTCAAAGTCAGTAACTAACATGGTTACAAAAGGCCGTAAATCTCTTCAGAGGGTAATCATAACCCTCGAAGGGGTGCCAACTGAGGCACCTGGTTCAAAGCGGGTCGTGGTTTTCACCTCTAAGTCACACTCCTTCGCAAGCTGGAACTTAACCAATCTTGGTCTCACTTCCGACCGTAGTTCCTAAGGAGAGTTTAGGCAGGTCTTCCTCATGCTTATGTGTAACGTTTTTACAACGAGAAGGTAATTACACCACGGAACTCGTTTCTGCTTACCTCCAGGAATTTCTCTAAGTATGGAGAGGGAGTTGTTGGTCAGCCTCGTGATGTTATCCACACTCTCTTGAATCTGACTCGTGAGATTTTTCAACTCATCTAGCTTCAGTGTAATACCTGGGTGAAGGGGGAAGAAAGGGCCCACGTTAGGTTAGTGTGCTAAAACTCTGCCTAGGCAACAGCTTGATCCTTCCTCGTCCATCTACAGCAACACTGAGAGTTTTCCCAACAATTCTTAGCACTAGTCATCGCACGCAGATACTGGGTTTGGTTGGTTTGGTCCTTTCGTCTATGTTGCTAATGCCTTTTACACTATTACTTGTTCTTGAATTTTGTGCCTCAGTTCCTGAAAGCACAAAGGTGAAGAAATGTTTAAACTGTCAGATTTCATGATTTCCTCCCCATGCTGGAACCCGCCACCTTTCTCGTCAAGGCTGTCAAACCCTGATGGTGGTCCCCAACCTGTCATTCTGACCAATCAGCTCTTTTCTATTCCCTTCACCTACTGAGTCGGGACCCGTCTCACCTTCCTTCCGTTTTAATTTACAGTGTTGGATCAAAACTTTTACAGTCTCTGTTCACAGTGTGCAACCACAGCTAGCATTCCGAACACATGAGGAAAGCGTGCAATTACAATTGCCAAGAATCCAGGGTTCGGTGTACCTTTCCCTGTGCAAGCTGAAGCCAACGCCCGTCGGCCTTTATGACTGAAGTGGTGAACAAGAACTGTGAAGATGTGACATTCAGAGGACAGGGGAGTTTCTAAATTGTCTCCTTACAGAGAAACAAACAAAAACGCCCAGGCCCAAACCCTTGGTTCAGTCAGCTACAGTTGGGCCTAGCTCTTGATTCCGACAGCCCTCGGTCCATGGAGCTATGGGAGGGTCCAATGCTATTCCTACAAACTACCTGCATCACTGTGAGAAGCAGATTATACAGCCACCAAAATCCCATGCCTGCGTATTTTCTCACATAGAACAGATTCTCGGCATTTTATGTTATGCTCTTTCATGTCCCAAGTGATCGCTTGCTGAAATTCTCGAACCGTATAGGTATTTATGGAAAAGGGCTTATCATTTATGATTTAACACAGTAACATTTCAATGAGGGCCTATCAGGTTCGAGTCAGATGAAAAATATAAAGATGATGACACTGGATAGAGCCCCTTTCCTCAAGGATCTGGGAGGCTTGAGAACAAAAGAGAAGCACCCCACATCCACCAGGAAGAACAGCGGCAGTGCCAACTCTGGCAACCCCTGGAATTTGGTCGTAAGGAAGGCTCAAGTACAGAGAAGCGTGCACATTCAAGTAAATGGCACTAGAATAAGATTGGGAACCACACGGAGTCGAGATGAGACGAAATTACTACATTAAGGAGAGAGAGACACGAGGAGCTTCATATCGCTCTAGGAAGAGATTGATCTCTGAGGATGCTCATCACCACGTGACCACTCCTCCCGCTCGTCCAAATGCGAACTGACCTTGCTGCTTCCTCCTGGCACTGACGCTTTCCTTTAGAAACCTGGAAGTGCGCTGCAGAACTGCGTTCCCCTGAGAAACCAGGGGTTCCGAGATCTGAAAAACAGAACAATTCACACATAGAAACCCCCCCTAGAGAGAGCAGCCCTATGGGAAGATCTAGAGCCAGCTTCCAGAACAAAAGTCCACCTCAGAGCCGGAGGAGAAATTCAGTGTTTGAGAGGAAGAACACAGAGACATGGCTACGTATATAAAGAAGGAACTTGGCCATTATAAAACTGTTAGTGGGTAACGAACGGCATCAATGTCTTTATCAGAAGAAACTGAGATTTTCCTTTGTCTTTAATTGCAGTCATTAGTCTTCACAAAGAAGCAAAAATGACTTTAAAACAGAGGTGAGATGGTCCAATGCATTTCTAACTATCCGGAAGGCTGGGGCAGGGGGCTCACTTGAATTCAGGATTGAAGGCCAGGCTGTACTGCATAGTGAGACCCTGTTTTCTCAAAATGATTTAAGAATTAAAGGGCATATAATATGCCAGGAAAAAAAACCCAGAAAATACAAACAGTCTCCACAAGAAAAGAATGTAGGTAAACATATTTGAACCACTGAGTGTATGCTCAAAAAATTCTAGAGTAGTGGTACTCAACCTTCTTAATGCCACAACCCTTTAATACAGTTCCTCGTGTTGTGCTGATTTCCGTTGCAATCTCATACTGTAATTTTGGTGCTGTTGTGAATCGTCATGTAAATATCTGTATTTTTCCGATGGTCTTGGGTGACCCCCATGGAAAGGATGTTCAACCCCCCCCCCCGGGCTGGGTAGTGACCCACAGGTTGAGAACTGCTATTCTAGAAGCCATACAAGGAATGCAGAAAAGGAAGATGCACAGTGAAGCCCTGGCTATCTCTCACCAAGGCTGTCTTATTCGCCGTCTTGTGAGCATCAGCGGCCAGCCTCTCTGCTTCTTCCATCATGATCTGAATGTTGGCGTGAACGTGGGCTGCGCTGGTGGCGTTCAGGGACACGTTTCTAACATTTTCAAGGTCACTATCAAGTAAGTATTATGTAGAGACGTTATTAAAAAAAAACGAATTAGTGGAGTCACTCACGAATACAGTGGGTGCCTCTACTGAACTTGAAAGCTTGCTAGTTTCTTTCTTTCTTAGGAAAGAAGCCAGAACTAGGGATCAGTGGCTTCCACTCCACACACCGAAGACATGCCTGAGAAGCTGCCTGTCGTGGCAGCTGCTTTTAATCAACACAAAGTCATGATGACCATTTACCTTAGCGAGCCATCATCACTTCCCACCATCTGTCCCCCACTTTCCATGTTAAGTTCAAGGTACGTGTTGGGGTGCCCCTGCATGTGTGCATTGTGTATAATCTCTCTTGCAAACCATTTAATTTTCAAAAAGCTTTCTGATCACAGGAAGGGGTGCTGAGGTGGTTGGTTCCCAAAGGCTGTACCCCAATTTGATGAGATTCGCTTGGCTTTCAGATAATATGTCAATCAGTTGAACTTCATTCTAACAAGCAGGTGAAAGGTTTAGGAATTTGTCAACTGGCCAGGGTGGGATTTCACTAGCTCTGTGCGGACAATGAACCGTGACAAGGAAGCACTTCATTTTCCCCACAACCTTCTCGAACTGAGCAATTCCCATCCCAGACACCAGCAATTACTGTCTGCTGCTATTGGACAAGAAAATCCAATGATTTATAAATTAAAAATAAGTTATTTAATGTTGACTACCACACTCAAGTTGCTTTTACTACTCTTAGACTAAATTATAAAGATTTTAATCTAACCGTAGATGGAGCCCAAATTTCTTCTCTTTACGGAATGATTGAAGAGGATACAGAGAAGCGGAGGCTCCATCTCCATTCCCTGTGACTGGCTGCTATGGTACTCATGGCCATTCAATTCAGCACATAAATTAGGCGATCATCTATTGGGTCGGTTTTAATTGCTTGTGTTAAGTAACCTATTCATGACCCTGTTTCTCGATGCCTATTTTCCCATTCACAAATGTTCCCACTAAGATTTTTTACATTCATCCTTTATAGCAAAGTTTAGAGTGATAAATTCACCAAATAATTAACACCCCAAGATTAGCTAGGCCTCCTGGCCTAGACTAGGAGGCTGAGTCAGGAGGATCACAAATGCAGGGCTAGCCTGGGCTACACAGTGAGTTCTAAGCAACTAGTGAGAGCTTGTCTCAAGATAAAAGTATGAAGAGGACTGTGGACATAGCTCCGTGTTACAGAGATTGCTTGGCATGCACAAGGCTGTTGGTTGGTTCAGTACCCAGTATTATATCATCTCTCCTCTCTCTCTCTCTCTCTCTCTCTCTCTCTCCCTCTCTCTCTCTCGGAAAAAAACTGTAAATCCCAAGCCATAACCCATAACCCAAAGAACTGAAGTCACCATCTCGGGGAAGGAAGAACAAGGTACAAGACACCAGTATTTGATGTGGTGCCCTAAGTTGGCACCTGAACTTGGTCTCTCAGCAGCTAGTTAAGCCACCCCTTGAGCTACCATCCCAAAGCTGCTTTAACTAATAGTTGCACTTATTGCATAAACTTTTCCTCACCGTGTTAAAAATAAAGCAAAGCTACAGGCCAGCAAGGTTCCTAGACTTATTTACACTTATTTAAATTAGGGCAGTGCTCAAGAGCCTTGTACTTTAACTCCTTTGGATCTGATGCCCTCTTCTGGTCTCTTTGGGCGGCAGCACACACGGTACCTCACACACACTTTTGGAAAAATAATTATATTACAATATTACAAGCATAGACCACCAGGAGGCAGATAATGCCGGATGCGGTTCTTTGAGCACTGACAAAGAGACTCTCAGCACTTCTACAGGTGGAGCATGGGCAGCCACATCCTCAATTTGAATCTCGGACTCCACAAACACAAGATGTGTAGAGAACACAGTGTCCTTGTGCATCTCGTACACAGAGCACTTGAGCACCGTAGGTACTCAGAAAAGCCTTGCTAGCCTGTCATGCAGCACAGTGTTCTGCCTGCATTTCCCCATCATACATGCATGCCTGCAGTAAAGCTGGCAGATGCAGGAGGGAATCTAAATTGCCACACAAGTAAAATACGACCCTCAAATCTTCCATGCACAATGCTTGGTTTGAAGGCATGAGCACTTTCCTACTGTTTCCCAGAGTCCGTGTGAAAAAGGCAAAGCATAGTCGTTTATAACCCCAGCGCTAGGGAGGCTGAGAGAGACAGCGCTTACGAGCCAGCTAGCCTAGTGAGTTCCTGGTCACCAAGACACTGTTCTACAATGTGTTTACAACATTAAGGGGTGACCTCAAAGATTGTCCTATGGCATTCACATGTGTGTCTTCTAAGTAGGCATGTATCTACATATACATACACACATATGCATAGGCATACACGAGTGTGCATGCATGGGTGTGCACACAAACACAGCATCAAAGTGACTCAACGCTGTCATCCAAAAAGCCACCCTCGCCCTGGTCGGTGGGTTGACAGGCACTCCCTGGATTAGGAAAACTCTGCATCCCTACCTGTCGAAAACACCTGCCAGGCTCTGCAGCTCAGAGGCATGGCTCTCAGCTCTGTGGACCAGGTCACGAGCTCTCCGTTTGGACATCTGCATGACCAGCTCATCTACGTGGCCCCGGAGCTTCCTGGTCCACAAAAGGAGCTCATCTCTGTGCCGCTCCAGTTGCTGCATGGAGAAATGAAAACGTAAATAAATGCATGCTGATTTGCCAGTGTGCGTGTATACACACGAATGAGGTGTGTGGCTACTCTGGGAACTGGTATGGCGGCCCAAATTGGCACTTACTGTGAGGGTGTCTTGAACAGTATCCACGTGAGCGGTGGCGGAATCAACCCATTCTCTTCCTTTGGCGAAGAGCTTTGAGGTCAAGTTTTGTTCTTCTTGAACACTCAGCTTTTTCTCCTGCGTCAAAAACCACCAATTAAGGATGTATAATGACAGCAAGCCCGCATCTTTCTTGGTGACTTTGGCACCCAGTGCCACCGGCTGAAGCCAGGAGCCAGGCTGGCGCTGTTTACAAACACACGTAAGCAGTGACGGTCCTAATTGGGGAGGAAGGAGATACTGAGACTCACGCTGAACTCTTTCAGGTTGGCCTTGACGAGGAGCAGCAGGCGGTTGCTCTCCTGGGTCTTGGTCTCAGCTTCCTTCAGGAGCTCCTCTGCCGCCTGCAGTTCTTCGCTGTGGTTTGAAAGGAGGCCACTGGCTGCCTCCTTCAATGCCTTCAGCTTTTCCTGGGGTTTCTGGAACCTCTTCTGAATTCGTGACAATAACTCTTTAGCGGCCCTGATAAAGAGAAATGGTCCACTTAGGAAGTAACACTTGGGTCTTAAAACCCTAATAAGAGATTTTCGAATGATCATAGTTCCTTCTAGGACTATAGAGTGACTTACTTCTTGTTTTGTTTTTTATTTTTTGTCTTTTTTTTTTTAGACAGGACTTGACTATACTCCTTAGACTGGTCTTGAACTCAAAAAGATTCTCCTGCCTCAGCCTCCCTCATTGTTACGATTATGAGTGTAAATGACCAAGCTTAGCATGGATCCTGATTGCTTAAGACTAGAAGCAATTTTTCTTTCTTTATATGTTTTGTATGCAAGTGTGTGTGATGAGGGAAGGGACGTATAAGTGCCATGTCAAATATGCAGAGTTCAGAGGACATTAAGGTCTGGCCCTTACTATGCTTGCATGGATGCCTGCATGCCCTAAGAGGGCATAAGATCCCACTATAGATGCTTGTGAGCCACCATGTGGAAGCTCGAAATGGAACTCAGGACCTCTGCTCTGGTAGAGCAGACAGTGCTTTTAACTGCTGAGCTATCTGAGCCACCATCCAAAGGTCTTGAGTTCAATTCCCAGCAACCATATGGTGACTCACAACCATCTGTAATGACATCTGGTGCCCTCTTGAGGAAGAGACCTGGTCAGTCATCCTCATCAACTTAGACCATGAAACCCAACATGGACAAGTTCAACAGAACCGCCATATACGGGCTGCCCATGCGTGCCTCAGCATCGACAGGGCTAGACGACCTCTCACGCACTCCTTCCCACACTTCCCTGCAGGCTTCTTGTTCTTTTCCTCATCTGAGCCATAAGTGCTGAGAATCTTGGGAACTGCAGCAATACATGGAATCCTGGGAGTTGCAGTAGGTCCCTGAAGTTGGGCGTGGTCTGGTATTGAGTGAATGACTGGCAGGTGCACCAAAGCTGATTACCCAGACTCGAGCACAGAGCATGAATTTTATAATAACTATAATTAGTAATATGATGACAAGTCATTCCTGCAACAACCCGTGACATTGGAAGAGGGATTATCTTGGAAACTAAAAAGTGGAGGCTAGAAAATTCATTTTGAATTCCTGTTGTTTAAAATAAAGGCCCCGAGTCATAACTTCACTTATAGATGGAAGAGAGAAGTATAGAATCTGATTGACAGCTGCATTCTAAACAGAAAGCGAGATGCAATTATAGAACCGGCAGTCCCAGAGACCCAGCCAGTTGGGAGGGAGAGGGGCTTGCCCTGCCTTCCCCGCTTTGTTTCAAATGCATTCTCAAAAAGCGAACTCTTCCTAAGTGGTCTAGAAGCTCTTGTGGCACAAAGGCTCTACTGTCTCTCTGGGTATCCCCAAATCCTGCTATCACATTTGCACGTAGGGTTCACATCTGTCTGTTGAGTGACCAAAGGGTGGTGTGAAGAAGGGGACTCCCACAGGTGGCTTTGGATCTCTAGGACGACCAGCCCGGGAATCTACATCTCACGAAGCTCCTTCATAGGCAAGGATTCTGTCCTACGTGGGGCAGCAGCAGGAGACACAGCTGCCACTCTCGCTGGCGTAGCTGGGCACTCTGTGGTCTTGTTACCTGCTCTGGCATCTTGCTGCCTTCACAGCATTCAGTTCGGTTTTCTCGGGGCCTGTCCGGACTCTCTGAACCAACATTCGAGTGACTGTATCATGAGATCTCATCCCAAACCCTATCCAACCAAGCCTTTCCTTTTAAGTTCCACCCAAGCAAAGCAGCAGGCCAAAGATAGGTTGTTCAAGGGCAAAAGGAATGATGAACCTAATGTGTGTGTCGCTGGGGAAAAGCGTACAGTGCTTACATTAGCATCCTTGTGGAACTGATCTGGAACGAGCACTAGTGAGCCTCCACGTGCAGATCCTGGGACTAAATGATCTGGTCCTACTGTCTACTCTGGTAATCTACTGTCCTGAAACCCAGACAGGCAGGGCAGAGTCTGCATAGACACATACTGTAAACGCAGTTTGCAGGAGGTTGAGACGAGACAATTTTGAGTTCTAGGCCAGCAGGGATACAGTGGGACACTGCCTCAAAGGAGAAAGAAAAAGAGAAGAAGAAGGAGGGGGAGGAAGAATAGGACAGGAAGGAGAAGAAAAAGGAGGAGGGGGGATGGGACAAGAAAGGGGAGAGTGAGGGCGAGAACTTGTCGTATAAATATATATATGAAAACACATAGAAATATGGAAAATAACAGAAAATGCTTGTCCAAGATATCTATCACATGATAATTTACAATAACAAAATTCACAAACACTTACATACTATACTAGAAAGAATAAAGCATGAGCAAGTCTCATGTAACTGGTTAAAATGATCCTCAAACTACCAGATGGAAGGACAATACCAGCTAACAACCATGTGGAAAAAACTAGAAAAGGGTCAGGAAGGAAACTGCAAGCTCCCAAGTCTACAAACAACCATTCTCTGGGGCTGCACACTGTGTGGTTCTATGAGGGCTTGCAGGACCGAGCTCTGTGATTCTGACAGTGTCTGTCTGTCCCAGAATTGATTGTCTAGGTGTTCTCCATTATTCTTCTTGACAGATCACCCTGTATGTGATCTACATAACACTTCACTACGCTCTCTGGTTTGCAGTAGGCGAAATTAACCTACAAGTCACAGGAAAACAGAGCCTATTGCACAGTACGCAGAGATGGACTATACTGGTTTCCCTGGTCTGTTTTCTGTATATGGAGGGGCAGGTACCCATCTCTTCATTTCCTGGACAGCTGGGCCTCTCTCCTCACTGAACTTATTTATTCTCAAACATCTTCTCCCCACTATTTCCTCTCTCCAGCAACCAAACACCTGGTTCTCGTTGATGGTAGTCTGAACAGTGCTCGGGACTTACTTGAGTTCAAAGGTAGCATTTTGGTGCAACTCTGTGAAATTCTTTTTCCTTATAAGTTCCAGCAGAGAAGAAATGTTCTGGTGCATGCTTTGAAGAGCAGAAATGGGTGGCTGGACGTCCCCACGTGCGGTCTCATTCAATGCTGACACCTTTTCCATGATGTCTACAGAGAAGATACGTCACTAGGTAAGTCTCTTCAATGCAGACAAGTAGAGATCCCGGGCATTTCAGGGTCCCCATGCTATGGGATGGTCTAGTCCCTTGGTATTAGGAAGCCCAGTCCAACACTGTTCATGTGCTTCATAAGGCAATCGTGACTCTTTCTACCAACAAAGCACAAAGTCCCCAAAGGAGAGTCCTTCCACGCTACCTTTGATGTTGGCGTGCAGCTGCTCGATGAATGTGGCCAGGGCTCGAGTCCCATTGACAGTTCTTATCGTTGCTTTATTCACCTGCTGACTGCTTGCTAAGACTCTAGTGAGCTGAGAGGGCAGGAAGGACTAGGTTAGTGAGGTTTAATATTATATGAGCTTCTGAACACAAACTGTTGCCTCTTTAAAGGGACAAAATATATCCAGATCATAAAGATGCATGATCATGCAAACCAAGGTAAATATTTCTAGGCTCAGATTTGACTGACTTGATACTGAAATCACCTAAGACACACTCACTGTGAGAAAGGATGGTTTATTTTTACAAGCAGTCTAGATGACTAGCAAAGCTTGTGTCCAATTGTAGAAGCCTTCTTAAGACATTAGTACCCAAGTACAGTCACATATCACCCCAGTGACAAGAGAAAGGACTCCTTAGGAGATACACTGTTGTCCATATACACTGTGTGCTTCCTTATACAAAAAGGCATTGTGTACTTACACCTAAGCCAAATAGTACTTCTAGGTGTGCAAATATAACACACACACATTTAAGTTGTAGCCCATTGCTCCTTGGGCCATGAAGAATACAACATGTATGATTACAGCAAGCTGCAGAGAATATGATAAAATCCAGGAACTCAATGAATAAGGGATGTATGAGCCTGGTGGCAGAGCAGGGATACACTGCCGTCAGGGGAAATACCATCCTGTAAACATTTCGGTTGGCAGCAGCACCATCTGTCACTGTCACCGCAGCAGTATATACTTTATACAAGTGTGCCGGACTTGTACACAGCTGGCGGTGTGGTAGGCTGCTCACACCAGCACACACATCAGCAAGGCATGTGCCACGATGTTGGCACAGTTAAGAGTTGACTGAACAACATGTACTTTTCTGAGATGGGAGACCAGAATGTCATTGTGCAGTGCAGGATCTCACACTGACTACCGGGAGTGGAACCTCACTGCCTGGGAGGTTTTAGTTCCAATGAGACAAGAACAAGTTGTCAGGAAGATTGCCTAAGGCCTAAATCTTGCAGCCAGTAGAGCTGTCCACCTCCAGCTTGATCAGTAACATGGGGGTCATACCAGTACCTCCTTAGGAGTGGGAGTGAGGCTGTGACCATAAAACTCTCAGCCCTGACGCTGACATAACTGTCCTCAGCTGTCATTTCTTTTCAGTAATTTCATAAGTCAAAAGAAGATTGTGATTGTAATATCAAAGACTATCAAATAACAGGATTGAGCCTGCAGGCATTTTCTCCTTAACACCAAATAGAAGCTTCTTTCATGATGAGAAAAAATTATTTTAATCAGATTATTTTCTACACAATATCTGCTTGCTGAAGGACCCAAAGTCCTTACTCAAACATGCAAGTTCTTCTAATATCATCTTTGGTTTCAAATTTTCTGGCATCAAGACAGTACTTTCTTCTGCATGCATGGCTGTGTGTGTCTGAACATATCAAGAAATCTATAATAAAATATATTTGATAACAGGCCCCTCTCACCCGCTACAAATCAGATGTTTTGGTGGTTCATACCCTTCTATGAGGTAAACAAAATAAATAATTCTCTACTGACATGAAAACCAAGCTAATTCTATCTAGGATCTAAAACCATCAGATTCAATTGGCCTGAAACCTGCAAGTCAAGGACCACTAAGTACCAAAGCCACTTCACCTGACAAATCCCACAATGACTGGATTTTGGAAAGCAGGAAAAACCTCAACCATCTTTTAGTTCCCCTTAGGTTAAGGAGAGAAGGCAACCAGGTAAGTTAACCATGCGTGGCAACTGTGATCCGCTTAGGAACCTTTTTCACTACAGAGAATCGTGGGGTTAGAACTGTTTGATGATCGACATCTGGGGCCTTCTGGAACCCACCAGATGGAGCCCAAAGGCTCCCAAGAGCTTCCCTGTGATGTGGGAGTCCCCTCTCTGTGCTGTGATTACCATTAATAAATAAAGAAACTGCTTTGGACCTATAGCAAGGAAGGACTTAGGTAGGCAGGGAAAGCTAGGCTGAATGCTGGGAGGAAGAATGACAGGGTCAGAGAGAAGCCATGGAGCCACAGGAGACAGACATGCTGAAACTTTGCTGGTAGCCCATGACCTCTTGGTGATGCACAGATTAAGAGAAATGGGTTACATCTTAAGATGTAAGAGTTAGCCAATAGGAAGTTAGAGATAATGAGCCAAACAGTGATTTAATTAATACAGTTTCTGTGTGATTATTTTGGGTCTAAGCTAGCCGAGTGGCCAGGAAGAACAAGCGGCCTCCTTCCAATAGCCCTGGGAGGGTGGAGAAGACCTGAATGCTCCCAGGGGCTGCCCTGAGAGGCTGGTGGGAAGTGAAAGGCTTCTGTGGGCCGCCGTGCAAGGCTGATGGGAACCCAAAGGCTTCCAAGGGCTGCCCTGGGAGGCTGGAGGGTAGCTGTTTTTCTTTTTTTTTTTTTTCTTTTTTTTTTTTTTTTTTTTGCAAAGAACTTACCTCCTTTTGCAGGTTTTCTGTTTGTTCTGCAACACCTTCAAGCTGGATTTCTGCCCGAATCTTCTTAGCATTTTCTTTTAATAAATACCTCTAAGGAGGAAAAAAAGAAGCCATATTACATTGTTTACTGTATCACATTAAAATATTCCATTCTTCAGAGAATTGTGGGCTAATTGCTTGTTGGTTTACTGAAAGACATTGTGATTGCTTTTAATAGTTACTTAAAAGCAAAAGGGCTCACTCATTCATCACCAACTGTCAATGACAGCAACGTTATTCCTTACTATCACCTTTTGGGTTGCTCTCAGACAGACACAAATTCAAACTCTGGTCTAGTAAGCAGACTCCAAACAGATGGCATCATAGACCAAATACTGCTTGGTTTCAGTGTCAACGTTATAAATATTAGCTATAATTGTCGATACATGAAAAAGTACTTCCTAAGAAAATTAAAATATATTCAATAAGGAAAAGATTTTTAAGATTATTTGTAATTAAGTGCTTAATCCATCCCAACCTCCTACCCTCTTGTTTAGCTATGCAAACCTTTCACAGCGCTATGAAATAGCCACATTGCTATTTAGGAAGAGTGTGCCTACCTTGTCCAATTTCACTCTGTTGGTAAAAAATAGAAACAATTCAGTTCACATTCCTGCCCTCTGGAGAGTATTGGATAAGAACACAAAGCATTGTTTAGGGGATGGATGAATGGACTACATCAGAGTAAACCACTCAAGGTTAGTTACAGTCTGAACGAACTATGCACTTCATCTGATAAATTCAAAGTACAGCACTATCCCCGGGACCTAACTGGCAGTATAATCATGTATTGACTGTGTAGATGATGGCTGGAGTAGATATTAGAATATCTTTTTCTTTCCTTTCTTTTTGTAGAATTTTAATGAATACAGAATCACCCATCTTTTAAAAGCACATTTTGCTATTTGAGAAAAAGTAATATAAAAATATTTCCTGGAGTCCATAAGCTCCTCCTCAGCACCAGTGTGTGTGTGTGTGTGAGAGAGAGAGAGAGAGTGTGGATGGCTGGGTATGATTATAAGTGTGTGAATGTGAGTGTGAGTATGTCTGAATGTGAGTGTATGTGAGTGTGTGAGTGTGAGTATAAGTGTGTGTGAATGTGAGTGTGAGCATGTAAGAATGTGAATGTATGTGGGTGTGTGGGTATCAGTGTGTCTGAAAGTGAGTGTATGTGAGTGTGTGAGTGTGAGTATAAGTGTGTCTGAAAGTGAGTGTATGTGAGTGTGCGAGTGTGTGTGTATGAGTGTGTCTGAAAGTGAGTGTATGTGAGTGAGTGTGCGTGTATGAATGTGTGTGAATGTATGAGTGAGTGTGAGTGTAAGTGTGTTGGGAGTGAGCACAGACAAGAAGAGCCTCTTTCTGTAAAATACTTTTTAGTAATGACCATCCATTGTCCTACTGTATGTCATGGTGGATAGATTACTGTAAATTGTAATGTGAAGGTAAAAAGTATAATTTAGCAATATTTTTCCACTTAAATTAACATTCCAGAGAAGGGTACTGTCTATGATTCGATTTCTTAACTTTACTCTCCTTTTGGTCCGATCTTTTGATAAAACACAAACAAAAGATTGACCCTTTGAGACTTTAACCATCTTCAGAGGAGGAAGACTATTTTCATATCCTTGAACTCCAGTTAAAATTGCAACACGTAACAGAAAATACTCATGTTTGGCATAAACCAGCACTAATGAGGGACAGATTTGTTATTCCTAGTATTTGTATCTGGATAGCTTTCTCAAATACCCAAAGGTCTGTTGAAGAAGAAGGAGGGCTGCTGCTGACTTCCAGAGAGTGGGACAAAATCCGTGGGCAGAAAGTCCAAGGAGGTGTCCGTGAAGCAGCTCCATCAGAGCTCCCCAGAGACCCCAGTGAGGTCTGGGATGAAGACACTGTCCCTTGCCACCCATGGGGGATCGAAAGGCCAGGGAGCCAAATCCTCCCCCCCCACCCCCACTCCTTCTCTCTCAGTGACAGGTGTTTCTATCCACCATCTCCACACCCTTAGTACCTACCTGGAAATATTTAGTTGTGTTTTCCAGACTTGACAAGATCCCATAAGGAGCAGAAGAGACGCCAGTGAGGTTCATANNNNGCGTTGCCAATAGTATCCAGGTCATTCAGCAAGGGGCCCACACACTCATCGTCACAGGCTTGAAGAGAAAACGGGGAGAAAACGAAAGCTAACGCAAATAGCCTTTGAACACTGAGCGACCGAGTCACGGTGTTACAAAGAGAACACACAGTGGGGCTCCATGCACCACACACCTCATTCTCACTCCAGCCGCAGGGGAGCTGCAATTCTCTCAGAGTAAGGGAAACTCAGCAAGTCAACGGGGAAAGGAGGAGCCGAGCCTCAGAGTGGCCGAGGCATCATGCCTTCCCACCACTTGAACCTTTACAGTGCCACGGCTCATCTAGAATTGGGCCTGTCTACAAGCTGTCTTGGTATTCCCCTCCACCGGTCTCAGAGTGTGCCAGTACTTCCTCCTCCAGCAGAGATCAGGGAAGAACACACCTGGGAGAGTGCTTGCTTCTAACAGTCACAGAATGAAAGTAAAAACCTTTCCCAATTCCGTGATACTCATCCCCTCTAACCTTCTCCCATCACCCACAAAGAAGACACCCAAATGACTTTCCCCTGCACTCGACAGACATCCATAGAAACTGGAGAAAACTAAAGAGACCCAAAATTTGGGCAATATAGATATCACCCCCTCTCCCACACTGATTGGTCCTTAGTTTCACTAAAAGGAAGTATTGATACAGCTAAATTATGAAATAAAAATTATTAGCTGGGTGTAGTACATGTTTCTGTAATCCCAGTCAATAAACAGGAAGATGAAGCAGAATTGTGATGTTTGGAGTCAGCCTGGATCATCACGCACGACCCTACACAATCCAAGTTGTGTTGGCTTATCTGTGCACAACTAAAGGTTTAATTCAAGGAATTGCAATAAAGTGTAAAGTACAGTGAGATTTGTGGTATCCCACTGACCCTGTGGGTGACACAGCCAGGTCAGCAAGGAGAACCTAACATAAGATACACACAGGAGAGTCACCTACACACACAGTCGCTCTCCGTCATGATGTGTCTTGGCCGGCATTCCTCACAGCGGAGTCCCGTGGCTCCTGGCTTGCAAACACATTGCCCAGATGTGCGGTCACAGTCACTGTGGACAGAGCCTTGGGGGTTACAGTCACACTTCTGGCAGCTGCCACCTGCTGCACGAGGGTTGCCATGATAGCCTGTAGAGCACCTACCAAAGCGGGGACAGTAGGTATAGACAGGGCAGTCTGCGCCAACCAGGAACCCATGCAGCAGCTCTGCCCAGAGGCCGTCATCCCTTTTGCAAATGAAATTCAGAGCCCACACTGTAGCACGAATGATAAAAACCCAGGGACAGATACTGGGGCTCAACCTGGAGATCAGAAAACTAAAGCAGCCATCCTGGGGCTCGTATCTTGACCCTGGACTGAAATGGGTTATCCAGGAATCCTCAGTCTGAGACTGAGCTGAGACCTGTCTCCTCCCATCTTATATTCCTCTCTAGTGCTGGGGTTAAAGGTGGGCACCGTCCTCCCCCAGCCTCTATGGCTAACTAGTATGGCTGCTGGGATTAAAGGTGTGTGCTATCGCTGCCTGCCTGGATGGCTGACTAGTGTGGCTGCTTTGCACTGACCTTCAGGCAAGCTTCATTTATTAAAACACAAACAATATGCCACTATAACACCCTCCTCTTAGGAGACCTTGCTATGGATTATCAATGTGGCCTCCCATCTGCACGAACAAATGTGTAGGGGCTCCCAGATCACTATCCTGACTACAGCCCACGTGAGACACAACGAGCGGGTGTCCCTTGCTCCTTGTGACCGTTCTCAGTGCACCTTTCACAGTACTGTCCTTCATAGCCAGGGATGCAGGCGTCGCACCGGAAGCCACCGTCACCTTCCAAGACACAGGTGGGGCTGAAACTGAAAGAAAAACGGTTTTACAGAAACTTCAGACATTAGCTCCAACTCTTTATTTTAAAGTGTTTATTCCTCATCACGTTCTGAACACTGAGTGATTATACCGGGTGGCTGGACAAGCGGCTAGAGCTCAACTCTGTAGAACAAAAGGAATGGAACCCTGCGGACAACGCTATGGGACACACGGAGGTCTCCTGTACCCAGCGTCAGAAGAGGCGTTTGCTGCAGGGTTGCAGCAGGTGAGTGCTAAGTAGATCAGTCTCACAGAGCATAGCCAGCTACCCAGGAAAACTTTCCAAATCAATTTGGAGAGAGGGGTTGCCATATTTATTAGACAGCGATTGAGCTGACAAGGCGGGGGGGGGGAAACAGGAAGACAATGTTGCTGGTTAGTACAGTTCCATGGACTGCTACAATGTGCAGAGGACAAGTCACAGAAAATCTACTTGGCGGAACAGGGAAACATCACTGGCAGCCACCAGGTAGACCAGCAGCAGTAAACTGATACAGCCCAGATGGAGCTTTGGATTAGTATCTTTTTTTAAAAAAAATGTCCTGGTGCCACCTGGAGGCTGAAATGGGTAACTGCAGGCTACCGGACCTGACTCAAATTGGGAAATTAGGTCTGGTTCCTTGCAGGGAAGTAAGCTGGACATCCACAGCGTGAGTTACCAGTCCGGAACCACCTCCAACATCTATCTCCTTAAATAATCAGGCAGACTTCAGGGAAATAAATATGGGGAAGATGAACCAAGCGAGCTGTGGCTTCCCAACTTTGTAAATTCTCGCGTCTCATAGATATGACTAAGGGACTGGGGGCATGGCTATCTCTGTTTGATGGAGGAAATAAAGTGCATTACTCCACAGTGTGGAAATACACACAGTGAATGGCGAAACCGCCACGGACACATTTCTCTGGGTGCACACAGCCATTGGCCACAGGTGTGGAATATATGTATAGACATTATCTTTTTCGACCTAGGACAGAGAGAGCCTGAGGAAGCAAGGTCCACAGGGAGCAGAAGCCAGGGGCAAATCCAGTCCCAGGAGCCAACCCAGTCCCAGGACACTGGCAGATCAGGATTGAGCCAGCGACCAGATCCAGAGTCAACGATCTCCACCAGAACAGGTACAGGGGAGTAATCAGGTACAGGGGTGTACGGCTGAGCGAGTGAGCCAGAGCCAGAGACCGCTAAGTGTTCAGACGTGAACCTGGGACCTTCAAGGGAATAGACCTAAGCCAGGACTCCTGTGGGTCTGGGCATGAGCCTAGGACTTCCTAGGAACTAGGCCTGAGCCAGGACCTCAGTCAGTCTGGGCGTGAATCTGGGACCTCCGAGGGAGTAGGCAGGAACCAGAGATCTCTGCGGGGCCAGGCATGAGTCTGGGTCCTCAGAGGGAGTAGGCCTGAGCCAGGACCTCTGTGGGTCCGGGAATTGGTCTGGGACATCAAAGGGAATAGGCAGGAACCTGGAACCTCTGTGGGTCCGAGGTGAGTCTGGGACCTCTGAGGGAGTAAGCCTGAGCCAGGTCCTTTTGAGGCAATAGACTAGAGCCAGAAGCATTTCCAGGTCCATCTTCAAGCCAGGGACTTCTGTAGGAGGGGATCCAGACCAGGATTTACAGAAACAGGTCAAAGCCAGTAACCAAGGCCAAAGTAGGCCTGAGACAACAAACTCCTAGGGAGCAGAGCAAAGCACAGGAAAGCTGAGCTATTTCCAGGAGCACGAGTAGCCAACAGGGTAACTAGAACTGTGGAACTGGCTGTACCACGAGGAACAACCATCTGAGCTTTGGATTCACTGGCACCTAGAAGATTATTCAACAGAATNACAGGGTAACTAGAACTGTGGAACTGGCTGTACCACGAGGAACAACCATCTGAGCTTTGGATTCACTGGCACCTAGAAGATTATTCAACAGAATCTCAGACAGCCCCAACCACACCTATTAGAGGAAAAGAGGAGCAGAAAAGGTAAGAACACATGCTACACCACAAAGAGCAACACAACACCAG
Source organism: Alexandromys fortis (assembly GCF_014885135.2). NCBI lineage: Eukaryota > Metazoa > Chordata > Mammalia > Rodentia > Cricetidae > Alexandromys > Alexandromys fortis. Next base: position 4,385,114 of record NW_026068044.1, on the reverse strand, counting down.
TAAAACCTAAAGACCCTACAACTGCAAGACCTGAACAACCAAATATGGATGAAGCAGAAGGAAATGACCTAAAAAATAACATCAAGAGAATGTTTGAAACTCTAAAAGAGGAATGAGAAATTCCCTTAAAGAAATGGAAAATAAGACAAACAAAATTGGAAGATATCAGCAAATCACTTAAAGAAAACCAAGAAAAAGAAATCAAACATATGAAAGAAACTATTCAGGACTTGAAAACTGAAATAGAGACAATAAAGATACCACAAGCCAAGGAAATTATAGAAGCAGAAATCATGAGAAAACGATCAGGAACCACAAACACAAGCATGAACAACAGAATATAAGAGATGGAAGAGAGAATCTCAAGCGCTGAAGATACAATAGAGGAAATAGACTCATCAGTTAAACAAAGCATTAAATCTAACAAAAGTTTAACCCACCGTGAAAAGGCCAAATCTAAGAATAATAGGTATAGAAGAAGTTCAACTCAAAAGCACAGAAAATATATTGAACAAAATCATAGAAGAAAACTTTCCAAACCTAAAGAAAGATATGCCTATGAAGATACAAGAAGCTTACAGAACACCAAACAGACTGGATCCAAAAAAAAGTCCTCTAGCCACATAATAATCAAAACACTAAACATACAGAGTAAAGAAAGAATATTAAGAGCTGCAAAGAAAAAAGGCCAAGTAATACACAAAGTCAGACCTATCAGAATGACACCAGACTTCTCATTGGAGACAATGAAAGCCAGCTTAGGAATGCAGGAAGCTGCTGTGTCAGGCTGCCCAGCATGGACTTACCTGAAAGGAGGGCGGTGAGGACAGGTACACGGGGTGCAGTCTCCAGGCAACCCAATCACCTTCCCATAGAAGCCGGGAGCACACACCTCGCAGTGGTCACCAGCCGTGTGGTCGCGGCAGTTCTGACGGTCAGCATTTCAGTGGAAGAGAGAAGCAATGGGAAACAGTCAGATATGACTCTCACCAGGGAACAGCTTTTTAACCAACTGTGTTTCACATCAGCAAGCATTCTTTAATGATTAAGAAGATAGGGCATATTTCTTTATATTTTCTAGAATTCTGGAGCTTTTCCAGATCTGTGGCCTTTATTGACCGTAAGATTACATAAGCCTAGAAACTACTAATACATTCTCCTGGAGGAAAACAGACCCAGGACACCAATGCAGTCAGGACTGAGATCCTTAGAGCTAAAGTAGATGGAGACCAGTGGTGTGCCCATGGGTCTTTAGGGCTTCGTGTGCTTGGTACGAGAAAGGACTCATACATGTGGGTGCTTGCCCCCAGTTGTTGGTGCTGTTTAAGGGAAGTTATTGAACACGGAGCGTTGATGGAGGAAGGCAAGTCACTGGGGGTGGCCTTTGAGAGTTTAAAGTCCTGCCCTATTCCTAGTTCACTCTCTGCTTCCTGTGTACAGTTGACATGTGATCCCTCAGCTTCCTGCTCTGGCCACCTGCTGCCATGACTTCCATATGGCAAACATATGGACTTCCCCTCTGGAACTGAAAATCAAAATAAAC
>NW_026068044.1:4327880-4382413 GCF_014885135.2 Alexandromys fortis | reverse complement strand
GGACCAGCTGGAGGGTCTGCCTGGTTCCTGGCTGTCTTTCAGGTCTCACTGATCACTCAGTGTGAACTGAGGTCAGTTCCCACACAAGCAAACATACCAGACACTGCCCAGTTTCGGGGTCACAGACATCACTGTGGTTGTTGCAACTGCAGGGCACACAAGGAGCCAGCAGAGGGCGGGGTCCCCAGCCACCGCTTTCTGGGAGCTTCCCTCTGTGGTACCCAGGAGCACAGTCCTACAGGGAGGCAAAAGGGACAAGAAAGAGGACACTGGTTAAAAGACAGGCAAAGGTAAATGCTCTTCAGCAAAGACAGGTGGCTAAGGAGCTCATGAGAAGGGCAACACCACTATTAGAAAGAAATGCAGATGAAATCCACAGTCAGAGCTGAGCATGGGGACTTAGACATACAATCCAGTTGGGGGTAAACTGAGGCAGAAGGACTACTGTAAATTTCAGTCCAGCCTAGGCTACAGAATAAGTTTCAAGCTAGCCTAGGCTACAGAGTGAGACACTGTCTCGAAACGCTCCCAACAATAAGACAAGTGTCCTGCTCATCACAAAACCCATGTCTCCAATCAAAACAGCGAGCAGAACAAGCACTGAGGATTAAAGAAAGTGGGGTGCTCGTGCACAGCTGGTACGGAAGAAAGGCAGTGTGCTGTCCTCCAAAATTAAAGGTGACACTAGCCGTGCCTAAGAAGGCTACTTGAAGGAGAACGGCATGAGGGAACTGGAAGAGCCATTCACACCCCCTTCCCCACAGAGCTATTCACAAAAGCAACCCACATCCCCACAGAGGAACGGACAGATGGGCAAAGTGAACATGTCCAAGTGACGGAATAAGATTCAGCTTTAAAAGGGAAGAAATCTCAGCATGTGTGAAACACGTACTAAGCAAAAAACAAAAGTCACAAATGCAGATACACTGCAGGATCCCTTATGTGGGGAACGTGGAGCAGAGGCAGACAGAATAAAACAGCAGGTGAGGGGCTGCAGTGAGGGGCAGGTGGTGGCTGCAGTTTCCATCTGGGAAGAGAAAGAAGGCTCTGAAGGACGACTGTCCACAGAACCATGTGAACGCCCTTGTCACTGCTGGCTTCCACACTTAAAAGTTGGTGGAGACAAAAAAAATATGAATTTATGTGTATTTAAATGAAAACTTACATTTTTTTAAGGTCTAAAAACAATAAAAAGCGACACTAGAGATGTTCATACATTCCATTCCCTGGGCTGGATTGCTGTAAATGAACACACTTCAGCTGGAAGCCTGGAAGCAGATGTGAACTGGAGGCCTCCTTACCTGACAGGAGAATCCCGTGGTGCCAGGAGGACAGACACAGCGCTCTAACAGGGACGCCATCTCTCCCCCAGGGGGCAGCGCTCCAGCCTTCCTGCCAACCTCCATGGAAATATTGGCGATTCTGAGCCACCATTGGGAAAAGAGGTGGGGGAAGGAAGCATGAACATGCGAGACACTTCCAGAAACCCCGCACATACGTGGTTTAACATTTGCACCCGAGGCCCATCATGTGGGGTCCTTCTGCTCACAATCACAAAGCACCTTAGCATGCAGGAGTGTGTGGTTGCAGAAAAAGGCCACAGCCAGCATGTCAGAGCCCGACCGCCTTCAAGTTGCTTGTCTCGGGTGCTCTGTTACAGCAACAAAAAGCTGACTTACAAGCTTTTAATGTTTACCCAGGTTTGGCTAAAGAACAGAGATGCATCTATTAATAAAGGTGTCGGTAGGATGAGGGGACAAATCTTCCAGTTCTACACCAGATACTGAAAATATTCAAAGCCCTAGAAACGGTAGTTCTTAACCTGTGGGTTAGGCCCCTTTTGAGACGGTTAAATCCCGTCGCAGGGGTCACCTAAGACTATTAGAAAACACACATATTTACATTATGATTCATGACAGTAGCAAAATGACAATTGTGAAGTAGCAATGAGAATAATGTTATGGTTGGAGGTCACCACAGCTTGAGGAACTGTATTGAAGGGTCTCGGTGTTGGGAAGGCTCAGGACCACTGGTCAGGAGCCACAGCTTGAGGAACTGTATTAAAGAGTCTCAGCGTAGGGAAGGCTGAGTGAGGACCACTGGTCTAGGGGACTGCCATTACCTGCTCTGCTGTAATCCTTGACCGTACGATGCCTTGATGAGGATATACTCAATATTGCTCAGAACAGACATGAAATCGGAGTGCGTAACGTGCTCTTCGGACACAGAGTTAAAATACTTCCAAAACTCCTGTGGATGAGAAATACGTTCGATTGAATTGAGAGCTCAAATCGTCACAGACCGACGGCCTTAAGAAGAGAACATGGCTCTTTCTTAAGTGACTTCAGACATGAGCCCTGCTCAGGCTGATGAACTGACAAAGAGGTGCTGTGGCGTAACGAGCAGGTGGCATACAGGGAGGATGTGAAGGGATGAGATGCATCTTAGGCAGGACACACGATTTCACCATCTCACTAGGAACAGTATATAATTTAGAGCTAAAAAAAGACTTTCTGGAATTTTCCATTTAATTGATCTGGACCTCAGTTGAACTTGCACATCTAAAGCTGTGGACGGCAAAGCCGTGCTTTTGTGAGGCCATGAAAGGTCAATCACGCTTAGAGCTCTTGACAAGCTCACTGGAGCTTAGACCAGGGCCTTCTTGTTTTGTCTTTTATTACACTCTAGACTTTTGTTACCTGACAGCCAAGTTCACATCCTTAATGAACACACGTATGTGGAACAACCACACATCACCTCTTTCATTCCCACGTCGTAAGCCTGTCTCACTCCATTCTCCGGCGCTGGGGCATCCATATAAATGACGTGCTTCCTGGCCCGACCTCCTTTGATGAGAACTTGAGGTTCGTAATTGGATGTGCCGGAGCCATGCGTAGAGTAGAAAGCCACACTGTACCGCAGTTTCCCTCCGTAAGCCAAGAGCTAACAAATGACAAACTCGTGTTATTCTGGTGACGCAGCCTTGGTTTAAAGACGTTTTGTGGAAAGCTTGTCATTACACAAAAGGCATTATATGTTATGATGTGTCCAATAACGAACATGCATTCTGGGATCAGCCTTCTAATCTGCACATTAACGGTCTATGAGATAGAGCTAGGCTAAGCTTCCCAGTGATTCCACCAAAGGTAGTGTCGCCAGACACCACCTGTGCACACAGCAAGGATTCTAATTATTTTCAGGCTCCTTTGAATTAAATCATCCTCATCCATACAACCATTGGAGTAGATTTATAAAATTTAAAGATCAAAGTGAGTCTGCAGGGTGGGGAGGATCAGTTACCCTAGCATTCAAGACGCTGAGGCAGGAGGATGGAAAATTTGAGTCTATCTTAGACTAACACACTGAACCCTATCCCAGGAAACTCAGCATGATATAGAGATCAGATTGAATTTAGAAGGAACGGCTCTCAAAGCCTGCAACTGCCCTTTCATAAGTTGGTGCTCACCAACCGACCGCTGCTCTCCCCAGGGCAGACCTAGCACATTCAGCAGCTACTAGTAACTACAGAACAAGCTTCTTGAATTACTGCATTAGAAAGGAGAAAAAAATAATGTGAATTAAAGAAACTGTAAAAGATTTACAAATCTAAACATCTGAAGACCCACACCTCTGCAGGGGTTTCAATAAGCGCTGAATGTTTTCACCCTCACTCAGAAGAGGCATTGAGTACCCAGTCCTTTAATGATGGGCAGAAGCAGGGCACTCTGATTTTCTCTCTGGGAAGGGAATGGGCGGGGCTGGCGTGTGCTCACCTGATCTCCCTCAAACTGTTTTGGAAGCCGCCAGTAAAATGGCTCCCCATGGACATGCTGGCGGACAGCCTCTGCATCCAGCAAGGTGTCAGGGTCCTGGAAATGCACGCCTTCAACCGTGCCCTTGAGGTTGCTCTGGGAAACCACATGCAGGAGGTGCTGATCGGGGGCAAGCATTATCTAGGCACGGAAAGGAGACAGACGCGCTTCAGGTTAAGTACCCAGGACTCAGTGGGTAACAGTACTGGTGGTATAAGGATGAGCACCCATGATGTACCAGCACTCATTCAAAACACGGTGAGGCTGCATGTGTGCCCATACCCCAGTACTACTGGGTACAGAGAAAGGACAGCTGTGGTTCACAGGCTGCTAGCCAACTCCAAGTGCAGTGCAAGACCCAGGCTCGAGGGACTATAGTGGAAAGCAATAGACCAGGGATATTTAACATTCTCCTGCTGGCTTCTATACAAACACGCACACACACACACACATGCATGCACCCACTACACACACATGCACGCACTCATTCACATACACACACATATGTATGCACGAACACATGCATACATTCATGAACACACACAAATACACACACATTTAAGAGCCCAGATCTGATCTGTTAGATCCCCGAGTAGTCCACAGATGAAATAGCTGCATTTTAAGGCTAGAGATTAAAGCGTTTTCCTTTAGATTGTATGTCTGGATCAGGAAGACTTAAAGCACTGTGATTAGGTTCAGCTATTGCTCCCCTAGAGCAAGTGTCAATGACAGTAGGTACTCCTTGGAGAGGCACTCTGACTGTATGGCCAAACAAATGACTATCCTACAATTTCTATTGTCTTTGCTCCCTCCCAATGTCCACCTGACTCTCAAAGGTGAGAGAAGGCTAAGACCCTTTCAACTGTGTGTACGGGACTTACCGGAGTCCTCATATACCCCTCCAACTCTGAACAGAGCTGGGACAGACCAAAGCAGAAGCATGGGCTGCAGCCTAGGGTGTTGTCAGTTTGCAAGGCAAAGGTGCCGGCTCGGCACTCACTGCACTGGAGTCCCAGGACATTCTCCTAAAGGTGAAAGAAAAAAAAAAAAAGAAAGAAATTAACAACTAAAAAAGAAGAGATGTGATTTTATATATACATGGATACAAACGAATAAAAACAACACTGACTTTCATGACTTACAAGCATTGTTCAACTCAATCTTCTAGGCCACATCCCTAACTGAAGCTTGTGACCATTAGTTCTCTCAGACACCAGAGCTCCCCAAGTATTACTGAGGATCAAAACTGCGGCGCAAGGAGCTGGAAATAATGTATTCCCTAGTGTGAATCTCCAGTGGTCCCCAGCTGACCCTGAGGGCCTCCAGGTAGAGCGTCGGGCTACGTGAAGACAGTCCAGGTCCTTGCCATTCTGACTGACTGGAGCAAGGACGATTGCTAGCAGACAGGGGAAGATTCTCAGAAAGTGTGCCCCAGTGACTCTTTCCTCCACCACTTCTAGCTGCACACCAACCCACCACCATCAGGCTGGTACCTCATCCTCCTTGCAGAGATGACCAGAGAAGGTGGCAATGATCTGGCTGCAAAGCATGTTGGGAAAGCCAACAGACACATGTGCAAATGAAAGTGACATTAAACTCTTACCGCAGGGGCAAGGTACGCATTTTCTCTTTATTTTAGCACACATATATAATAATTACCTGTCCAAGAGCATAGCTAATCCCAAATCTTCCCTAAAGCCCTGTTAATTACTTTATTTCTTCAAGAATGAATGGCTACTCGGTCTATGGATGTATGCTAGCAAGCTGTATTCAGAGAAGTTAGGTTGCCAGATAAGGTGGAAGTGGTTAAAAAAAAATTCTATTCTAAAAATCTTGCATGATTTCAGGAAAGAACATGGAGGGGGACTCTAATGTCAGAAATCAAAGTAGAAATCTGTTTGAAAAAGTATTTGAAACTATGCTTCTAATCACTAGAATCTAAGGTAAATAAATAGTCAGAAGCCCGGGAGAGGAAGGAAACAGAGGCTCAGTGGACCACAAGTACCTTGCAGGAGCAGGCACCACTGTCCTCTGTGCAGCTGCAGAGACCCTGCTCCAGGTCACAGGTGTCGGCCAGTGTCCCCCTCGGGTCGCAGGCACAGGGAACACAGTCAGGAAACCTTCTGTAACCCAAGGAGCACTGATCGCAGCTCTGCCCACCAAACCCTTCTTTGCAATGGCACTGGCCAGAGAGAACATCGCACTGGGGACCCGTGGAGCCAGCAACGCTGCAGTTGCAAGCCTGTGAGAGAGAGAGAGAGAGAGAGAGAGAGGGAGGTGGGGGGGGGATAATAAAATTAATATAAGGGCAGAACCTATGTCCTCAGAAAGCACACAAACTGAGATACCTGAAAAGCACTGTGTGGAGCAGCAGTTCAGATAAGCTGACCTCGTACTGTTCCTCCGTGGAACCATTCTGTCAGGGACCAATGGGACAAGGGCTGCACCGCAGGGCATGTGCGCACATTGGTGGCACGTGGCAATGCATCAACACTGCGAACCAGAACTGGATCTGATGGTGCTATCAACTCAGCAGAGTTATTTTAGAGACCAAACAATGGCCCCACTAAACTACACCTAATTCTATCCTAAGAAAATTATTTACAGAAAACTAGAGCTCTCAGATTCAACCTAATCCTCTGACGAAACTATTTACAACTCCATTGGAAAGCAGAATATAGATTAGACTAAAACAAATTTAAAAGGCAGTATCTCTAGTTATCTAGTCTGTCAATAATTATATCTATATATCTACAGATCAATCTATTTAGATATATAGATATCGATATATATAGATATTGATAGATTTATCTATAGATGGATATCAATATCCATCTCTCTATATCTATATAATGATAGATATGGATAGATATCAATAACTATATCTATATAGATAAAATATAGACTAAACCAAAACACATTTAAGAGGCAATATCTATAGATAGATATCGATAGTGATATAGATAGATATTGCCTCTTAAATGTGTTTTGGTTTAGTCTATATTTTATCTATAGATAGACAGCCATCTATAGATAATGCCTTTTATATAGCTAGATATATAGATATTGTTTATATATTTATTATAGATAAATATAGATGTTACCTTTATGTTTTAGTCTAGTCTACATTCTATCTATGGCTATTGCCTCTTATCTAGATAGATATATAGAAATTGCCTATGTAGACAGTTCTAGCTATGAATTTCAAAGCTAAATTCTTGACGAAACCCTGAAAGATGCTACTGTTCCGCATTATCCCTGAGTCCATTATGTATGTGTTTATTTATTTCACGGTGGGGGGTCCCCTTAGTCTAGCTCCCCAGGCTATTCTAGAACTAGGCTCAAACAATGCCCCTGCCTCAGCCTCCCAAGTAGCTGGGACTACAGGTGCACCACCAGTGTGTCAAGCCGTACTCATTTTAAATATGAACTATGAAGTTATTTAACTGCTTAAAACCAAGTGACTGGATACAAGAAACCTTGCTCCAAGGAAGGCACTCTTATCCTGGCGTGATGACAGAACCCACCTGGCACCCCCGCTCTGGGTCCAGGTTCCAGTACCCCTCTTCGCACTCCTCACACTTCAGACCCTGGGTATGAGGAGGGCAGAGGCACTCTCCAGAATCGGGTTCACAGTTATTCTGAGTATGTGCGCAGTCGCAGGCTAAAACAAAAGGAGCATCACAGAGTTAGACGCTTGATGGGATTCAAGGGTAACAGCACAAGGGGCCTTTCTTTTGTATCAGCTATCAGAGCCACTGGAAAAGGAGATGTGATCATTCCTGAGACCTCTTCATAGCTCCCGGAGGTAGGTGCCCCCCACGTCTGAGAGATCATCAGCGTGAAAGAAGTGGGACAAACACGCCTTGATGGCCGGAAGAACAGATGGCTCGAAGACAGTGGTTCTCAACCTGTGTGGTCGTGACCCCTTTGGGTTCAAATGACCTTTTTTACAGGGGTCACATATCAGATATTTACATTGCAATTCATAACAGTAACAAACCCTCTAGTTATGAAGTAGCAATGAAATAATTTTATGGTTGGGGTCACCACAACATGAGGAACTGTATTAAAGGGTCGCAACACTAGGAAGGTTGAAAGCCACCGCTCTAATGTCATCAAGTCCTCATCATCTGCCAACTGTTGTGTTAGATGTGACCCACAGTCCTTGGAAAAGTCTCTGGATGCTGACTGCAATCAAGGTCTCAAAAACTAAGACTAGGCTCACACAAGCAGGTGGGGACCCAGGACCAAATGCTTGTATTTAGAAACAGAAAAAGGGTATGGGGCCCCACTGTAAAGACAAGAGAAAAGCAAAGTAATGTCACGGAAGTTATTCTGACCTCAAGGAAGGTCACAGAGAAAGTTTTACAGGGAACATAAGGAACCCGAGAGCTTACGTGTACAGCCACCATCCTGGTACCCATAGAAGCCGTGTGAACACCTGTCGCATGTTTTCCCACCGACGCCTGGCACACAGGGACACTGGCCATCCTCTGTGCAGTTGTCTGATGTGGAGCCCTCCACACTGCAGTTGCAGGGCACACAGCCACGCCCTGTGTCCAGCCCATAATAGCCAGGCTATGTCACAAGAGAGGAAGGATCATGGGTTAGTGGCTTATGCACACACTGGAATGTTCTCCACGTCACACACAGATGTTCCACAGAGTCATCATGCTCTCGGCACATGTCTGTTCCTGAGCACGCTGCACGCATGCTCTGTAGACGGGAAGGTACAGCACAGACCAGTCAAGAGTGCGCTCGTCCCACATCAACTCAAGTTCCCGTGGACCTAGGTTAAGCAGCAGTCACGCAACACTGGCAAGCAACTGAACAGCCTGCAGTGATCGGTAGATGTCTTACCAGGCACTGGTCACACTGCTGGCCTGTCACTTGAGGTTTGCAATCACACAGCCCAGTCTCCAGATGGCACACGCCAGAAAGGGAGCCGTTTTCATGGCAGTTACAGGCTAAAACACACAAAGACATACAATGCTTTTTCTTTTTAAAGTATGGGTTAGAGTAAAGTCCTTTTAATTCCCAAAGGAAAAGGCTTAAACAATCAACATGCCAGATCACAGAGCTAACATACTTCACAGACAGTGAGAGCCCAGCCAGGTTGTGAAGCAACCACAGCAGAGGGAGCACTGACCCTGGACACTGCAGACTTGATAGCCTGAGCCAGGGCTGGATCAGCTTCTTGGCCAACCCCAACTTGCCTAAGAACCTGGCTTCTGTCTGGCCTTTGGTTTTCCTTGGTGTATGTGGACAATGCCACAGCTTTGCCTAATATCCTGAGGGCCTGCAACCCTGCTGCCCCATTGCCTGCTGCTCTAGAAGGGCCTTACTCTTTCATTCTGTAGCTTGATTGCAATTGCAACACCTAACTCCTCACCCCTGCCCCAGGCAACACATGGACAGATGCACTCTGATGGAGCGCTCCCTTCCCCTCCCTCCCTTCTTGCCCCCCTTCTCCCCTGCCCTATCCTTCTGATGGCATGCCTCTTACCACCTCCTCTTCCCCATCCCCCTTTCCCTTAGGATGTCCATCAACCTCAACTCTTATCTTGTGTCCTCCTGGTCTCTTATTTCCTAATGTGTCACTTTTAGAAGTCTCTGGGACACCACAAGCGTTAAAGTCAGTGAGCAGAGTACTCATGGGATCTTTCTTCAGACTGGAACCCACAGACCTCTCACTCCCTGAACTTTAAACCAAGGTGTCCATGTAGTTCAGATTGATGGGTCAAAGCCATGACTGATTTCATCTCCTAATATGTGCCTACATTATTTTTTTCTATATGGCTGGCACCACCTTTTCTCCAAGCTGTAATATAAGACCAACACATTTACCTGGAATTATCAAAAATATTTAAGTGGCATTATTTTTCATAAATCCTTTCCTAAGACTGTGCAAAAACAAGGCCAAGCCAGCAGAAATCACAGCGGGAACCAGGGAAGGGACCCATGAAGCTGAGGAGTGATTGGCAGTTGATGGCTACTAGAAAGTTTTCTTCAGAGATGCAACCCCTCTTTTTACTGCCCTTGCTTCCGTGTATGGCCCCAGTTCTGAGATCCGCATAATAACAGCACTAAACAGACTCAGTAGGGTTAAAAAACAAGGTACATAAAGTTGTGAGGGAGAAGTCGCAGGGAGATTGGAGGACTTGGTGGGCCGGATTTGGTCCAAGTACATTGTATGCGTGTTTAAAACACACTCAATAGAATTTTCTGAACAAAGCAACAATACAAATGCCGAGGGCTCCAGTATTAGCCCCAAAGCTGGGTCCCCTTAGGCATGAAACTGTCTCAGTAAGTGGCTTTACAGCATCCCTATGTTCAAGGCTCCAAGCAGAACTCAGCAAATCAGGGTGAGGCAGCACAGGTGCAGCCCACCAGGATACTCCACCACCATGCTTGAGACAGCCTCCTCCCTGGTCATGAAGGATATACGTTTTCCAGACTGCTGACCTTAGAGGTGACAGCGAATTAAATCACTGAAGAATGCAGAAAAAGGAACTGAGTATGAGATCTACATCTGTCCAGCTGAAAACCCACAGTCAGTACACAAGATACACTAAGGTCTCCTCCAGGCTGAGTTCTTTTGGCAAGTGTTAAGCGATTCGTATGGCAATATATAACAGCTATGACCTCATTGCTCACACACTCACCCCGGCAATTTTTGGCAGTCACGGCGTCTCCATAGAAGCCATCGGCACACCTTTCACAATGGGCACCATCTGTGTTCCACAAGCACTTCAGACATTCCCCGGTGACAGAGTCACAGTGGCCAGCCTCCAACGGATCAACATTGCCGCTGCAGTTGCATGGTACACAGGTTCCCCCTGGCACTGTTGGGTTTCCATAGTAACCGTCGGCACATCTGTATCCAGGATGGAAAGCAGGATCTAATAAATAAGAGGGTTTGAGATAATACCTCACTAGCCAGGGCCTCCCTGGGTGGCTAATAAATCAGACTCTGTCCCTTAAGATTTGCAATGGAAAAAGGGTGACTCTCTCCAGACAGTCACAAATCTTCCTTGCCTGTTGTGAGGTGGGAACAGATCCAAAACGAGCATAAACCCAGATGCTGTGCAACCACATCCAGAGCCAATTCTGACCTCCTTCTGGCCACTCAGGATGTCACCCAGCTCTTGACAGGATGCACCAGGGGCAGAGACACCAAGGCTTATGTGTGGGAAAACACAGACGAGCTTTTGGATGCCAGAGATGGCTCCTAAATCAAACCTCCCAATGCCTTCACTATTGTCTGGACAACTGAATACTCAGACACATGACGACTGTAACTACTGACCCCCCCCCCCCCCCAGTCTTTGGTGTGATCACAGATGCACTCCAGGAGGTGAAACACTGTTCTCTCCGTGGGCATCCTGCTTTTTTCCATGACCTTATGCAATATCAGCAATGCACCGAGATGCCACAACCACACTTAGAGCTATAGATTTTAAGTGTCCACCACTACACATTATATACATACAATGAATTATCACACCGCATCTACGGGGTCTGGATAACTGCTATGCATCCACTAACATTATAGATTTGTAGATATTTAAGAAGAAAATACGGACTTTCTGCTGGACTTTTAAAATAGTTGATTCTGCTTTGTGGAACTGGGGGTTGGAGAGCCACAAGGTACCTCTCACACCAGGATCCTGAGTAACCCGGAGCACACTGGTCACAAACCACATTCTCTCCATCAGTAAGGTGGCAGGTGGGGCTGAAACTGTGAAAACACGTGAAATTAATGTGATCTTTCCAGTGGACGCTGCTCCTTTCTAAATATTTAAAATGGTTATTTTTGGATACATCTGTCCTAACAAATGCTCTGCAGGTTCTCGCTCAGTCTTTGGTCCTGAATCCACCCTGGCACAGCCATTAGCCTCCTTTGTCCATCATCTCCTGCTTCCTCTGCGTGCGCCTTGCAGCTCACAGTGCACTCACATCACCTACTTTGAAACTCAGTCTACAACAGGCACGTAATATATAGTTGCTGACTCAGTGGACAGACTTAGCTTCATTTTTTCACAGTTTGATCATCTGATCAAGCCTCGTCAAACGCAAGAACATGGCTTAAATCATCACTGTCTTGAGCATCAAATGGATTCTTATGAAAGACACACGGCAGACAATTAAGCAAGATGAGAAAAGTGTGTGTACATTGTTGCTGTCACGTGCCTTCCATTGTGTTATTGAATTCACCAGGTTTTTAATAACAACATTCTCCCTCTGAGCCTCTCATCCAATCTACTGTCCCTCATGGCACGGAACATGCATGACACAGTCTTGCTTGACAGCATCAGAATGCACAGCAGTGGGGATCTGGGCACACCAGACAGAACCAGCTAGTGGAGGCTGAGACTTACTTGTTGGAGTCAATGAGGAGGGGGCAGGCACAAGGCTGGCAGTCCCCTGGCGTCCCGTGCAAAGGTGTCCCGTAGAAGCCGGGCAGGCACTGTTCACAGTGATTCCCTGTGGTGTTGTGTGTACATGCCTAGGTCACATGCATGAAAAGATGAGTCAGTTCAGACTTCCTGAAAGGATTTTCTGATTCATCCACTAAGAAGCTGAATTTTAAGTTAAAACAAAAACGAGGAAGGGTTAAGGGCTTAAACCCACGTGGACCCTGAGCGATGGAGGGAAGAATTCCCTGTTTCCAGACAGAGAAGTCTTACATGGCTTAATTATGCATATATGCATGTATGTCCTCACGTGGGTATAGTCACACGTGTGTGCAGATGTCTGCAGAGATCAGAAGATGCCATCAGATCCCCTGGGGCTGAAGATACAGGTAAGGTTGGGAGTTACCTATTAGGAACTCAACTCAAGTCCTTTGGAAGAGCAGATCACTAACTTCTACCATCCATAATCTAAGTGTGTCAGCAGACAGCAGCTGGGACTGCAGCAGAGAATTCTCCATTGGGTTATCTATCTATCTATCTAGGTTTTCCAGCAGCGGGTTTGAAGAGGACCTTGATGTAAGATCGTGTTCTGTTACTATACAAACTTCTTTTGCCATGCTAGAGCATGGATTTGGGGTAGCCTAAGTCTGTACTCTTGGGCCGCCACTCATCCAGCTTTGACTCCAACATAAACTTTCTCTCATCTCCTTTGAGGCAAGAGCAGTGTTTTTAGGTCCACACAAGTCTGTGGAGTGTGGAGTCAGATCAAAGGGGCCAGGATGAACTTTCATTCTATTTGGGTAAACTGTTTTGCCATTCTGTTGATGATCCCAAGGAGCACATGTCTTGGTGTTTCCTTGGGGATGGGCCACTCTAGGTGCTGATGCTGCTGGTGGTCTGGATGCCAGAGGGTGAGAGCATCATCTCTTTTGGAAAGAGAAATTTCTTCTTTCATTGAAAGAGCTAAGACATAAGAGACCAAGACAAGAAAGAACTGAACCACTAAGCCTCAGCCCAGCTCTTATGCAAGATTTTGGATTTCCTTCAATTTTCATCTAAGTTATCTTTATTTCCACCCATTTCCCTTAAAAATAAGCATTACCCGTCTAAAGGGGAAAATAATAACTTGGTGGAAAAGGCTAGCTGGTACTATCTTATCTAGGTGGACCAGGCAGACATCCCCAGAAGCAAACACAGTGATGTCATGGTCCCCTGGATGTTCAGATAAGCTGTATCATTTCCACAGCCTTGTGTCCCAATGTCCAGTTTCAGTGAAGTCACAGGGAAGCATCATATGTGACATCATATGTGACAAGTCCTCGCTGAGGGCATTTGGCAGAGGGTCTGTCATTCATGAAGAGCACAAGAAAGTGTGAGCCACCACAGGAGACAGGAGACAAGGGAAACGTGGCTGTGTTAAGCCAGAGGACACTTGGTTTTAACCCTAAAGAGAAAATGGATGGGAGTGGAAATGCTGATAAGATGGGAGGAGAATACACGGTTTAATGAATGGTGTGGTACCAACAAAAATGTCACAGTCATGTGAGATTTTAGCCTTGGGATGCTGGCCAAGTTCCCCAAGTGCGGTAGTTTGAATATAACTGGCCCCCATACGCTCATAGGGAGTAGTACTATTAGGAGGTGTGGGCTTGTTGGAGGAGTGTGTCACTATGGGGCCAGGCTTTGAGGTCTCTTATGCTCAAGCTACACTCAGTGATGCAGCCTACTTCCTGTTGTCTGTAGATCAAGACGCATCCCTCCTTCTCTAGCACATGTCTGCCCACATGCCACCACGTCCTGCCATGATGATAATGGACTGACCTTCTGAAACTGCAAGCCAGCCCCCAATTAAATGTTTTCCTTTATAAGAGTTGCCACGATCATGGTGGCTCTTCACAGCTTTTAGAAACCCTGATTAAGACACCAAGGGACTCTCTAATGTGCCTCTAAGGCTTCCCTCTAAGTCGAAACCAGTTTCTAAAAAGTGTTTGTAACTCCAGAATTTGTGTATTATAAGTGGAGAATAAAAAGAGGAGTTACCAGACATACTAAATAGGTGTCGTTCATTTAGCTCTAGTTCCTCTGCATCCGAATGCATTCGGTAGATGAGTATAGTTCATACACACTGAGCTTATTTGAAACATATTTCTGCAACTATATATTTATAGAAGCACATGAAATCTTTATATGCAGACTGTCTTTAATTAAGCTAACCAATAGAAACGCATCCTCGACACACTGGCTACCCTCAAATGTTGGTGGGAAACCTGGGGCCAGGGGTGGGCAGGAGCTGGCAGACCCACGCGGCAGAAGACATATGAAAAGAGCAACAACCTCCCTCGGCCACTAGAGCCAGGTTCTGAAGGAAAGCCATCCCAGAGGGACTGAGACGCCCATGCAATGGCTGTGGATGCTTAGCAGCTAGAATAAAGCCAATAAAGAACAAATGAAGGTTCGCTCAATGAACAATGAGAAAGCAGGCAGTCCAGGATGTCAGGCTTTGGGCCTTCTCCTTGGGCCTGACAATTACCTTCCTTTGGTCCTGCGACTCAGAACTCAGTCAACCTTTCTTATTAAAGAACATGGGGCTGGGGCCTCATTGCCCAGACAGTAACTATATATATATATATATATATATTGACATACTCCCCGAGCAGTGAATCCATCTCAACACAGAGGGTGAGGGTGGCCTCCTTAAAGGCAGAAGGGAAGAGGGAATTCCTGGTTGAACTTAGACAACCATTGTCCTGCACCAGCCGCAAAGCTCACACTTAAGATTAACTGCCCATTTGTGGAGCTCTGTTCCTACTTAGAATGCTCACAAAAGAGGCTCTTGTCTGTAGGATTCAGCTGAACTAACTAAAAATTTACATATGGCGAATGTGATTTTATCAAGGTTTATGATTCCATTTGTACATTAGATTTGTAAAGTTTTACATGTACATTTGTATATAGTATATATGTATATATATAATATATATGAGGTGTGTTGAGGATCGAACCTAATTCTAAGCATGATGTTTTGTGTATGCCTTATACACACAGGCCGAAAGCAAAGACATACAATAATTTTAACATGCATGTGTTTTGAGTGATTCATCACAAAAGAATGGGTACGGGACTTCTCCTTCGTGATGGGAAGCCACAGGTCAACAAGGTTCAGGACTTGGATTTGCAGATGAGTTTTCAGATGCTCAACTCATCCCACTAAAGCAAGGCGGGAAGCAAAGCAGGTTAAAGAAAAACAGGTGACGGCTGAAGACACAGACTTGAATTTGATGTCTACCGCGTCAGAGCTGAGGTCGGGAGCCACAGCTCACAACTCGTGGCAATGAGCAAGTCAGGGTGAGGGACGCCCAAGTCAGCAATAGACTCACGGAGCAAATTCCATGAATGTCACACTCGGATGCATGGCCGTGGCATTCGCAGGGCTGGCAGATTCCTCCAAACAGTATCCCATCCACTCGATAATAGCCCGGGAGGCAGGACTGCAAGAGAAAGGGACCAGTCTGTAGCCTGGGCTCCTGAAATACGGCCTTGTGTGTGTGTATCGGGCAACGTGTGGCTTCGCCTATTCTGCAATCTATCTTCTGTCCGATGCATTTTGAAAAGCAAACTGTTTAATTTTTCACAAGCAGGGAAACAGTTCTCCTTTCTAACTATCGAACGTTTTAACCAAGACAGCTTTTCCATGTCCACTTTAATTAAGTGTGCAACCCTGGTGCCTTTCAGCAAACTTGCTGAGGTGTGCAACCATCTCAGCTAGCACAAGGTTATTTGGTATGTATTTAATGTATTCCGTGGATGAATATAGCTCACACACATTTGACATATTTGGTACATATGTATGTAAATATATATTTATAGGCGTGTGCAAAACCGACTTGTTCAGACTACCTATAGGTAACTATCACACCCATTCGAAGTCTGTCTTCAACATGCTGGCCACCCTAATACACTGGCAGAAGGCCCAAGGAATTGGCCTTGGAGACCCACGTGATAAGGGCCCACATGTTTCCCTTTGAAGTAGAGTCAGGCACACAGGAATTTAAAGGCTATGCCCTGGGTCCGCACTGAGCCTTCATGGACTCTACTGCACCGACTCTCAACTAGCATAGGTGGAATCCCGTCTTGTCGGTTTTCCATCAGAGGACTCCTTTTCTCTCAACTCCCCTCCCCACCCTGCCGCCCCCTTTGCTTACAAAGCACTGAAGGCAGCTATCAAACATTGACCGTGCTCAAGTGCAGGCCTGGGTCACAGTGCGCCAGGTGCACCTTCTGTGGGATCACGTCAGAGAGGCCGTATGGGCACCCAGGGACACGCACTGCTCCTGTACCATCGGCTTTCCACACAGCGGTGCACTTGGCTCTCAAGGCCTCCTCAAGAGAAGCACTTCTGCTTTGCAGAAGGGTGTGACCTCAGGGAGACAACTCAAAGACAACAGTGCCTATCTCCAAAACCGCGCCACATCCAGCTGCCAAGGGCTTAGCTTTTTCACTGCCCGCTCATCTGTCTCTCGAAGAGATGGGGTGGGAGAAAGAGGCTTGGATAACACTAGTTTGTATCATATATATATGATATGATATAATACATATATACACACATATACAATTATGTGGGTTGTGTAATATGTGTGTATGTACTTGGGATTGAAGGTGGGACTCTGCACACATATGCACTCTGCCACAGAGCTGTATGCCAAGTCCTTTTTCTGTTGTTTTTTTTTTTTTTTTGAGATAGTCTTGATACCATTCCCAGATAAATCCCGAATTTGCAATCCCCCTGCTTCAGTCTCCGATTACAAGCCTGTGCAACCAGGTCCAAGGCAAAGTTTTGAAAGTATACAAACAATAATTACAGTCTCTCACATGGACCTTACAGAAGTCCCCTAAAGCCTCCACCCAACTGGCTACCCTTAGAGAGTGTCGGTCCATAGGCAAGCAGCTTCAAGTGCTGCAGAAAAATCCATTCGTAAAAGCAGCAGCCTGATGCCAGTTTCTGTGTATGAGTCTGGTAAAAGAATGAACTCGGCTGCTTAGTAAAAACACTGGAAAAGGCGTTCAGTTGAAGGCTGCATGTCTTCAGGGACCACAGGGATAGAGTCAAACAACAGTGAATAAATGTGTCATGGGAAAAGATGTACACACATGTTTCCGGGCATTATCCCTTGAACAATATACTTTAACAACCCTTTACATGACATTTACATCTCTAGGTTTTATTAGTAATTTAGAGGAAATATAAAGCATGCAAAAATGATGTTGCTGGGACATATGAAAATATCGTATCACTTAAACTCTTTATATGCACTTGGCAGGTTGGGAGATTCTCCATGGATCCTGGGACCAGTTCCTCAGGACTACTGAGCACAGCCGAGTGAAGTCTCTCATGTTTGTATCAGTCCACAGCCCCCAAAGCCCAGGGAATTTGGAAAGAGTCCAGCAGCAGTTGATCTCTCCTACATGAGAGTTACTTGTCAGGACACATGAATCATGAGGGAGAATATGGAAGAGCTTAGAGCTTGGCTAAATACACAGCATGTACTCATCAGTGGTTATTTTCAATACTTATCCAAAGTGTGTGTGTGCACGCTCGCGCGTGTGTAAGCATGACCTGTTCTCTGCTCCCATTATTGCTTCTCAGAGATCAAGCTCAGACCATCAGGTTTGGCAGCATGCACTTTTACAGGCTGAGCCATCTGGTCTACCTAAATTTCAAGAATTCTATCGATAACATATAAATACGTCTTCATAGAAAGTCACCTCTCCATCTCTGTGGGGAATTGGCTCGAGGTCCCCAATGGATGCCACAATATTGAAGCCATTTATATAAGATGGTACTGTATTTGTATGTAACCTGTGTACACCTTCTAGATATTTTAACACATCTCTAGATCACTAATGACAATTAGTGAAACATAAATGTTATGCAAGTAAGCATTATACTCTCTTGTTTAGGAATAATATGGAAAAGATCTATACATACTTGGTGAAGGTACAATATTATCAATGGGGAATATAGCCACTCAGTAAGTGGTTGATTCAATCCATGGGTGCAGGACCTGCACTGCCATATAAGGTCCAGACAGCCAGAGTAAACCAGAGGACTATGTGGTCTCAAGATGGATCTGGCTTGTGCAAATATGCTGGTCTTTCATAGGTAGCTGGAAACGTTCAGAGAATCAAGTTGATCCTCCTCAGAGATGCACAGCCAGTAATAAGCATTGCAAATGTTCTATGGCTGAGGCAAGAGAGCTGCACAGAGTCCAGGGACTTCAAGGTACACCAGTCAACCCCTGCAGAGGAATCTAGCTGTTTATTTTTAAAGATATATTTTAGTCATGTGTGTGTGTGCGTGTGCATGCGTGCACGTGTGTGTGTGTGCGTGCACACACACCCATGAGTACAGGTGCTGACAGACACCAGAGGCATCGAATCCCCCTCAAGCTAGAGTTACAGGAAGTTACGAACTGTCAGATGTGGGTGCTAGATATTGAATTTACTTCCTTTGCAAGAGCAGGATTCACTCTTGAGAACAATACAATGCCCAATGGTCCTATAATTTAATAAAGTCTCAGCCACACGGGAGTTTTCTAAAGTGAACATACACATGTTCATCACATCAACTTTAGCACTCACTTCCCCTCTGGAAGCTAAAGAAAGGAGGAGACTGGCAGTGGCCAGCAGTACCTCACAGGAGGTCCCCGTGTAGCCTTGGGGACATTCACAGTGCTCCACATCAGCGGCTACTGCCAGGTCTATAGCATTAGGGCTCGCTATGTCCAGAGAGACGGAATCCAGCCTGCAAACAGACAAGGGGCATCATATAGCTCTCATCCTTGCAAAAAGATCTCTCCCACTTCACAGAGACAGGCCCCTAAAAGCTTTAGTTGAAGGACATGGGCAAGCAGTGACTTTGAGTACCCAGAGAGTCTCCACCAGGCACTGCAGAAGCCACCGTTTTCCTGTGGGAGTCTTCCAGCAGTTTACAAGTGCTACTGCCCCTGGGCTGCCAAGGGAAAGCTCTGATGGAGGCACTGCCCCAAGACCAGCTGCCTCATGGCGAATGCAGCGATGAGCCTCTGCTGGGCGTTACCAGGCTTACTTCAGCAGCGTCCTATTTTACACCGGGCTTCCACAAACAGACCCCCGCGAGGCAACCAAATGACCAAATGATTCAGTAGTTCAAATAACTGTGTACAACTAAGGTCACTGGTGTCAGGGGAATGAAGGGAGAGAGGGAGAGAGAAAAAGGCCAGGGAGACTAAATGGCTCAGGTACTGTTGACTCACTAAGTTTTGCTTGGAAGCACTACACCTGAAGGATGCTGAACCTAAAATCATCGGTTTCCTACCAGACTCATTTGTCATTATATGTGTCACATGTCTTCACTGTTACATGCGTGAAGGCAATTCTAACACACCTACTTCAACTGTACCATTCTTATTTATATTAACCTTGAAGTATACAACATTAAAGACAAGATTGTAGTACCTCGGTAGAAATCTGTTTCCCTCCTTCCAGTACATACCTGTAGAGTGCCATTTTAGCAGAATTATAATTGGCTCTGATCAAGAGATGTGTCACATTGGCCAGGACGGTCATTAGCTGGTCGCGGTCAATCTCCCTTCTGGATTTAAAGTCCCGGAAGTTCTCGGGCACAAGTCTAACCACGTTGAAGTATTCCTCATAGGGTTGCAAGGTCAGGCCCTCTGCCTTTGTGCTTAGAGTGAGCCCGTTTCCCTAGCATATAAAACCGAGAGGAAAGACATCTGTAATCCATCTTAGTGACCAAAAATGAAAATTCTGTAGCCAGCAACCAAGTTCTTACATCAATCATGTAATGGAGCGTGTTTCTCAATCTGGAGTTACTGAATAAGGGGGAGTTAACTACAGCTTTTATTTTGTGTGTATATATGCAGTTGTGCATGTATGCTACACGCCCACACACGTATGTGTTCATGAGTGTGCCGCTCCCACCAGACCCCAAGCTCTATAGCAAATCAATGCACATTCGTCACCTTGATGATGACGTCAGCATGAGACACGAGGTCACCGTCGACTGTCTCCACCGGGATGTCATAAGACACCGTGTACTTCAGGAACCCGCCAAATGCCGTCAGCTGGAAGAGTACAGTGAGGGTAAGGACCAGGGGACAATGGCTATAGCCTTGAGTCAGGGGAAAATGTTGCTAGGATCCACCTGGGTGCATCCATCCTGAAGGTGACAGGGAGGAAATTCACAGTAAAGGCATATCATATGCGATATCCTGGATATGACCATGATTAGGAGATCCTTGACATCTGCAGGAGAAGGATATAGAGAGTCCCCAAGGTAAAAAAAAAAAAAGCAAAGGTTGGTTAGGTAGGTAGGGAGGGAGGTAGATGATAGATAGATGATAGATAGATAGATAGATAGATAGATAGATAGATATACAGATATATAGATATATATAGAGAGATAGATAGATGATAGATAGATAGATAGATATACAGATATATAGATATATAGAGAGATAGATAGATAGATGATAGATAGATATACAGATATATAGATATATAGATAGATGATTAGATAGATGATAGATAGATATACAGATATATAGATATATAGAGAGAGATAGATGATAGATAGATAGATATACAGATATATAGATATATATAGAGATAGATAGATATACAGACATATAGATATATATAGAGATAGATGATAGATAGATAGATAGATAGATAGATAGATATACAGATATATAGATATATATAGAGATAGATAGATATACAGACATATAGATATATATAGAGATAGATGATAGATAGATAGATAGATAGATAGATAGATATACAGATATATAGATATATATAGAGAGATAGAGTGTGTGCCGTAGCACAGGTATGGAAGTCTGGGGCAACTCGAGGAAGCTGGTTCTCTCTTTTAACCATGTGGTTCCTAGGGATTGAACTCAGGTCAGACTCAGCAGCAAGCACCTTTACCTGTCGAGCCATCTTGGCAGCTGTATTTATTACACTTACATGGACCTTTTCATTTCATTGCTAAGCTTATTAGATAGGTCATTTAAAGGAAGCGCTCAGAGATTTTCGCTTTTAAATGTATATTAGGAATGTCCATTAACGTACGCTAGGGGCAACTACTGTATACTGGAGAGTTCCTTCCTAAGGAATAGGTCATAAAATTCAGGCTGCAATGGTACAATCATAAAATCTGAAAAAGATTTTTTTCAATTTCTCTGGTGATAAGGTGTCTAATAGAATCTATTGTATAATAATAATTTACAAGTTAGGCCACATATGAAGGTATACACTTATACCTCTGGTACTCAGAAGTCTAAGGCCAGAGTATAAATGCCAGGCCAGCCAGGGATACACAGCAACTGTCTGTCCCCCCAAACAGACAGACAGATAGACAGGCAGGTAGCTCTACATATTTATTTATATACAAATTAGAAAAATGGTAATAAAATTAACTAGATGCTTACAACTGCTATTATGAAGGTGTAGGGTCACCTTCAAACAAACCAGAGTTACTTAAACAGGCCACCTGGATGTATGTACTCATTAGTCAGAATCCAAAGAGACGGGGCATAATTGGCTGGTGAGTGAAAACCAGTCACTGATGGGAAGAAGGTTCAATCTTGGAAGTCAACTCTCTGGACCAGCAACACTGCAGATCACTGTTTTGCATTTTCTTTATATTAACATGTTCATTGTTTTGGTCTCCTGAGACCTTCAGTGAGCATCAGTTTGCCCTGATGTGGAAACAGGGAGGAGAGCAGACACTCTGCTGTAGGAGCCGTTCCTTCCTGGGTGTCCTGTACCATTTCGTGGGCCACTGGGACGTCTGCTGCTAACCGGGCAAAGTGGGAATGCAGCCAACACTCCGTAAAGGTCTGACTTATTCAAGGACCCAGAGGAATAAAGGAGAAAGCCAGTGGTGGTGAAGAGTCACAAGGTACACCGTCGAGGAACAAGATGCAGAAGAGCAGAGGATGATGGGATGCTGTCCTACAGAGTTCAAAAAGGACCGAAGAGATCTAGTGCCCAGTGTGGTGTGCATGAAGGTTGTAAGCACTAACTTGTGGCCAGGCTGCTTTGCGTTCTTAATGTTCTCTGAGATTTCTAGCTGGACACTGTTCCTCCCCCCCTGCCTTCCCACACGTACCTTGTTTCCGAGGTAGGCCTCCGGAGCTGCCCAGTAGTACGTGGACCGCAGTCTCTGCATGACGGCCGTGTTGTTGATGCTGACCTGATGGCGCCCGCCCAGGGCATCCTGCTGAGACCGGATCGTATTTGGACTGATGAAGTCAGTGACCAGCCACCCCGACATATTGGTCACCTTAAAAAAAAAATTAAGAACTTTGGAATATGGCATAAAGGTCTCCTTAGACTCCACCCAATCCTGTGTAAGTATCTTTGCAACAAGGAGACAGGGGGAGCGAGTTTATGCTCAAGACAGAGCTAACGGGACTGCCGTCACTGAAGCCCACTGAGGGACTTGTCTGAGGATCCAGGGAGGCTGAGCACACGGCACACACCTCAAACCCACATCGGTTAACACACAATCTGAAGGGCAAGAGCATGCAGAACAGGGTTACAAACTTTAGATGTTTAATAAGAACAAAGACATTACTACAAGTTCAATACCACTAATCTACAAATGTGCCCAAAACCCAGAGTTACTGGAATCACAAATGGAAACCTTCACACCTGACCTCACCTGAGTCATAAAACAGGTACACTCAAAACATTACACAAAACCTGTATTCAGGCTATGTGTATAAGGTGTATATGGGACAAGAATATATATATTCCTAAAGGGAAAATCCAAAATCTTCTGTTCCCCAGTATCTTAGCTTCTTAGTTGAGGGATGCTCAGTCTATAAATGTCAGGACCAAAGTATCTTCCTGTTTCTCTTCTATCCTGATCTATCCTATTTCTAATGATCCTTGGTCCTGCCTTATAGCCAAAAATGACGAAAAATATATAAAAATCTTCGACCTTGTACTGCCAACGAGTCGCTTGCCCATGGGTGATGAGAAGCCCCCCTAGTGTGTTGACCACAATGATCACTAGTAGCTAATCCCCAGAGCCCAGGAGCCCCTCCCTAGCTTCCAGTCATCTCACATTGAGCCCTTCCAATCCCCTGCCCCAGAACTCCCCATACCCCAACCCTGCCTGCCCTTATAATTCCGGGCCATCTGAGGTCGTTCTGCTCCCACCGCTGGAATGCCTCCTACTCCAAGCGTCTTTGAAATGAAAAATTCCCATGACCCCAAGTGTGTTCTACAGACGAAATGCAAACAAGGGATGTTCTACAGCACCATTCCAGACAATTATTCCAACTAGAGAACGTATATGGAAATAAACACATGAATTAGAACGAAAATACAGCAATGCGCTTAAGAGTGGGCTGCCTTGGATCTGTGCCTTGGTCTCTCCAAAGGGAAGAGAATGGTTCAAGGGAAGCTGGCCTCCTGGCATCCTAACACGACCACAGATGGCCTCCCTGACCCACTTACTAACCAACTCGCAGCGTCTCTCACCTGACTAATGGACCACGCGAGGCTGTCACAAACATCAGAGACGCCGAAGCAGAAGCACTCAGAGCAGCCCTGGGGGTTTCTCTCCTGCAAGTTATAGAATCCTGGCTTGCAGCGATCACAATTCTTTCCTTCAACATTTTTCTGTAAAGTAATTTTTTTAAAAAAAAGGATTAGCTGGTGGGGGCCAATGTAGCCAGAGAGACAGAGGAAAGATGACACGTCATGACACCGGGAAGGAGAGGGCCACAAAACCAGGTAATAAATCCTCCACTAAACCAATATTCAAAGTCCGTGAGAAACCTCAAACAGTTGATATTTATAAATGGGGAACCCGCAACAACTGGCTTGCTGCTGTGACCAAGACCAAGTCTCAGATGTTGGAGCTTGGTCGCCGCATCAAAAAAAAAATTGTTTTGTTTTAGATCTTTCATTGTCAAAGCTATTCGCTTATTTATTTATACTTGTGTTTTGTTTTGTTCTAGTTTTTCCCCCTCTTTGAGACAGGGTCTTACTGTATAGCCCAGGCTGACTGGCCTCCATTTCTCAAACCCTTCTAGACACTGGGATTTCAGGCATACACATCGTGCCTTGCCTGCACAACCATTTTAGGATTTGAAGAGGGCTATATGGTTATTTGTTTTACTTATAGTCAAGCTTATTTTCATAGACAGAAGACTCTGCCTTCATGGGAATAAGACATAAGGTACATCCAGGAAATTGCACGAATTCCGGGGAAACGGTTATTAATATCCCATGACCAAATAAGACCCTCCTCGGGCACCACATGTACACATTCCTACAATTACACAATTCCCATTGAAGAGAAATTCGAGATAACCGATCTGCATTTCATTAGGGTTCTGGGAAATTCAGTATTTACCTGGTTCTCCTCCAAACATGAAACTGGGAGCCAATGCCCCAGAATTAAAGGCAATGCCAAGGAAATGGCATGCAGGGTTGGGCTTCATCTAGACGTCTCAGAAATGCCTCGGGAATACATGGCTGCTACCCAGAGGTGCCACAAAAGAGGAAACCAGGCGCCCATCTCCATCCAAGCTTGCTGCGACCTGCTGCTTCTACTAAAACCTCCCTGTTCTGCGCAAGACCCGATCATGTGATCCAGCGGACCGGAGAGCCCCAGAAGACACCCAAAGCTTCTTTGGCTCCACATTTACCTTACAAAGACACGGCTCTGAGCATGGGTCGTCATTCACGCTGCCCACGGTGCTGCAGTCACAGGGCGTGCAGTTCGGGAAACCCCGGTAGCCAAACTGACAGCGATCACATTTGTCTCCGGCATAACCTTCCTTACATGGACACTGGCCTGGCCACTTCCCTGGGGGAGAAAACAGCAGCACTGATTGATTCAACACGAAGTTCCAGGGTTTAAAGCAGGGGCTGGCGAACGCAGATGGCGCCACCTCTCTGAGCAGGGTTTCAGGTACAGCTGACTAAACCGTGCGCTCTTTCTCAACGCGCTCACACAGCCATGGACCGTCATCCATATGCAAATGTCCACGGCTTTCCCTGGGCACATAGAACAGTTTGCAGATTGGCCTGTAGGCCACAGCTTGCTATCGTGTTGGTGTAATGAGAAACACTGAGATTGCAGCCCACAGGGAGATGTGTGATACCGCCATGTGATACTGAAACCCCACTCCTGATCCCACAGTGAAATAGAACACACACCCACGAAAGTAACTACGTGAATGCCCACAGCACGGTTATGTTATTCATGTTATTCATCACAGCTGGAAGGGTCCACTAATATATTCCTCCATTAATAAATAGTATCCATTCATCCACTAATAACTACTTGAACATATAAAATGTGTCGTAGCCAACAAATATTACTCATAATAGAAAGAACCATAATACTCCCATGCTGCCCACATAGCACGACCCTCCTGGAGCCAGAATAAGAGAATAAAGTGACTACCAAAGCCCCATCCACACGCTAGATGGCTGTTTGCATGCGGAAGATAATAAATAGTTAGCCAACAAGAGAATCCACACAAACCCTCCAATTTCTCGACCCTGGAAACAATTCTGCCCAACACAGACAAGTTTACACATACAACCTAGATCAACTGCGCATGTAATAACAGACCAAGATCTTACCTTTGGCTAAGTCAGAATGGAGGTCGTCCTTGATACAGACAGCACTCAGGGACCCCACCGGGTCACAGTCACAGGGACGGCAAGGCTGGTCCTCATAAGGAGACACCTGAAAGGCAGAAGGTGTCCTGGATGGCCTCACGAGGGATAACGGCATGACTTGAAATAGCTGGCACCAGTGCCAAGGCAGCAGCTTCCGGGTGAGACTATCGCAGGGATATGTGTAACCGGGTACGGAGGTGTCAGGAAGATAATACATCCTCAAGCAAGAGGCTCTAAACATCTCTTTGACGCTGGCAGCAGTGAGTATCGTCAGCAAGGTGTCACCCTTTCTTGTTACCACAGTCCCCCTTCCCTCTCTGCCATCTCCAATTGCCACTCCAAGAGTCTGACTCCGTAACAGTCACAGAGGGTTGAGTGAACGCATCTTACGGACGAGCTATGGCCCCTTTCGCTCTTAACCGAGCCTGCACGTTTCTAGCTAGAATTATCTGTAATCAACATAGCCCGTAACCCCAATTCAAGTTAAGTATCAACGCACGTAGACTTCCAGTCTGAGCAAGACAGCAAGCCAGGGTAGGAGACAAAGCTGGAGGACTCTAGGACCTTGAAGAAAGGAAAGGTCCTTCACAACAGAGGTCCACCCTTAAGAGGCGGAGCTGGCGGAGCTGGCTGCAGGAAGAAGGTCAAGAAGGTCGTGGAGCTCGGCCTCGGCGGCGGGAAGAGGCGCACGTACCTTGTGAGGTCTGTAATACTGATCGACACAGGTCTCGCAGTTGATCCCTGTGGTGTTCTGCCGGCAGTTGATACAAACGCCCCCTCCAATGTGCTGCCCGGCCCTGTTCAGACTTCTCTTCTCCTTTGCAACGCTCTCGTCGTAGTAACAGTCCTGGGCTTTATTGTGACAGTTGCATTCTAGGAGAAGAGGTGAACATCCCAATTAGCGCACACACGGCGTCCTGTCTAAAGAAAACCCTCCTTCCATGATGTAAGTGCCCGGGCCTTAAGATCCTAGCATAAATAATTCCGTAAGCTGGAGGCCAGGGCTGGACAGATGGCTCAGTGGTTAAGGACGCGGGGCTGCCCTCCCAGCGGTTCAGGTTTCAGTTTCCAGGACGCTCATGGTGGCTCACAACCATCCTTAACACCAATCCCAGGGGATCCGATGCCCTCTTCTGGCCTCCCCGCTGGACACTAGGCATAGACTACATGCAAGCAAAACACCCATTCACACTAAATAAATAGATGCTTTAAAAAAAAAAAAAAGATACAGACAATATCCTAGAGGAAAAAAAATGGGAATTGCTATCAAAATTATTAAATGTACCGGGTGGAAATGGCAGGGCATTCATGTAATCTCAGGGTTAAGAGGCTGCAGCAGGACGGGGTCTGACTCAGCCCGCACTAGAGGAGACTTTGTTACCCCTCAAAATGTGGTATAGTTGCCTTGGAGGGTGGGTCCGCTTGTTTGATAAATGTGAGGTCCAGGTCTAAAATCAAAAAAGCAGTTCTGGGGTTGGAGAGATGGCTCAGATGTTGAGAGCACTGGAGGCTCTTGCAGAGGACCCAGATGCAACCCCCATGCCCACGGGGCAGATCATAACCATTTGTAAGTCCACTTCTGGGGCTCTGATGCCGTCTGTCCTCCTGGGCACTAGGTATGCAAGTGACGCATAGATAGACAAGCAGGCAAGACACGCCTAGACACATGGAAAAGCTAAACTAAAATCAAGTGTGTAGAATGGCCTTTATGATTATGTCATTTTACATGTAAGAAACATTGAAAATAGGAACATATTAATATATACCATAGATTATTAGAAAACATACTTAAGAAGTAGAAAGTTGGAAGGAGGGAGATGAAGTGAAACATTGTTTTGTTTCAGTTTAACCATGTTTTCCATTTGCTGGTGCATGCGTGTTTGAGGGGGGGGAGAGGGTGTGGTGGGAGGCATGTGTAGCCCATAGCTGCATGTGGAGATTAAAGGACAGCAAAAGGAGAGTTGGGTTTTGTGTGCCACCACGTGGATCCCAGAGCTCAAAATCAGGTCGCTGGGTTTGATGGCAAGTGCCTTTGACCTGCCGAGATCTCTGGCTGGACCAAGTAACTATAGCTGGGGGTGTAAGTCAGGGGTAGAGCTTCTCCCTAGCATGGTGGACTCCTTTAGGTTCAATTCTCAATACCATAATCAATTAATTTCGCCTTCAAATTTATGGCTAATAACAGTATACATGGGGAAAAAAACACGTAGGTAAAACAGTGAATCCATAATACTTTCAGCCCTTAAATGTCACCAAGGATACGCTGCTTTGGGCAGTATTTGAAATGCAAAACGAAACAAAAACCAAGTGATCCAGTCATCCTAATAATCAAGACGCCCACGACGTAAGCACGCAAAGCAGGAGCCGTCTCTGTCCAGGCCGACGGTGTTACTCACCCTCACATTCGTTGCCCGAGGAGATGGTCCCGGGCCTCCAGGGCTGCTGGTGGAAGCCAGGACAGCAGCGGTCACAGCTCTCCCCGCAGGTGCTATGCTCACACTGACACCGCAGTTGCTGGCAGAACAGGGACACGGCATGAAAGCTGAAAACTTTACCTGTGTGCTTTTCTTAATTGCATTTAAGGAAAAAAAGAAAGTGATCCTGTGAAGTGGTGAGTCTTGACAGCGAGGCATCTGGGACTGTACCAAACCAGCCAGCTGACGCTGGACTTCCGGAGGAGACACACACATAACCTGATTACGAACACAACTCAAAAATGGGTTAACTGACAAGAATGCCCTTTAAAAGGATGCGCGCGACTTTAGGGTTGGAAGTCCCGGTCAATAGTTTGACTGCTTATTAATAGATTTCATCACTGTTTGTTTGGCCATTTTCTAATGTTTATTAATACAGTTTTCAGCACCAAAATATAATAACGGGCAAGCCTGCGGAAGCACTTGCCACCAAGCCGGAAAACTACAGTTGCATCCCAGGGAGCCACATGACGGGAGGAGAGAACTGTGGTCCATGGAGTTGCTCACTGACATCTACCTATTTACTCTGGCATACACCTCATTAAGTAAATGTTAAAAATGATTTCACAGTAGAAAGTGTGGGCTGAGGGTGTGTCTCACTGGTGGAGTGCTTGCATAGTATGCCGAGGACCAAGTTCAGCCCCAAACAGTGAGAAGATCAAACACATATAATTAACAGTAGCACAGAATACTCCTGCTCAACCGGTACAGAGCTCTAAAGGTTGGGAGTAACTGGGTGTTTTGAAAGGAGTTATCCAATTATTAATTTAGCATTATACCCACAGAGACAAAGTCTATTTTATCTTGAGTTAGTACCACAGAGATGGAAAGAAGGGAATCACAGAAATAGCAAGTATAATTTATATCAGCACATGCCACTTACTTGCCTCTCTTTTAAGGATATGGAAGATCATGGAGTTGTCAGTCTCTTTTCATGGACATATTATTACTAACTAACACAGGATGGGCTACTTCAAAATACGTCCTCCAAACAAAGCAAAAATCAAACCAATCAGGTAGTCTAAATTTTTTTTAACATGGTTTGATGCCTCTTACTGTCTGCTTTGGATAAATAAAGACAGGGAAACATTGCCACTTTAACTGCTCCACTGAGGTTTCAGTAACAGTAAAACACCAGAACTAACCTTAGCTTCTTCGTCCCATGGGCAGCTGCTGGCGTGGCCGTAGCAAATGCACATGCCTCCGACGGAAATGTCTTTGATTGAATAGTAATACTGGAAAAAGGGGTGTAACAAACAGAAGTTAGAAACCCTCTGACTTTGGTGCGAGGTAAGGGACGGCACCCCACACATACCAGTTGGGCTCACGGCTTGCTTTTGGAATGCTAAACTTAATTACATCCACATTTTAAATGTTGTTGCACACACAAGAAAGTCTTAGTTCGAACCAATAACGCTCGAATCAGCTCGTGAACAGAATCTAGGAGAGTCTAGAAGAATTCTCCAATGTGGTTTTGCCTTAAGCCAAAGCAGTCCTCTTCATCACTCTCGCTGCTGAGCTCCGTAGGACCGCCGAGGTGCACAGTGGTGCACAGGAAGGATGACGCATCATCAAGACGTGGACTCGTGCATGCGCGCAAACCGTCTTTCCTTGGACATCACGCTGCATCGCTGGCTCATACTTCTGTCCTGTCGTATTAGCAGACTTTAATTTTTTAATTTTATTTTCCATTGTTCGCTACCATTATTTAGAAATGCCTTGCCCCTTTACGGACTGATCTGGCATGACTGCCTTGCCAACCTCAGTCTTATTTCTAGTAGTTGTTTTGTAGATTATCTGTGCGAACGATCGTGCCAGCTACGGACGATGAGGACTCAGTCCTGCACACCCATGCTGCTTATCTTTGCTTTCTTCCTGCATCTCTGAGCAGCAGGTTTACGAGTCAACAATAAAATATTGCCGAGGGGACTTAAGGCAGAGTCACCTAAGTGCAGACAGTACCGTTAAGTGTATTGACTGGATAATCCAATATTATTTAAAAGTCTTCCAAAATTCTTCCTATGTTGATGCGTTCATCAAAAGTTATAGTTTCAAAAAGTAAACAGAAAAACTTAGCGAGAAGATGTCCATAATATGGTCTAAACAAAAAATACGCGAACGTGGACCAAAAAAGGTCAACTCTTAACAGGCTCATCCTAGCCATCAGGAAAATACAAATGAACCCCACCAGGGTGCGCCACGGGTGGCATTCCAACAGCCGGCAGGGCTTGACCAGACTGGCTATTATAAGATCAGGGCTTGCAAATGTCAAATGACTAAAACGTGGCCTCTGCTTTTAAACAAGTTTAGCTGAGTTACACACGCAGCTACCCCACAAGCTAGTAATTCACTGTGAAGGGATGGGAGGGTCATGAAAATGTTTGGCCACAGGTGACCGTAATATTCAACTGTACATTTAAAAGCTATGTCTTCCTAAATATTTCTCCAATTTTACCATTTCAAAAGAAAAAAAATTAAAATGCCCGAGTTGCTAAAGCTCGGATGTGGTACCAGACTTTAGGACAATGGCCATGCCAATCTCTAGGTGCGCACACTATGGGGACAGGTAGGAAGGAGCAAGGAGACCTGAGGAACGGATGCTGGGGCCATCACCTACAGAGCTTTGCCACAAATGACAGGAGGTGGTCATAGCAAGCCAAAGGAAACCAAGAATACTTCCTGAATCAAGTCCTTCAAGGTGGTCAGGGCCACGGCAGATACTCACGCGTCTTGTGACGATAGGGTCAAGGTCTCTGAGGTCCCGATGGCTAAGGGTCATGAGGTCTGCATTGAGCGTCCTGATACGCTGCAGACGAAGCCGTATGTACCGTGCTGAGGTAAACTCCAGCAGCTTGGGGGAAGGGTCGTCAGCTCTTGGCCTGCCGTTGATGAGTGATGTGTGAATCTGGACACAGACAGACACATGTCAATTCTGCGCGTGTGTAACATGTACACATACATGCGTGCTGGCCGACTGCATCAGAATCTTTACAAAGGTAAACCTAAAAGCTGGGTTCTGTGTAAAACAAAAAACCAAACGAAACAGCCCATCTACCGCATGTTAGGTACTCATAAACCATGATCCCCGTTCTGTCTCAGTTTGTGGGTTACCCACTCCACTACCTCAGAGACGACCGGAGTCCCTTCAATGGTGCCCTTCTGCCCTCATTGTGAGGGTCTCTGAACACCGACCAAGATGCTGCATCTCGTCAACCAAAGGCCTAAGCCATGAGCAGGCTAGAGAGGGTAAGAGAACTGTGCCCCAAACCTTAAGGATGCCTGCTGTCTTAGTTAATCTCTGTGACTGGAGAGTTTTCGGCCCAGCTACGGCTACAGAGCGCGCTTTGTGAGTTCTACAGCGTTTGCTCATCAAGCCAGGTGCCAGTGGAGATTGGATTGCTTCTGCTTCACTCCGGGTTCACTGAAGCGTACACTGAGTAGCTACTTCATGGGCCGCTCCACACCCCTGAGGAGGAGGGAGACAGAGGAACTACACCTTTGAGAAGCACTTTTGCTATCTCCTTTTCATCTACCCATGTTCTTACTACTATTGAAGACGTTTTGCTACGTATCCCTCCAACTCATGATCCTCCTGCCTCAGCCTCTGGAGTGTGAGAATTACACTTATATACATACCACCATCCTGGCTTCTCTTTAATATAACACAAGTTCTTGCCCTGATCTTATGGCAAGATTCTGTGGTGGGTAGGGGACTGGTGAGGCTGTGCAAACATAGTAGAATGAAGACCTAGGGAATTGCATGCTGGGAAGAAAACAAGAAGCTAAAGCAGACATCAGTCAGGGCGACTTTAAATAGCGAGGCGGCCACAGGCACACCTTTGGATTAAGGGTGACTGATTCTGAATGCTTACTATAGACTCCCATGAAGGATACCATGGTGGCATCTGAGGTAGGGGTCTCTAATAACAGATAGCCATTCCTGCCAGGGACACAGTACCTCTCCATGCTCCAGTGGTACTAGTTTCGAATAATACGAGGTGCAGATCACTTCATTGTCAGCTCTGTAAGTGGGAGGTCCCCGCCTTGGTGATATTTTGTAGCGTGTCAAACACTCCGCATCGCTGATTGCGTAGTACTGCCAGGGTTTGAACTTGATGCCATCCACGGATCGCTCCAAAATCCAGTTTCCGGGGCGAGGGGCATTGGCGGCTTTAATGATGACGTACGCAACCTGAAAGACCTGAAGCAGAGACACCAGAAGACTTCAATCCAGAATTACTAAGTCAAACGCGAGAAGACAACCACTACAGGAACTCGCTCGCGTGTGAACCCAAACCAACCCAACTCACAGACACCTTGCAGAACTCTGGTTACCAGGGGCTGGAAGAAGGACAAGGGACAGATGCCGGGCACAGTTTTTCAGTTGTGCAGGACAGACAGGTCCAAAGTTTAACAGTGTTGCTATGGTAACCATCCTGGACTCTGTTGGAATTTGCTAAGCAGAAAGACCTGTGCTCCAACACACACACACACACACACACACACACACACACACACACACAACAAAGATGATAAAGCTGGGATTACAGACGTACCGTGGTTATTTCATGGTACGCATTAAGCAGCAACTAATAATGTTGTACACATTAAATATTAAATATATAAATATATAAAATACATGCACGTGCACACCTGTGGAGACCAGAAGTTGTTTTCAGCAGGGACTTTGTGGAAACACTGAAAAGTTACTGACAGACCAGTATCTGTGGATTTGAGATGTTGAGGGGACTCTGGAGTAGTGCTGTCAGTAAGTGGGGGACTTTTACATACATAATACATATATATGTGAATGCGTCCATAAGATCGCTTGCATGCTGGCAGCTTTATGCACATACGTTTGTGTATGAATACGTAAACGCGGGGAGTAAAGCTGGCTGCCTCTGGAGTTGTTGGTTTCTGTTTGTTCTAGCGTTTCTCCACCTACTGCTCACTCATTTCAGGACACATGAGCTCGACAGAGCCCATCACATATGTGATGTACCTGCAACCATCTCTCCTTTATCTCAAACAACTGTTCCCCAATGCCAGGTGCTCCCTTGCAGAGGCTGACCCGTGAAGGCCGTGGCTGCCTAACATTTTAGCTCTCCGCGTTCGTGTGGTGTGTGTCCCTCTGTAGGGCAAGCACCTGTCTTTTTATCAGGAAACAGGCCATTGTTCTCACAATCTCTCCACAGACCTCAAGGTCCCCAAATCAGAGACCAGGAAGCAAACTAAAAGAGGAATGCGGGCTGTAGCTCTGAGAGGAAGGAAGCAGATGGGATGAGGACTCTAAACACAACTTTATTGGCCATTGTTGCCTCAGTCTGTCTCTGGCTCCCCAAAATGGGAACAAGAATTGAAAAGAACACTGGCCTGAGCTCCAAGCCTGATAAGGAGGAAGGGGATGCTGTCAAAAGTCTAACTATAAATGGGCGCCACCAAAGCCGTGCTGCGGGCTGACTTATGGACTCCCCAGATTTCCTGGGTAAAGTCCTGACTTGTCACTCCTGACCACCAAATGCCACTGTGTTTGGAGATAAGGTCTTTGAAGTAAAAGGTGGCTGCCTGACCATGACTGGCGTCCTTATAAAAAGAACTGAGTGGTGTGGGAGAGAGCTCACTCGGCTAAGAGCTTGCTGTGCCGCACAAGGGTCTGAGTTCAAGCCCCAGAACTCACATAAAAACAAACAACAATGAGACGCTAAGCATGCCCTTGTGATCACAGCCCTGCTCCGAGGAGGCAGAGGTAGAGATAGGTAGATTTCTAGGGCTCCAAGGCCAGCTAGCTAAACCAATTTGGTGAATTCCAGACCAGTGAGGTGGAGTAGGAAGACAGATCTTTCAGCAAGCATGAGGAACAGAGTCTGGTTCTTAGGTCCCATATTTTAACAGCTGGGCACCATGGCATGTCCTTGTAATCCCAGCACTGGAGAGGTTGGAGTTGGGTGAAAAAAAACCTGTGGCTTGCTGGCCAGACAGCCCAGCCTAGTCTATGTGTCTAAGAAAATGAAAGATACTGTAGTATCACAAACCCAAGATGGTTAGCTCCTGGCGGAATGACTCTTAAGGTCACCCTCTGGCCTCCACTGTGCATACATTTACCTAAATACATTAACTCACACACAAAATAAATTGAAAAAAAAAAATCTAAAGACGATTGAGCCGCAGGAACGACAACCGAGGTTGTTGTCTGGCCTTCTTCACATGTACAGGTGTGCAAACGTGGATGCATCTGTACTCACATCATATACACACATAATAAATGAGGAACGTGGGACAGACGCACATGAGGGAACACCACACGAAGACACACAGTAGAGGCAGCCACCTGCAAACAAAGATACCTTGATGTGGGACAAATTTCTTTGCTTTATGTTGCCCTGTGATACCTTTTACAGCAGTCTCGGCTAAGAAGGTCCCAACTCGCCAATTCTGGTTGAGAAGCAGATCTCACACACAGTAAAGCGAAATCGAGAGATCCTGCTAACAGACAGAATCTTAAACCTTTGCCCAAATCAAACCCATGAAACTTCTGCCCCCAGTATTCTAACATGCTGGAGACTAAACCGTCTTTTCTCTCGGTGTAAGCTTGGCTGAACACACACTGTTGAGGCAAGCATTTCCACAGGAGTCTGAGTCACTGCTGTGCTGCCAAAGCTGCAGCTGATCCAGCCATTTTCAAATCCACTTCACGACAGCTTTCCACTCGCTGGCCTTCGTTAATTGAATACTTGGATACACATAAACATCGCCACCGAAGTACCGTCGGCACACATCAAACGCTGCGGCCTTTCTACACGAGAATCCAGACAGAATTCTGGTGTGAGCCTCAATCTTAACTTAAACAGAGTAAATCCAACCCAAGCACAGACATCTGGGAGCACAGATAACCTCATTCGCAAGGCCAGAGGTTCATCCTCCGCCGCAGTTCTCTGTACCATTGCGTTCTCTCGGAATCCATGTGGAGAGACCCACCCCACCTGCATCTCTGACAGCGACTGAACAGGGACCGCTTTTTGGCTGACAGTCTCAGGGGAAACAAACTCATCACAAAGGGGATCTAGGTGAAGAGTGTATTTGATAAAACCCTATCACTTGATTGATTCCCTACCGAAGCAACGAGTTTGCTCTTTGTAAGCTCTGCTGCTTGGGAAACTATCATAAGGAAATTTCAAAGCACCACTTGGATTCTCATTTCTTACTCGAGAATGAAGAAGCAGTCGCTAAACAGAAGGGTCATCCGTGACTCAAGAACCTGGCAAAGCGGTAGGAAGGAGCCGTAAAGCGAGGACATAGCAAGCCGGGGAGCTGAGACTTGCTGGGGAGGCACACTTGCAAAGGTGATTCTAGACAAATCCCTCAGGATTGATTACTGTAAAGTGAGGGCTGGCCGTTTCTCTCTAATCCTCCCCGAAGACCAGCCTATACAAATAAGGACGAAAAGATAGCTTCAAGAATGAGGAGGGAACTTTGGATTTCTTTTCCTCTCACTTTGGCGCTGATATTAACCCGTGAAGTAAATGGGTCAAAGTTCAGTGACTCCCAACTCCTTCCTGTTCTGCCTTTTCTTTGGGAGGGGGGGAACAGATTGAATGCCTGTGTGGATGAACTCCGACCAAGCAGGTTTCTTACCCTACAACTCTTAGGAACATCTCAGAGCATCAAAGAACATTCACTTTTGATCCATGCTGAAATATGTAAATGCACAAGACCTTGGCCAGCAAGAGGGCTCAGAGATAGGAGCCCAACAAGAATCAGCTTTAATCTGTGATCTGAAGGTGGGAAAGGAATTTTAAAGATGCCTGTCAGCGGTGGACCTGTTTCCCATCAGTGGGGAAATGCTACTCCAATGAGCCCAGGAGGCATCCTCCTGATGCCACCGTCCCACCCAAAGATGACTAACAGTGTTTACTATTTCAATACAAAAATGTTAAACCACTTTACCAGAGAAGAGAGAACTGAAAGATAGAGTGTTCTCCATCCCTAGCAGTATTCTATCTCAATGTATTTCTCCAAATATATGGCCTAATTCTACTACGTGGTCTGGAACCTTCTTGTCACCAAATGCTCTTTGTGGGGCTCTTCCCTTTTCTCTTTCTATTGAAAGCTCCCTAAGATAGGAAGGGATGAACATGGTCAGTCTCAAACCCATCAATACAGAAACAGCGCTCCCATCCCCCAGTCAGATAGACCCAGGTCCCACCTACGGAGGTCTTCACCTTTGAAATCAGACTAGGTTTTTCCCTAGTCACGAAGCTCCAATTTGCTCTTGTCAAAACAGAGGTGATGATATATAGTAACCCCTTCAACTTTTCAGGGAAAAAAAAGGGCAAAATTGGAGGCTGTGGCTTAGTGGGATGCTTTCTGGAAAGCGACATTCTCTCCTAGTGCACAGTTGAGGGACACGGGTGGCCTCTCAGCTTTGTCCTGTGGTTGGGACCGAGTGTTCCGATGATAATAACCTGTTCCTTAATTAGAAAGGCACTCAGAACTCCAGGGCAGCACACCCTCTCTTCCTCAGAGGAGAAACTGCTTTTCCATGAGAGAGGGGGAGACCTGGGCAGTGGAGTACCCCACAAAGACACAGGTGACATTGAGAACGGGGGGCGCCAGAACATCTTTCCGTGTGCGCCTCATTTGAAAAACACTGACCGTGTATCTGCTGTGTCAGAGGGACGGTGGTGGGTACCACAAAAGCAGCAGCGGCAGAGGGGCTGCTGTCTGTGGATGAGGTTGCCCGAGTCATAAGGGAGGATATTCAGATCTAGCAGGGGAGTTTGATCTGGTTTGTAGAGGTGGCCAGAGAAGTTCCAAAGGTGAGTGTGAGAAGAGACAACCAACAGGTGTCTACAGAGAGGAACAGCTCACACCATAGAATATAGACATTGCAAGCAGGTGGCCTGGTACAGACAACCAGAAGGAGACCGGAAAGGTGATGGGTACCTCTCTGAGGTAGGCCTTGGTGTCCCATGGTAGTTTTTCTTAGACCACCGAAAATCATACACCAGGGCAGGACAGGGCCAGCGGTGACCGTGGATTTGAATTCTGACACATGGGATTCATAACAGAGGGTCGTGGTGACTTTGAAAAGATCAAGAGAGCAGGGCAGAGATGAACAAGAAGTCCTAAAGAGTTTCCTGAAAAGTCAAACTGTGAGTGAAAAAAACTAAAGCCAGAGGGCAACTGAGAACTTCCAAATTCTTTCTATAAGAGAACGGGGCTTGCTCCCTGCTGTCTTCCAGTCTCAGTGCAGAGAACTCGGCCTTTGAGGACCTTCCTAGTCTGCACACTGACTTGGTGCTGACCCTGTAGACACAGCAGCGATGAGAGGCCTCGGACCTTCTCTCCCTCCACACCTCTCCTCTAAAGAAAACACCACGGTGAAGGCAGTGGCAGCAAAGGGCCTCCTCGTTGCGCCCCACAAACCCAACTGAGGGTTCTGCATGAAAGAGCTGGGAAACTGGCTGCTGAACCATCCCCACAACACCGCCCGGCGAGTTACACATTGACCACGGCTAAGAACGGTAGCAGCAGGTTTGCTTTCCCCGCATCGCCCACTGAATCATTAATGGCTTTTTGCACTGGCGAGATCAGAGAGTCCCTTTGTGGGTAAGCAAGATTTCGCTCTGGATATGAATTCCCTCATCCGGTTCCTAAGTGAAAACCCTCCTTTCGCTCACAAGGCATATCACTTCACTGAGCATCTGAAAGCTGTTGGACATTCAACTGACAAATCAGTACATTTAAAAGTCACCAAGGAAAACAATTTAAATATGAAGACTATGTAGGAAATATTTTGATTATTTTAAAAGCAGCATGGTGGGAATAGAAAACAGTGAGCCATTGTGAAAAAGAGTATGTGTTCCCTTAAAAAAAAATCAAACAAGAGAATCACTATATGGTTCGACATTTCCCATACTGGTATGTGCCTGGAAGATAGAGCGGATGCATTTGAAGTTATTAATCACCAGTGTTTATAGTTGCATTATTTATAATAGCTTAATGTTGGAAACAACCCAAATATCCATCCATGGATGACTGACCAGGTGAAATTTGGGAAAGACATACAAGAGAAAGTTATCTTGTCTTAAAAAGGAATAGAATTTCAGTACAGTCTGCAAGATGAGCAATCCTGGAGGCCATTACACTAAGAGAAATAACCCAGACACAAAACTACAAAAAATAGTATTGTTCTACTTAAAGAATGTCAGATTAGCAGAAGGAACTAATGTCAGGCTGGAGAGATGGTTGAGGGTTGCTATGGTGAGGACCTGAGTTGAGTTCCCTGCACACACGTCAGATGGCTGCACTCACCAAGGACTCCAGCTCTGGGGAAACCCATGCCTCTGGCCTCCATGAGCACCCAGACCCCCATGTAGAAGTCTACTTCACACACTTGCACATAAAATAGAATATTTATTTTGAAAATAAAAAGAAAGCATACTTGTTGCCCTTGCCAAGAGTGTGAGAGATAAGTAGAGCTGGTGTTGGACAAAGCAGGAGATTAAAAAGGATCTGGGTTGGGGAATTGCTGCGCTGGAGAAACTGCATACACTAAATGCCTCTGAATGCTACACTTCAAATGTTTAGAGTGGCAAACTTTATATTCTGTATAATTACAAGAACCAGCTTAAAAAGGAAGAAAGAAAGCACAGCAAGAAGGAATGGGGGGAAGTAAAGATGCAGCTTTTCATTGGAGACTGAGACGTGTGCACCAGAACGAGCAGGACGCAGTGTTTCCAGGCGGGGGACCAAGTCTAGAGAAGCCAGGACCCCAGTGAGCTGGAGGTCAGGAGAGCAGTGCAGAGGATGCTTGAATAGCATCCTTTTGGTGACACTGTTTCTGTCAGTTTCTTCCTAAGCTCTGGCAAGGGAAGAAAGACACTTTACTGGGAGCAAAACCCAGTGCCCACAGATGCGAGGGGACCTCAGTGGCCCCACAGATGGTCCGTGTGGAAGCCCCATGGGTCAGCAGAACACTTACTCCTGGACGCTGTATCCTGAACAACAGCTAAGCAGCGAGGGAACCCATGAAAGGCTAGAGCTGCGGTGACCCTGAGAGTCTGTGGTTCCGGTACAACCCTTCTGCATGGTCACTGAAGCTGTTTTACTGCGTGTCCATCAGAGCAACAGCAAAGGTGTCTATTTCTGATCCCATGATAGTGAAGAAGGGAGCAAGCAGAGGAAGTTAAATCTGAGGACAGACAATTCTGGTTACCTCAGTCCTGCAGGGGAGAAACATTTGGACTGCTGACCATACACCAGGTTGGCCACTTTATAATGTTCTGGTTTTTTTTTTTTAATATTTATTTATTTATTATGTATACAGTATTCTGTCTGTGTGTATGTATGCAGGCCAGAAGAGGGCACCTGACCTCATTATAGATGGTTGTGAGCCACCATGTGGTTGCCGGGAGTTGAACTCAGGACCTTTGGATGAGCAGGCAATGCTCTTAACCACTGAGCCATCTCTCCAGCCCTTTATAATGTTCTGTTTAAAGGTCGATCACGAAAAGCCCAAATTTGACCCAAGCACGATGGTACTGGGGCTCTATGGAAATTCTTTACACCTCTGTCCCACTTTCCTATGAATCTGAAACCTTAAGAGACTATTAGTTCCAAAACGGAAAACCATTTTGAACATGCCATAGTGTTGATGAACCCGGAAACACCTTAGCCCACCGCCGTTGGCTGCTGAGGCTGGAAAGTGATCTCCCAGCCTGCCCAGCTTTCCCAGGACGTCTTGGTTTGTACAGCTGTGCCGTGCAGCTGATGATTCGTAGCCCTAACACTTGATCTCAGGGCTGCCCGGGCTTCACTTCCACACCGCAGCAAGGCTGAGATGGAGGCTCGAGCGAGGCACCTCTCTCGAAGTACAGCCATGTGCACAGGGGGCACATTCGGAGACATGGGTCATTCGGTGATTTTGTGAACACCGGAGCGCGCTTACAGACCCCTTCATGGTGTTGCCTACCACACACTCAGCCCTCTGGCTCCGACAGCTGTTCCTGGGCTTTTCATCTGTCAACGGGTTCCCGCACTGACGGATTTGGGAATCTAAACATAACCAGGCAGAGAGAGGACAGAGCACAGTAAGGAATATGGGGCACAGGCTGGGAGTTCAGGTCCGTTCTAATCTGGCGGAAATTCTTTCGTGTATGAGCACCACCCTTGGGCAAACAGCACTATGTCTGCATGACATCATGCATGTAGAGATTTCCAAGGGACCCCAGTGCTAAGGAAATGCACCCCCAGTAACAGCCTGCCCAGTCACTGGTGAGTCTGTCCCTATTGTTCACGATTTCACCAGAACTAAGGTTTACTGTTGTATTACCTTGGTCCCTCTGTCTGCCAAAACGTAATGCATTATTAGACATTAGCGTTCTTTAAAGTTCCTTCAATCGAGGCAATTATAAAACCCAATCGAATGCTTTTCATGATATAGCCTGCGGTAATAAATCCCAAGGAGGATTTCCCCGCAGCCCACTGCGTTATTCACAGCATACAATAGACGTGATTTCCGTATTACAAGTCTCAGCTGAAACGGGGATAAGAAAGCACTGAGCCAAATCACAGTGGAGACACGAGGCACCTGAAGTCCCATCCCTTCCCCCAAGGGCTGCGGTTCTCACCTGAGAATGTCTCAAAAATGAGGACACGGTTAATCTTCTGTTCTCTCGATCGTTAGAAAGAGAGGTGGAAATCTCTCGAGCCCTGAAATACATCACTGCCAGGTTCCAGAACAGTTTGACAGCCCTGATGGAGATTAATGGCCGAAACTTAATTAATGGATGCGAAGATAATTAAGAAGGCCAAACACTGTATTCAGTC
This sequence comes from Alexandromys fortis, assembly GCF_014885135.2. Classification (NCBI taxonomy): domain Eukaryota; kingdom Metazoa; phylum Chordata; class Mammalia; order Rodentia; family Cricetidae; genus Alexandromys; species Alexandromys fortis. The sequence continues at coordinate 4,341,157 of NW_026068044.1, read as the reverse complement.
CAGGGCTCCTAGACAGATGTCCCATATAATGGCAAGATAAAAGTGCGTGACTGATGGGTTAATTCTCTGATATTCAAAAGGAAAGAAAGGGGGAGGAGGGAAGAAAAGAAGAGGTGGGGGTGAGGCAGGGGCCCTTTTAAACACGATGTTAAGGAGTTGTGGGACTCTCAGTCACCGTGGACACATAAAAGCAAATAATATTTTTGAAAAATAAACCAAACTAGTAAAGATTGCATTTGAGGGCTGGGATGTAGCTCCGTAGTAGAGCACTGGCCTAGCCTGCACCAGGCCCTGAGTTCCAATCCTTGGTACTAAAGACTCCACAGTGAGAAAAATAATCAACACACAGCCACGGAAATATTAAACTGTGATTAATAGTAGTCCCAAACTAGAAACACATTTTAGGTGTCCAACTGTCGTAACACTTTAAATAAAGCATTATGTACCGATATAATAAAGTACTGTTCAATCTTTAGACACTGTTATAGGAATTTAGCTGATGGCCCTAAAGACAAAACCAATACTCTCTGGCCTTGGCAGAGTCAACAGTGATCGTGTATATGACAGACAGTCTTTAAGTATTGGTCAATAGGCTCGAAGGTACCTGGACTTCTGGAAGAAGAGTTACAATTCTGTGCTCTGTGTTGTGGTCACCTTCCGGGCTACAATTTACTCATCTGTCCTAGACTTAAACATACTCTTATCTTTGGTCGATTCCGTCCCTTGTAAAACCAAAAATATACACCCAGAGAAAGACGTTTACAAGAACACTCACAGAAGCTCTTACAGAATGGAGAAAAGCTGAAAACAACTCTGCCAAGGAGCAGATAAACAGACGCCAGTGTGCTCGTAAAGTGAAGCGCTGCTCAGAAAGAGAAGGCGCAAACCTCAGCAGGGCTCTCAGAGAAGGAAGCCAGATGCAGGGTGAGATCCCGCGATAGGAAGTTATCTATCATCGTGTAGACTCACCGAAGGGAAACAGTCAGAGCAGAGGGTTCTCTGGCCAGAGAGAGGACAAACAGGATGAGCAACAGCCAGGGAAGGGCATGGGGAACCCTCTGCAGTGACAAGAATGGCCCATAATTGATTAGTACGTGGCTTGAATCCATCCAACCAAACACTCGCGATCTGTGTGATTCACTGCCTGCAACTGACAGCGTGTCCTCCTCATTGGAGCCCAGCACTCTGGGCAGTCCCCACCAGGACTGATAACACATGCTAATTGCTGGGCCCCCTGCCTTGTCATGGTCTGTGACGGCTCCAGCACACATGACTCGACAATCACACATCAGCATCTGCTTGTGTGTTCTTGTCAGGCTTTGCCGGCTGCAGCTGGACTGACCCCAGGCAGGTTTCTCCTTATCCTGGTTCCCTGAACAACACAGCAGAGCCAATGCTTACCCAGCATTCACTCTGATGCCTGAGGTATGACATGTCAGCTAGTGGTGATTCCAAGTACACACGAGGACGTTATTAATACATATGTAATGTGCCTTATAACATAAAAAAATGGGTCTGGGGTTGGTATCCTGATACCGGGGAGATAGTCCAGTCCTGAAATCAGTATCCCATGGAGAACAAGAGAGTTTGCATGGCTGCAGTGCAGAAAAGTGAGCGAAAACATTTCAGACGGAATGTGCTGTCTCAAACCCACACGTCTCACTTTCTCTGCTGCAAGACTTTCCTGGGCCTCCATCTCCTGCACATCCTCCGGTTTGTTCCCTTCCTTCCTTCAGTGATTCTTTCTGCAGAGGCCTGCCCTAAGCCCCTTCCTGTGTGTTCCCTACTCATCGGCAGAAGCTAACTGCAGACCATCTATTTCCTACACTAGAGCACAAGCCTCAGGAGGGAACAGTCTTCTTCAAATTGCTGACCAAAGAGACGTTGCTATGTTGGCTAGTACAGATAAGGAAGGAGCTTACTTTTTCTACACTGACAGTTTTGCGTGGGCACGGCAGTCGTCTTGTGTATCAACAAATCCGGAGACTCCAGAACCTAGTGAGTAGCAACTCCAGATGTATTTAACTAGTAAATACGTACAGTAGGCCTGAAGATGAAGAGCAGGATAGAAAGTAAACTCCGGTTGTTAGAATTGCAGGCGATTAGGAAAAAATCCTTTTCCTTCCTCTTTCACATTTGTGGGATGTGTGCATGTGTGTGTGCATAATTTTGCATATGTGTGGATACGTGTTTATGTATGTGCCTGTGAACAGAGGCCTGGGGTTAAAGTCAGGACTCTTTCTCAGTCCCTTGTCCACTTTGTTCATTGACACAAAGACATTCAGCCAAGACCAGAGCTCACTGATGTGTCTAGTCTTGTTAGCCAGCTCACTGATGTGGCTAGTGTCTTGTTAGTCAGCTCACTGATGTGGCTAGTGCCTTGTTAGCCAGCTCACTGATGTGCCTAGTCTTGTTCGCCAGCTCACTGATGTGGCTAGTGCCTTGTTAGCCAGCTCACTGATGTGCCTAGTCTTGTTAGCCAGCTCACTGATGTGGCTAGTGCCTTGTTAGCTAGCTTGCTCTGGGGATCCATAGTTTCTGCTTTCCGGGTTGGAATTACAAGGAGGTTGCCATGCCCACATGGAATTTATATGGGTTTCTGGAGAACTGTTGAACCATCTCCCCAGGCCTCCAAAACTCTTGTTTTATGATTTGTTGTATTTTCTTAAAGTTTCTGTTACCTCTACACTACCTCTACACTAGAATTTTCTGTGTATAAAAGTATACACTAGAAGCATAAAAATCACCTGGCAAATGGGTTTATTAGTACACACTTTTAATCCCAGCATTAGGGAGGCAGGGACAGGCAGATCCCTATGAGTTTAAGGCCAGTCTAGTCTATGTAGCAAGTTCCAGCCTCGCAGGCAGTGTTACATAGCGAGAGCCTGTATCAAAAAGCAGAGGGAAGCCGAGGGGAGACCTAGAATAGATTCCAAGTTCCAAACTGTAAAGTATGTCTCAAATAGTTCTTCAGAAATTGCAATTTATCTTTTTGTTCATCCCTACTATAACAGGAAGAAAGAATGAGTTTTTTGGTGGACTTCCCTCTCTGTCCCCAAATGCACAAGCAGGTTTTGTTTGACATTAAGGGGTTGGCAGAGGGAAAGCATGCTGAGAGAGAATGTCATAAAGCCATCCTCATTCATTTCCCAGAATCCCTCTCAGGTCCCAGCCAGAAGCGCTGACTCTGAGCCAGATAAGATGTCCAAGCTGCTTAGAACCCAAGAAGAACAGGACAGGAGTGTTTGGTGAACTCCCCAAGCCAACAGGCTGGTGGTCCCTGATGGCACACCACAGCTGGCGACTCCGATTTCTTACACACCACTGGGCAGCTGTGGATTGGAAGCTAAGATGAGACGGAAGACTTGGCTGACAAAAACGAACGTTTGTGGAGATCACCAGAGACCAACCCTGCGTGAACAAGGGACAGTGTGGGTGACTCTAAACCACCACGAAGAGCCATGGATTCCTTCTATTTATTCTGCCAAGCAAATGCCAGGAAAGCTTCGTGTCTGAGCCTGGGGAGGTCAGTATGCACGCTGAAGCGTCGCTCTGACCTAACAGCAGTGCTGTGGTAACAGAGGCCTCTGTGACCCAGCTTTCAGAAGGGCAACTGCTTTGCTGCAGAACTTTTGTCTTTGTTTGTTTAATGCACCAAGCCAAGACCCATTTGTCGTAAGAGCACAGTTTACACGTTAAGGGGGTCTTAGCAATCCACTGTGTGAGTTTTCTGACCAACCTGGTCAATGTGCTTAGCAAACGGCGCGTGTGTCTAGCAACAGCGTCTACCACCCAAGTCTTGTCAGTTTATCAGGGACTTGTGGGGACCAAACACAATGGACTTCTAAACTAATGAGACTCTCTCTATGACTGCCCCCAACCCCGAGCTTGCCCACAACAAAGATTCCTCTGTGAGCCTGTTCCCACAACTAAGTGCCACTTCCTAATTAAACCTACACACACACACACACACACACACACACACACACACACACACACACAAAGTGGAGCGGTTCCAGGAGGCAGAGCCTCTTCTGGTGCCATAGGGAACACTTCCTTTCTCACGAAACAGATTTTATCTTAAAAGGGATTCTTTTTTTTTTTTTTACTCACAAATCTGACCCTCCTGGAGAAAATATTTGAACAGGCTTTAAAATTTCCTTTCAAAGGAAAGACAATACATCGATTCAATTTGTTTTCTCCCCGGTCCCACACTATGGGATCAAGAGCACCCAATTCTACCTGCACCTGCCAGAGCAAGGAAGCAGTGCTGATACCTGTAGATTTGCAGGGAGGTGGACCCCACCGGGCTCCTCTAAAGACTAACAGAAGAAGAGAGGCTAGAATCTCAGTACCCTAAAGATATAGAAAGAAAAAAAAAAACCTGTAAGGACCCTTGACAGCTACATCTTAGTGTTGCGACCTGAAAGACAGCAATGACTGGGGGTCCTGTGAGGGGCATGGACAGGGTGGAAGGAGCTGAGATTTGGAGGAATATGGAGCAACAGGCCAGGGGCCTAGCTGTTCTGTCCTGACGTTTTCCTTCCTAAAATGGAGAGTATCTCTGCATTGCAGGACAGTCAGGACATCAGATGGAGGAAGAGAGCTGAGGAAGAAAAGGCTGGACCGTCTCCAGGCAACACCTCTAGGTTTCTGTATATTTGTCTGTAAATAGTCCTTTTAAAGTGACCCTCAAAACTCACCAGGAACCTGCCATTTAAACTTCAAAATATGGCTTCTTTTCACTGTGTTATTTCTTTGGCAGGGGGTGAGACTGAACTTTTCATCGGAAGCTCAAGTTATTGTCCATAACAGAATCAATCCAAACTACAGGACCGGGAACTCTAAGCTAAGGCTGGGTAGCCCTTATAGAAGACCACGCGCACAGCTTCTAAAAGCTTTAATAGTGAGTTGTAGTCATACTGGGAAAGGCTCAAGTCAAGATGTAAACTAAAACACTGGGGCATGACCTTTTACATCGGAGACTTTCGCTGAAGGAAGGGCCGGGTCTGAGGACGCACGCGATGGCCCCGCATCTTGAGTGGCCAGATGCCCACCCTTGCACTAGCTGCACGAACTCTCTTCTCTGTTCAGTAATCTACACAAAGGTAGAGACACTGGCAGGGAATGGAGCTTGATTATGAGAATTCAGTGGCACACCTCAGATCAAAGGTCTACACATCACAGACCTGGCACAGAAAGTTCCAGTAAACATGAACACCTTTGGGGAGGTATTAAATGCATAGGGATATAAGAGAGAAAAGAGGAAAGCTGGCCCAGTTTTACAGTATTATCAGTGGTCCTCTCAGAGTAAATGGATGGTGAGCGCCTCTCCCTCTGCATGACGACCTGAACCTTCTGTCTGCTTTACAATGTTCCCATTCTATTTCCCAAATCTAAACACAATTATCCTTGACATGCAAGCTTGTTTTCTCAAATTCGCATGACCATATTGCTAAAAATCCTACCGGCTAAGTCTAACTAGGTTACCTTAAGGTCTTGCTTAGCCTTTCCTCTGGTGATATCTGAAGATCAGAGAGAGGATAGGAATGGGGGTGGGGTGGGGTGCGACTGGACAGATGACTCAGTCTATGAGGCGCCTGCCACACAAGCCCGAGGACCCAAGTTTGGATCCGCAGCACACACGTTAACAAGCCGGGCACGGTGGTGCACATCTGTGACCACAGAGACAGGTGGACCCCACAGCTCACTGGTCAGATTGCCTAGCCAACTCAGGGTACCAGGTCCTGGGAGTGACTTTGTCTCAACAAGATGAGGTGAAGAACATTTAAAGAGAGTAGACGTTGACTCCTGGTGTCCATATGCATGTGCACACACACACACACACACACACACACACACACTACGCACAAAGACAAAAAGGTCAGAGGAAGAAGCAACCTGAGGTCTACAGGATGTGAGGAATTAGTTGGGCACACTGCACCACTCATAATGCTACCATACTCTGCGAGAAGATGACCTTGGTGCCCCTCTGTATGCCTCTCCACTGTACCACGTCAACAAAATCAACAGCAAGTTCATATGAAGCAGAACTGTTCCCAAGTTCCTCGGTCCTGCCCGAGGCATTCTCTCAGCTGAGATCCAAGGGCACCGGGTCCTAGGCTGTATCAGAAGTCAGTCCATGATTCCGCTAGGATTCCAAAGTTCGCTCTTCTTTCCAACGTATTTGGGCTCTGGATGACCACCGTGTGCCAGGGCATCTGCAGCGGCTTCTCTGTGCTGGCTGGGAACACAGCAAGCGATCACCTGCTGGTGAAGGCGGACCTAATGGCTAAAGGACTGACAGTGTCCCCTGGATTCTGTGTCTTGAGGTTGAGTCTAGAGCTCCGCAAGTCACCAGGTGTCTCTTCAGGAGGCTGCAGGGCTGAGGCCGGAACCCAAGGAGGGAAGCTACGTTGCTCCTGTCTCCTGCTTTTCTTGTCAGTCTCGCCCCTGCAGGTGCCCCTGACTCCAGCTTCTGAGTATTTCCCAGAGGAGCTTCCGACTCTCCCCTGAAGTCAGGGGAGGTGGTGTCGTCCCTTGCTCCAAGGGTCCAGAAGCTAATAATTCCACCCCTCCTCTGGATCCTCCATGGCCGTCACAGTCTGAGAGACTTTCTGCCCCCTCCCTTTCCAGTTCTCCAACATTCTAACCAGTTCCTGACAGTGAATATGCCCCTCTGCACACGCAACTCACATGGTCTCTGTTCCCTGGCTGGACCTGGACTGATGCAGTGTACCCTTCATAGGGTGTTAAAATGTTTACTTGTATAAAATACAGGTAACACTGAAATTACCATTTTAGCCATTTAAGTTGTATGATTCGGCGGCACTGATCCACACCGTTTAACTATCACCATCACCCATTTACATGCTCAGTGGCGCTCAGGCAAGGGTGTGTGTCCACAGCACCCGACAGTGAGCAGAATTAACTAGAATGCACTCCCCCTGGAAACTTCGGTTCTACTCTGACTGCACTTCACCAGATCAAGACACATTTCTTTTTCTTAAAAGCAAGGCTCCTACACACACTGGATCCCAGTGAGTTTTTTTTTAATGGTTGCTCTAATAGCCTAACAGCAGAATATTTCAAATGCTGCCCATCAGTGGAAGAAACGGGCGGAAGTTACCTGTGCAAAATAGTAAGGAAGGAACTAACTACAGACACCACAACCAACCTCTTCAACCAGTCTGGTCCTGTATGACCTTCTCCTGGGTCAAGCCCGTGAGTGTGCCTGACCCTCGCCAACCAGTCAGATACAGCCTCTGCCCCAAGTCAGTGATCTAGCCTGGTCTAGCCACTCCTCCCTGCACAGTAAACCCCTAGGTTTCTGTCAGGGCCTGCCTTGACTGCCCCTCAGGTGCCCATAGACCCTTCCCACACCACGTTTAGCCTCTCCATCCAGCAAGATCTACCCCCACACTCCTGGCTGAGATCACAACCAAATGGGCCAGGAAATGGTGCCGTGGAGTACTGTGTATCACCTACCTCACACCTGGAAGGAACGGCGGGACGAGAGCAAATTTGTTAAGAAAGAAGGCAGACTACAGAAGGGGGCTACAGAGCTCCTCCGGCAGGACCGGCCCCACCTACCTGCCGTAAGTCCAAGGTGATGGTGACCCAGTGATACTCTCTCCCGTTCTGGATACTGGGACTCTGCCACCAATTATTGGTGCCGTCTATCGCGTGTGATATCGGGTGGCGCTCTGTTAAAAGAACACAAGAGCACACGCAGCTCTCAGCTCTGGACTTTTCATTCTTGAACTGCTAAACTCAGCGCAAAGGCACAGCCAAGTCGCCAAGGTGCGCAGCTTTTGAGGATCTCAGCGGAAGTCACTGTTACTTCAGAAAGTATAACTTCCCACAGGGGAGCCCACGGTGGAGCTCAGAGACGGAACACATGCTAAACGCACTCAAAGCCCTGGGTTCAATCCTAGAACCCACAAAGTGAGTTGCAAAGGCATCTCCCTGTGCACTTTTCTATGAACAGAGAGGCTGTACTTACCTCTAGGATTTGTACTGTTACCGTCGCAGACCCGGCACTGGGAGTGTCGGATTGGTCGGCCGGGCACGTGCTCCACGAGTTTGCAGAACATCTCGGGCCCCTTCTCGCCACAGGTCGCATTGGCACTGATGTGGGCACTGGTGGCCAGGTTGAGAATTGCAGGGAACAAGCCTGGAAGTCAAAGTTCAAGAGCCAAATCAGCCAAGTCAAGCTAGGCAACCCATGTCACAGGCAAATCCAAAAAAGCTCGTAAAGCCACGTGCTGAATGAAGGGCCCTTCCACCAAAACTGGGTACACCAAAGGCTTTCAAGGCCCACTGATGTGGAACTCTGAGACAAACAGGAAAATCAAGAACACTAGCTAGAAGACATGAAGGAATTTTCGGGAGTAAATATTTTCCACACTTTCATCCAGGTTTGGGATTCTTACTTCGGCACATACGATTGTGAAAAATATAGTGTGAAAACACGAAGATTTGGGCATCTTGTCCTAGCAACAAACACGATTATGAACGGGTAGCCTCAATGTTTAGGAGCGGGTGTTCTTCTGCCTTGAATTCGTTTTGAGATGCAGCAGAAACTAGCCTGGATTGACAGAGAGACTGACAGACACACGGAGGGGGAGTCACTGAAGAAGGGAGTGAACAGCAATGGTCGAATCCAGGTTCTCAGTGCACAATTCTAGATCGTGGGTTGCAATTTTTTCTAATAAAATGTTTAAACAATATGTTTAAAGACAAGTTATAATTCTCACACTGCCCAAAGAAACTGGTCACTGTCCTCAAAGACGGCCGCCAGCTGCCTGTCTCTGGCAGGAATGCAGGGTCTTCCCTGTAATTACATACAATCTTCTTTTTCCTTTCTTTTGTCCCTCACGATGGCTTGTTTTCTTGGGTGAATAAAACTTTGGAACACAAGGATCCAGACTGTACAGTTCTCCCCACACGGATAATCCCTGCTCTGCCCAGTATCTCTGTGTTAGCTGATGTTTATCTCCAAGCAGCTGGGCTCTGGGTAGGTTCAAAGAACTCAGTGGCAGATTTTGCACAACTCTGAGACCAGGGTCGCCATCAGACTTCTTCTGAGACTTAACTTTATCTTGATAAAGAAGGGCACTAGCAGAAGAGAAGCTACAGAGATCCAGAAATAACAGTGTGCGCGGGGTGGGGGAGCCATCGGCCGAAACAGACCGCGTAAACAGTTCCGACAAGAGCTTAGCCTCCTGCAGATCCCAGCTCACTAGATGTTGATCTTTAAGGACCACAGACTCTGATATGCCCTTTGTAAATAACACAGCCAGCTCTGGGGGTGCAGCTCAGTGGTAGAGAACGGGTCTACGACATCCAGAACCCTTCACAAGCATGCATACCCACATCTGCTTTTTAGTAACACAAAAGTATATTCGATGGCACTTTATTATAAATATTTAGGATTTTAAATCAAAGACAAAATGGTTCCCTTGAAAGACTTCCTCTGCACCAGCTCGAAGGGAGACAGCCAGTTGTTTGTTGTTGCTGTTTTAATGATGTGGCCCTGGTAGGTATGCTGACCACACACCTGAGCAGGCTTCCATCCCCAGACTAGCGGGGCACACAGACTAGACTCGGTAGGGAAAGTAGGACTCTCAAAATTGGGTGGGAGGGTAGAGAGGGTGGTGAATACGTTCAAAATACATTGTGTGAAATTCTCAAAGAATTAATAAAATACAAAAAAGGTAGTCCTTTTATTTTTTTTCTCACATAAACAGATTAGAATTACCTAGCCGTTCTACGATAACGGAGGGGCCGCACTCAAGACTCTAAGCAGCTCAAAATTGTACATCACATACATACGTTTTACTCCCATGATAGAAAGTCATTACCGTTCTCTGTTGTGTCTGGTCACATGGTAGAAGGCAAAAGAAAGCCAGACTTAGTGTCTGTAGAGAACAATTTGAACAGAGTGTTTGATTTTTTTTGTTTTTTTTGTTTTTTTTTTGTTTTATGTGTGTGTGTTTTAAGTTCTCCCGGGCAACTGAGTCATCTTCAAGTTTGCAGAGATACCCCAACCCAGGACAAACACGTGGGCATTAAGCAGGTAGAGAGAGAGGGACAGGAAGTCCACTGAAAGCTCCTGAGAAGGCGAGGTTGGCTTTGCACAGAAAAGTCCAAGGTGGATGGAAGGCTGATGCCCAGCACGTGCGAGCCGCACACAGAATGTATTAGACTCTATGCTTTTGCTGGGGCTTCATTTCCTCCAGTTATCGCCGAGGTAACTGGGACCTCTTGCTCCCCCATTCAGAACACACTACAGAATAATCCACCTGCCTGCCCATGCATTTAACCAGCACCTGCACCCTTGGTCACACCAAACCCCACAGAGCATGAAATAGATGCCTCCCTGCTTACCGGCTGCTCTGCTTGCAGCCCCCTTTACAAACTGAGCACGCCTGGCCTCCCAAAATGTCCTTCAGGGTCAGGTGACTGTACGGGAAAGTCCCCTGACTACAATTAGGTTAAAAAAAAAAACTGCCACCAACCTATGGACAAAAAAAAAAAATAATATTACATAATTACCATCGCTTCCTCCCAGACACTTCTTGCTTGTTTAATAATTCATCATTCAGGGCTTTTGAGTTCTTCCCTGTGCTGTAATTTTTCCACCTTAAAGCATCTTCAAATGTTGATTGAGCTGACAACAGCTCTTTCTTCACTGATTCTGATCAAAACTACAGAGTCAATCCTTCAGGCCCTTAAGGTAAGTGTGTGTGTGTGTGTGTGTGTGTGTGTGTGTGTACAAGCGTGTGTTTCCATCTTGGGGGGAAGAATGGTTTGTGATGTCCATAGAATGTTATATTTATCTAATACATACTATAAATCAGTGTGACCATCAACAAAGAAAGGATTTGCAGTTTCTGCTGAAAGGAACCTAGTCGGCTTGTTCCCATAGCTTTTTCCAGAATTAAACCACGATTAGGAATGTATTACACGGATGAATAATCAAATGGCTTCTAGTGTCACGAGCGCTTTTCTTTTCGGGAAAACAAAGAAGGCTTGAACAAGACAGCCAAAGTCACCGATTCAAACCTCAGAAGAATCTAAGACAAGTAAGAATTCAAGTTCCTGATTTAAAGTTGGTGATTTCTTGCTAAGTGTTCGAACACATTTAGTCTTCATTTGCCAAATGCTATCTTGCTTCATCACTCATTTACCCATGATGCATCTATGAAATCACTGCAGAATCCAGAGATAAGGAAGAGAACTCCCAGCTTTTCAGCACTCCTGGAACATGAGAGTGGGCCAACGTGACAGGGTTCACACTGCAGATAGTGGCCAAAAAGACACTGGGGACAGTAGCCAATGTGACAGGGCTCACACTGGAGCCCAAGACCACTGGCTCTGAAGATTTGGCAATTCTGGTGACCCGAGCAATTTCCTGTTCTAGCTCCTTGGGGTTGGCTGGTCCCCTTCCTCCTTCCCTCCTTCCCTCCTTCCCTCCCTCCATTCCTCCATCCCTCCTTCCTTCTCCCTTTCCCCTTCCCTCCCTCCCTCCCTCCCTCCCTCCCCCCCCCCCCCCCCCGTCTCTCTCTGTCTCTTTCTCCTTACTTTATCTTCTTCATGTCCTGGCCCCTCTTTCTTTTTTAGGTGTGTATGATGTGAGCCAGAAGTGGGGATCTGATCCCCAGGATCTAGAGCCACAGGTTGCTGTGAGCAGCCTGTCATGGGTGCTGGGAACCCACTGTGGGCCCTCTCCAAGAGAGTATGCTCTCTGAATCACTCAGCCCTCTCTCCAGCCCCAGCGGCCGTTCTTGAACTATTTATTCACCTGTTCCTTCCATTACGGCTGCCAGAACTCTGGGTACCTATCTATATCGACACAGAATATAGGATCAGAGCTCAGCTAGGGCAGCTGCCTGGAGCACCTAAAGAACTTCAGAAGCTAGATGCACGATGCAGATTGCATCAGGCATTTTTTCAAGCATCTCTCCCCAGCTCTAGCTGAGCAGAATCAGCAGGGCGTTTTTGCAGAAGTGGCATTGAAGCCTTTCATAGGGCAGATGCAGGCCTGCGTGCAGTTCCTACTGGTGGGCCCTCAGTCTTCCTGCTCTGCGTTATTTCAGTTGCCGAGCAGCGGCACTAAGGCCTCCATCCAGCTTCTTAAGCCGTCAAGAGGCAGCTCCGTGTGGTGCTGGCTGGCTTGTGTCAGGGACCTGAGGAGCGCCAGCTAGGAAGCTGCTGGCCTTGGCCTTGTGATTTCTCAGCCTTAGGTCCCAAGTCATCCTCACTTGTCTTCATTATTTATACTGTCTCGGCATTCCAGCCTGCACCACTGGGAACACTCAAGGAAAGACCGTTCCAGAGTTTTATTGGTCCTGATGTTGCAATATCAGGAATGGCAGCACAAGGAGCTGCTCCTAGGGGCCTTCCTGATGAGCCTGAACAGCTTGCTTATATCGCCCGAGGGACAGCTTGGACTTATCTTTGCAGCAAAACACAGCCATTTGTTTTGGACCAATCAGGGTCATAAAAGCTTGTGTTTGGGGCCAGCTATAATGGAACCTCCACTAGGGGGCGTGCTCCCCCTCTGGCTAGGAGACAGAGGTTCACCCAGGTTGTGAGCTTTTGTTTCTGACAGTCCTGGGCCTATGGTGCATTTAAGAGCCAAGCCCATCAGCAGTAATCCTTTGCATATCTGTCTGAGACGTCCTGGCTGTTCCACTAGTTTGTTGGAACCACTGGTCTTTTGCTCAGGACAGCTCAGCAGCAAGACAGGGTTCACCTGCTGACATTTCGGAAGTCCGATTAGCCCATACCCAACAGCTTTGCTAATTTACAAGAAAATGAACACCAGAAGGAGTAGGTACTATATTAAGTAGGAGAAAATACCATTAACAATAACAGCAAGCTTAACAGACTTTAGTAATGCGTACCACCTGCTCGGTGACCAGGATGAGGAGGGTCTCAGGAGTGACACTGGGCAGAGCTCATTCTAATCCGATCGTTTTCCCTCCAGAAGACAGTGCAGCTATGCCGGCACATGGTAAAATAAGCGTGCTGAGAATCCAAGCCTCTGTTACAACGATGTGTGCAAGCTTCAGCATCAAAATGAACCCACCAGCCGAGTGGTGGTGGCGCACTCCTTTAGTCCCAGCGCTTGGGAGACAGAGGCAGCGGGATCTCTGTGACTTCAAGGCCAGCCTGGTCTACAAGAGTTCCAGGACAGCCAGGGCTACACAGAGAAATCCTGGCTCAAAAAAAAAAACAAACAATCAAACAACACCCCTTCCTCCCCC
>NW_026068044.1:4308911-4326176 GCF_014885135.2 Alexandromys fortis | reverse complement strand
GAGACCCTTAGAAGAGCAGGCGGCGCTCTTAACCGCTGAGCCGTCTCTCCTGCCGTTTATTTTCGAGTGTTCGTCATCTCCTTAAACACAAGCCTCTCTGCCAAACAGTGACGCCACGTGACGCCAGCAACACATCCTCTTGTTTACGCTGTCTCTGGACTGTGACAACAGGCCTGTGGAGTGGCTGATGTGTCCCCCGTGGAAGCCTGTGGGGGAGCCTTAGCCCTGCTGGGCCCCAGGAAGCAGCTGCCTGCAGTGCCCTTCCCAGAATGCAGCCCTGTGGTTAAATGGCCATAACTGTGCTCGTCATAAAGTAAAAATTACTCAGATTGCTACCAAATGAACCAGCTTTGTATATCAAAGATCGGTATTTCACATGTTTGAACACTAAACATCAAAGCTGAGCTCTAAATAAACATGAAAGCCTTGTTTGTTTAATGGAAATCAGGGCATTTACTTCCAAGGACAACTATCCAAAAGTTACCAGTTAGCTATTTTATTACTCAACTAAAGCAGCAGAGCACACTTAGGAGTGCTTTTTTTTTTTTAAATTATTATTTAAACAAAGGTGACCGCTTTCAGTCACCAGAAAGAGAAAACTCCACTGCCGACTCTCCTCTTCCAAAAGCATATGCTTGTTTGGTTTTTGGAAGGAAGGAAATTTAATCATTGATGATTTTTGTAAAAGAAAAAGGGCTGGAGCATTCCCGAGATAACCCGGGCTGAGTAGCAGGACCCACTGCAATGTAGAACAAGAACAGAATGAGGGCGAGGTGGGGAAGCAGAGAAATGGAGGACGGAAGATAGATGGAGATAAAAAATGGAGAGATAAGAGAGGGAGCGTGGAAGGGAGAGAGAAAAGATGGAAAGGGAGGGTGGGAGGAGACAGAGATGGACGTAAGAGAGAGACAACTGTAGGGAGGAAAAGGGAACCAGGCCGACAGGGAAAGCCCAGGCCAGGGTCCTGGGAGCGCATGCTCAGCACAGCCCACTGCTTTCTCTCTCCTGCGGGATGAAGGGAAGTTTGATCTCAGAAGGGAGAGTGGGTGCTGGAGCAAAAGGCAGTAGGAGGGCTCTGCTAAAAGCCCGTTTCCATAGCAACGCTCTCAAGGTGTCCTTGACAAAGTCAGATTTCTCGCAGCAGCGCAGAGCGTTGCTAAAAACAAAGGGGGAAACAAGTCAGGCACAGACGTGGTCTGTAGGGGACAACGTCCAGTAGCCACAGGCCTGCTTCTCTCCGTGTGCGTCACTTTTCAGACTGGGTTTCATCTGTGTATATGTGTGTGCACGCATTTGATGTGTACTCACGTGTGCATGTGTGTGTGTGTGCATATGTGTGCAAGTATGTGTCTCTGTGTGCTTGCAAGTGTGTGTGTGTGTGTGTGTGTGTGTGTGTGTACAGGCACATGCATACCAGAGTGCAGGTGTGGAGGTCAGAGGACACCCTTGGGTGGCAGTCCTCACCCTCCACCTCGGCCTGGACTCTCTTGTCCCCCTCTACGTACAGCTGACTAACTCCCAAGGGAGCCTCTGGCATCTCTACTTTGCATCTTGCTATAAGGACACTATCCTAGTCCTTACAGACACGCTACAGAACCTGACACCACGTGAGTACCAGGGAACCAAACTCAGACTTCCACGCTTGCACGGCGAGTGATTTACCCACTGAGCTATTTTTCCAGCCCCTGTGGGATTTGATTAATAATATTTGGTCATAGTGAAGGTTTGGGTTCAGAGTTTAAGCTTAGTTGCAGAGAAACCACACACACACACACACACACACACACACACACTCCCATCATGATAAAGTGCCAAGGGCAGTAATTTCAACATTCTACCCAAACTTCACAAAAACACAACATCCACATACATTTCAAACTTCAATCTTGTCCACCGACCAGGGACGCCCACGCCTCGCTCCTTCCAAATCCTTAGAGGAAGGAGACTGACTTGAGAGTCAGAGCAAATGGGACCTTTGAGTCAGAAATGGGCATTCCGTCCTGATAAAGACAATCGTTCCTATTCACAAATCTATCTCACTGTTCACTTAACAACTAACTCCATTTTGTTTAAGGCAGGGCCGTTCTGTGTAGCCGCAGCTGGCTACAAACTCACACTCTTCAGGCCTTGGCTTCCCAGGTGCTGGACTGAAAGCCTCAGCCACCCTGCCCAGATCATCCATCACTTCCTAGCCAGCCTAAACATTTCCCCAAACTGTGCTCTCTTCTAATGGCCTTTTACAGTCTTGATTATTTTTTTTCTAGCTCTTTGCCCACTTCTGCACTCTGGTTATGATCTAAATTGTTATAATGTCCCTGATGTTACCCCAGGCATGTGCTCAGAGTGATGTTCTGTGGGGGGTCACATGCACATTTGCCCTTGGCCTAAACAACCTTGGCATTTTTAGTCATTTCAAGCTGCCTCTCCCTGACTCCGTTTGCACTGACTTGTATCCTTAACTTACGTGACTCTGCCCGTGCCTGAAGAAAGCTTCAAAGGGGACTCGCCTTCCCGGTGTACGTGGACCATCGTGTCTGTTGAGGTCATCTGGCATTCGAGATGTGCCACACATGAACACTGTCCATGCTCACCCCCAAGGTACCTGAACCCACTGGCTTGACACTACTTTTAATCTAGCACACATTGCACAAACCGAAAGACTTTTGAGATGGCTGTCGGTGACACACAGAGTTACGAAGGGAGGCAGACGCTCCGGTCAAAGGTGCGAAGAGTTTAAACGACCTGTTTCATTCTCACGGCCTCCATAACACTTTTTCCTCAGTTAAAAAGGCACTGTCCTCTAACACCGAGCAAAGTTGTTGCCTGATCACATACATTACAGGAACCGATCCTGTCTCCAGAATCTCACGTTCTCTCTCTACTCAACTATGAATTTGCATTATGTTTCTTCTTTTTTTAATATTTATTTATTTATTATGTATACAATATTCTGTCTGTGTGTCTGCCTGAAGGTCAGAAGAGGGCACCAGATCTTATGACAGATGGTTGTGAGCCACCATGTGGTTGCCGGGAATCGAACTCAGGACCTTTGGAAGAGCAGGCAATGCTCTTAACCGCTGAGCCATCTCTCCAGCGCCTGCATTATGTTTCTTGTGTTCCATATTTGTCAGTGGCTGCTATTAATCTCTTGCTATGTCTGCTTCACAAACTGAAGTTACTATTGCATGTGTACAGAGGGAAAACAGTATGTCGGGATTCACTGTTACTCGGTTTCCGGCAATCCCTTAAAGAGACTTGAAACGCATGCCATGTGGGTAAGATTTCTTTTTACAAAATGAGGCTAGCTCTGTGAAGAGTGACACCCCCCCCCCAGTCATAATCAAGGCTGCTGTGACTAGGCGGGTGCACATGGTGCATAGAGAGGCGGATACAAGTGAAGGCTCGGCTTTATTATTCCCAGGTCACTTGGGGAATCTTGCTGAATCAGGACTGGGGTCACACTGGGGCTGCCAAGCTCTGTGTCTAACCGACTCCCTAGGGAACGATGCTTTGAGTTCACAGGACTGGACCTTGTGGGCCTTCCTCCAGCTCTGACTCTGAGCTGAGCCAATCTTGCCAAGTAAGCGTGGCATAAATTTCACCAGAGTGGTCAGCAGGCAGATCCTGCCTCTTTCAGCAATCCAGGAACTCTTTAACCAGAGCTGCAGACACCGACTCGGCATTCTAATCGGAGACCTTGAGCAGCTATCTTTGGGAGAACTGCTGAGGTTTCATGAAAACAAAGATCTGTAGCTTATTGTTAGGAAAGAAAAATGTTAAAGGCTCCAAGACCAAGATGGCTCTATAAACAGCGACCGCTGGCAATCTGTTAGGGCCTTCTCCACACAGGACGCTCACAGTGGCGGCATCTGCCACACACATGAATCACAACACGCAGACGCACTAAAAACGAACGAAATAAATTCAAGACCAATACACCAAGAAAAGGCATACATTTTCTGAGAGAAATCAAGGATGGTGATAAACAAAGAGAAATAGGATTTATGGAAGGACAGATTCAATATTGCTAAGCAGTAAAAATGGTCCACCGACTGAACTCAACTGCCGGCATAATTTCCTGACTGGCAGTTTTATAGAAATTCTGAAGCTGTCCCTTGGGTGCCCTGAGACCTTGAGTTTCTGCTTCATGGAGGGTTTGGATCTAGGAGACAGAAGGAGGCCAAAAGCCTCTCCAAAGACTGTATAGGGGCAAAAGCAAGCCAGACGACTGAATTGACAAGACTCCCATGGTGAAAGGAGAGAAATGATTGACACAAGATGGACCCAGACACCCACATATGCACCTTCCCACCTGACCTGCACACATGTGGACGTACATACACAGACACATGCTAAA
Organism: Alexandromys fortis; assembly: GCF_014885135.2. Classification (NCBI taxonomy): domain Eukaryota; kingdom Metazoa; phylum Chordata; class Mammalia; order Rodentia; family Cricetidae; genus Alexandromys; species Alexandromys fortis. Next base: position 4,321,819 of record NW_026068044.1, on the reverse strand, counting down.
TTAATTCATTAAAATTAAGTATAGGTTTCAAATCCACTCTCCCCCACCCAGGACGTTTTTGCTTTCCGATGAGCTTCAAGAACCCCACTGCCAACTGTTTCTTCAACTCTCTGGTGGTGCCCCTGAATAGATCTGGCCTTGTTGTCTCCCAGAGAGCATAAATCTTTCTTTCGAGGTGCAGGGCCCAAGGTCCAGGTAAGATCATCTGTTCTTCCTTGACCTGTACACCTGCGTGCTCTGGTCTGTGTACCTGTGTGTTCTGACCTATGCACCTGGGTGCTCTGACCTGTGCACTTGCATGCCCTCACCTGTGCATCTGCATGCCCTCACCTGTACACCTGCATGTTCTGTCCTGTGCACCTGCATGCCCTGACCTATGCACCTGGGTGCTCTGACCTGTGCACTTGCATGCCCTCACCTGTGCACCTGTGTGCTCTGACCTGTGCACCTGTGTGCTCTGACCTGTGCACCTGTGTGCTCTGACCTGTGCACCTGTCTGCTCTGACCTGTGCACCTGTGTGCTCTGACCTGTGCACCTGTCTGCTCTGACTTATGCACCTGGATGTTTTGACCTATGCACCTGTGTGCTCTGACCTGTGCACCTGGCCCTGACCTGTGTACCTGGGTGCTCTGATCTATGTACCTGCATGCCCTGACCTGTGCACCTGCGTGTTCTGACCTGTGAACCTGGGTGCCCTGACCTGTGCACCTGCATGTTCTGGCCTGTGCACCTGGGTGCCCTGACCTATGCACTTACATGCTGACCTGTGCACCTGCGTGCTCTGACCTATGCACCCGGGTGCTCTGATCTATGTTCCTACATGCCCTGATTTGTGCACCTACATGCCCTGATCTGTGTACCTACATGCCCTGACCTGTGCACCTGGGTGCTCTGACCCGTGCACCTGCGTGTTCTGACCTTTGCACCTACGTTCTCTGACACTGAGATTCTCAGCAGCTCTTCACTTGATTATGCTGACAAAGACTCAAACTGAGGTTTGCCTCACAGTGAAAATTCTGCTAAATGTAAACGTTAACAGGTCTCATAAATAGAATTATTTTAAAAGATACTTTGGGATGACGCCAAGATCTTGTGTGTGTGTGTGTGTGTGTGGTCTGGGTGTGCTTCAAGTTAAAGAAAGGTTAACATTAGACCCATACCTAGAATGAAGTCACTATGAATTGTCCTCAGGAAAAAAAAAACTCATTTTCTCTGGACACCCAGTCATCTGCCCTGATCAGCAGCTTCCCTTCGGTTTGGAGTAAGTATATCTACCACGGCCACTTGTCACATGTAACTGGCAGGATACCCTTAGAAATACATCCTCGTTGAGAAATCCATGATAACCGAGGCATGTATAGCAGCTAAAATATTGCAGAGGGACACCTGTCTGGGACAGAGAAAAGGGACCAGCAACATGAACCCCCCCCCCGCCCCATTCATTATGTAGCTGAGTGACATTACAGGCATCTCAGAACTCCAAAAATCAACTAAAAACAAACATCAACAGGGGAAGTTCTTCTTCTAGTGATGCTGCCAGCATTTCTGGTGAGGACTCCCCGAGAGAACAGCCCTCTATCCGGAGCTGCTGCATCCTGGCCCTGGCCCAGGATGCACGCACAACCAGGTACAGAAGCCTGCTGAGACACCGAAAGAGACACTGGCTTGACCTGGAGTAAGGAGAGACAGAAAATACAGGCCACCTGATCTTAGCAGAAACCACCATCAGAAAGCTCTCAGGTGGGCTAACCTGAAGCCTGGGTCTCAAAGTGAGCTCATGAAAGACAGCAAGAATTCACAAAACGTAACAAGGACATCCTAGGAACAGAAGAAGGGCCAACTTAGCTCTCCACTGCACGAGGCTGTTTTATTTTAAAGGGAAAAATCCTTTTTTTAAAAAGTGCATAAAAACTTCCAAGGGAGCTGCAGAGACAGCTTCATCAACAAGTGTGCTTGCAAGACAGCGTTCAATGCCCAGAACCCAGATGAATAAGCCAGCATGTGACATATGCTTATAATTCCAATCCTGGGGAGACAGAGACAGGTGAATCCCAGGAACTCAGTAGACAACCACTCCATTCTATTTTCTGTCTCCAGTTCAGTGAGAGAGCCTATCCCGTATCCCCCACACAAACAGGCCCCCATGGGCACGCATGCACACCCACTTACACTAAAAGTAAATTGCTTATAATCTTTACGATTTTTGATATTTTATTAAATCGTTTAAGTGGGGGGAACAGCTGCCCCTCCACTTAAAGTCCTAAAGCCAGGTAGGTATGACCCCTAAAAACCTCAACTTTATACAAAAATATAGCAAGTCAGAAAATGCCAACAAATTCATCAACCAGTGCCAAGTCTGAATCACACAGCAAATGCTGACTGTATTCCAGATTGTCAGGAGATTCCGTAAAGCACAACTGGAGTGCTTCTGCACACCCTCCTTCTCCTGGACCCACACAAGGAAGGCTAGCCTGTCCCCTGCTCAAGGACTGCACACAGATTCTCAGTGTGTTCCACGTTGTTTGTATCGACCGTCAGTGACGGCTGCAAGTGGCCCTAAATCCTTGCGACCTGGTGATGTGGTTCCTGGCGGGTGCTCTGGTTTGAGCATGTCTGTTACTATCCTTCTTTGGGCTGTCTGGCTGTTCTTCTACGAAGACAGACAGTGTGGGTGTCATCAAAGCTGGGAGCGAGGAGGCTGCTGTAGCAGACACGGTCACCAAGTCTGCTAGACAGGCTAGCAGGCTCAGCGAGCACCATCCCTAATGCTGCCACCTCGGTCTTAGCCAGTGTGGAGGAGTAGCCTCTTAACTATGGTTTGTACCCAACGGCAGCAGGTTTAACAAGACTGATAAATGATAGCAATGTTTAATAACACCTTTGGAAGGCAAGAATGATGTGCCCTGGACTGTGTGTGTGTGTGCATGCATGTGTGTACGTTAGATATGTAAGGGCTACATTGAGCGTCTTCCTCAATCCCTTCACGCCTTATTTTCTTTTCCTAAGGCAGAGACTTCCTGAATTTGAATGGAGCTCTTGGATTTGGCGACCCTGGCTGGCCTGAGAGCTCTTAAGACCCAACTTTAAGCCAAAGCATTTCTGAAGGTATTTCTCCTGCCAGATGGTCTCTATTCGTGTGTGCTGTTCTAGACTGTGAACTCATGCCTGGGTCCTAAAAATGCTTGGTCACTCCTGGCCCAGTCCTGTCATCCAAATCCTTCCTTGTTCTCTTTCCCAGGCCTATACGGGTGACTCACAGAGGTTCCAGCCTTCCTGGGCTAGCCTGGTCTTTTTAGGAGATTATCGCTGATTCTCCTGACCCCAAGCAGGTTACCTGTCTGGATTTCTACACGATGTCTCCCACAGTCCTCTCTGGCCTCTACTGTTTGTCTGCATGGGGACAGTCACTCATCCATCAGTCACCAGAGAACTAACATCACTGGGTGCTGGGTGCTGGGTGAGGTATCCAAATTACAAGCAGAAAAGCAAACAAGCAAAGAGATGGTTAGAAAACCTGCCCGAGAAGAAGGAAAAGGAGCAGCGAGCATTCTGGAATAAGTCAGAGTGACCCAGGGGAAATGAAGGGCTTCTCCTGTGGTAGAAAAGCCAGTCAAGGTTCACAGACTTGAGAATTATAGCAACACAAGATAGGTGACAGTTAGTATGGAAGGTGAGGCAGGTCATAGCTGAGAGCCCCGGAAGCCTCACTCAGCAGAAAGCAGCAAGGCACTCAACAGGGTCAATTCGTTCTTCAGGAATGTCAGGTGCCAACAGCTTCCTGGGGGCTTTGACAACTGTCTTAGAGGCTGCAGTAGACACAGCCCAGCACTCACAGCAGGGCGATGCTGCCACAGCAGGTGGACCCCACTCTGGGCTCTGTGCCCTGTCTGGAGCAGTCACTGCAGTACCTTCTCACATACCTCAGCAGAGAATCCACTGAGGGAGCTGCTGCTGTGAGGTCAGCCTAGGTACAGGTGGGGTTGGGGAAGCTCCGAGTTCTCCAAGGAAGAAAGGAAACAGGGACAAGGAACGTGGTCCACAGGCAACACTGGTGCCTGGACTCCAGAGCCTCCACTCCTTCCTTGAGAATCATGGTAAGGAGACAATCCCTTGTCAGGCATTTGGACAAATTATGGTGGACTACGGTAGGAAGGCAAAAGAAGGAATCTCAGGAGGCAAAGAGATTCTGAGTGTGGTGGCACACACCTTTAATCCCAGCATTCCAGAGGCAGAGGCAGACAGATCTCTGTGTCTGAGACCAGTCTGGTCTACAAAGTGAGTTCCAGGACAGCCAGAGCTACACATGGAAACCCAGTACTGAAAACAAACAAAAGAGGGACAGGGGCATACAATAACAGTGGGGAGTTCTTTTTGGCAGGATTAGTCTAACTGCTTCAAGACCTGGCTGATAATTCAGGTAGCTCGGGGCTATTTGCAATGGAAACAAACGAGAGAGAGAGAGAGAGAGAGAGAGAGAGAGAGAGAGAGAGAGAGAGAGAGAGAGAGAGAGAGAGACAGAGAGAGAGAGAGACACAGAGAACAAGCGAGAGAGAGAGAGAGCGAGAGAGAGCGAGAGAGCGAGAGAGAGGAATATGTTAACAAAAAAATAAAATTTCAAAGAAACAAGTTGAGCAAATGGTATAAAAGAAAAAAAAATGGAAACAAACCAACCAGGAAAGTTTGGTAAACCAAAGTCACAGGGAAAAAAAAAAAAACATGAATGTCTAGCAGTGAGGGAGGGAGCCATTCTGAGAAGGAAGAATTCCTTCCCCTGTGCTTGCAATGGTAAGTCACCACTTTTTATAATTAAAACTCTGTCTTCACCACAACCGTAGAAGACATTTAATGGGTGATCTATTACCACCAGCATTGCATATGTGTATGTGTGGGCATGTTTGTGTATGGACACAGGCATGTCACAGCACACATGTCAGAGGGCAACTTACTGGCGTTGGTTCTCTCCCTCCAACACATGAGTCCCAAGGATCAAACTTGGGTCATAAGGAAGCATGTGATTTACCCACTGAGACACGTCAGTGACCCTGAATGTTCTTTTCTAAGTAAAAATGATCTATTAAATTTAAACGTCTCCTTTAACATCTCTACTATTGCTGAGAATGTCCTAAGGTTCTGGCAGGAAATTCCAGAACCATGGGTTGGGGGGGGGGGGGGGAATCCAGGAAATACCTCCGGGAATTGAGAGAAGCTGGTACTGTCCTTGCGTCGCCACTGATCTAAAGGCTACATCGCCACCAGAGATAGCAGACAGAGGTACAAGCGTTTAAGGCCCGCTGAGTCAACAGAGCAGACTTCAAAGATAACGTCTGGAATGAATGATTTTTTTTTTCTTTTAAGTGGGCATAATCTGCAGTCACGCTCTGCTCCTCGGAGGAGCAGCGTGGTGGCAAGGCCACCATTTCTGAGTTAACACTTGCAGATAAGAGCTAACCAAGACAAGAATGTTATCCACCAAGCTCCACACTGCTCCCATTGTCTGCTGCCCCCGACCCCCCCCCCCCAGCAAGAGTGGGAACCAGTTAACCCACAGAGAGTCCTCCTGACCCGGCCTTGAAAAAACAAAGACACAAGTGGAAGGATTCTCTGTTCTTTATTAGCAAATGCTTACTCTGAGCAGTGACTGTCACCCCTCCTATAAAGGACAAAAAAAAAAAAAAGAACCCAACTGATGTGTGGTGCTTTAAGCTGAAATTGCTACCTGACCAGGCAAGCTCCAACAGAACCAAAGTTCGTGACCTTAACTAAACAAGGCGCACAGAGAGGCTTTTTCCTGCTCATTAATTTTGCGACGCATTGATGGACTCAGTTGTCTGGGGATGCATATTATTATATTAGAAAAGAAGCAAGTTAAGGAATTCCTGACAAGGGTGTAAACAGAGCGCTCCGTATCTTCTAGCTCAGGCATACTTTGCCGAGGAATGGGACCCACTAAACCCTGCAGCTCGGGTGTAGCTTCCACACTCTCTGGTGGTTGGCTTCTGATCATTTCAGCCTTCCCAAGGCATGCTTAGCTTTCTTCGTTAACAATAACTTCTTCAGAAAACTAAACCATCCTGTCTGCCTTAGCGTTGCTCTGCTATCACTTCTCTGCGCCAGAAAAAAAGCCTCAAATGTGTCAATCAATTCCTTAGGACCAAGAGGAAAGAAAAAAAAAACAAAACGTAGCCCATTAGCAATACAAGGAACAGTGCCTTTAGAAGTAGTCTAAAACAACAATCCAGTTTGAAACTTTGAGAGCTCTAGAAAACACTGCTCTGGTAGAAATCCTGTCTGTCCAAAGCCTATTTGGAAAGGACAAGCTGAAAGGTAGCAATTTCAAAGTACCCACGTTAGGAAGTGATCAAAACCTGCCCAGGGGACACAGAGGCAGCTCGCTCAGGCAGAGCAGCGAGCGGGTACTAGTCATGTCTTCATCATCCTTGCTTTAACTGCCAGCAATCAGCACAGCTACTAGAGAAGCAATTTTCACAAACCGTGTGCATTGAAGCATTCCAAGGAGGAACCGCGATGTGAGGGCAGCCAAGAAATAGCAGGCAGTGGCCATCTCGAAAGAGAGTGACCAAGTCCATTACCAGTCGTTTCCTATGCATTCTGTAGTGCACTCTGAAACACTGGAGTCTGAGGCAGAAGGCAAGCAAGAGTTCCAGGTCTCTAGAACCCAGACAGCAGACAGACTGGCAGAACATTTCTTACTCGTTCCTGGACACTGGTTAGCCTGGCACAGGTATAGGTTTGCCTAAGACCCTCTGCTGTGAGACAGTAGGCCAGGGTGCCTTCCAGCCTCCTGTGTTTACCCCAGTGTGACACAGCACCATGGTAGCATTTTTGGAAAGGTGGGTCTGGGAAGGAGAGACAAGTTCACGCCACAGAAGGAGCCTGACTCAGGAGCTAACTCACGAGAGTCAAAGAAATGAGAAAGAAATCCAAGCAGGGAAGGCAAGTGTTCTCAAGCCAGTCTTTCCAGGAAAAGAAAGATTATAGCAGGGCTGAGGGTGGGGACAGGCTGGGGATGGACTCTCGCCGAACTTAGGAAGCAGAATTATTGCCAAGGCCAATCAGAGCGATACATCTGAACAGTTGCGCCCAGCAGGGTTTGATTCAAACCTAACTTCGATTGTTTTAGAACAGTATAGAGACAATATAGTTTCGGAAAGAGCCTTCCCCACAGAACTCTGTAGATAAGAGTAATTCCAGTATTCATAGCGATGGCACACGTAATGTTTATCATGGCCTAGCTGTATTTAGTACGCTCGTGAACTCTTTTCCTACATTAATTTTCCAGAGAGTAAAACCAAGTATGCGTGATGTACCTAGTGAGTAGCCGTGAGGCTGCAGAATTAGGTACCTAAAGGCATAAGGTATCACTTAACATCACTTGCCGATGAAGTTACTGTAAATCGTAATGAATGTCCATAGGACCTTATGAATGAAATGGTGCTTCAAGCATCATTAGCATGAAATAAACTAGCACACACACACACACACACACATGCACACACACACACACTTAATTGTGCTAGCTAATAAAATAGCACAATTCTAAGAGCTACCCAAGACACTGTGGTCAATACAGACGATTAACTAAAAACGCAGGCTTTATACATGAAGTCTAGGAAAGGAAAGAGAGAGCTGTCAGCACAGGCTTCATGGAAGGGGGGGGGGGAGTTAGTCATTTTTAAGTATGCACAGCCTCCTCGTCACCTTACAGTGACATTTTACTGCCCTGTGCCTAGAATACAGCTTCAGAAAGGGCAGCAGCGTCTTTGAAATCAGCTCGTGCAGCACAGCACGGAGTAAGAGTACGCCTGCTAAAACGAACACACCACTGACCGAAATGCACACTCTGCCCCTAGGTCTTCTCCTGCACCTGCAGTAGCCAGCTCTGAGGTTAGCATATTATTTTAAGAAACACAGCAGCTTGGGCATTCCTTTGGGCTGTGCTCGAGTTTGAACCTAGGGCCTTCTGCACGCTAGGCAAGCGCTCTACCACTGAGCTACACCCACAGTCCTAGAAACACAACACTTACTATCCGGTACTTATAGAACAACTAACTCACTTCAAAGTTTCCATCTCAGTCAGAGGTGCAGTTATAAAATAGTCCCCGTGGAAACGACAGGAATTGTTTAATGTCCTAACACTTTTAGAACCGTGGTGGGTTTCAAAACTACAGGCACCCCACTAGGTATGGTTAGTACCTATGGTCCAAGCTGCTCAGAAAGCTGAGGCAGGGGAATGACTTGAACCCATACTTTTAAGACCAATCAGGGCAATGTTACAAGTGAGACCCAGGCTAGCTAGAGGACACACACACACACACACCAGACCACACCACACCACAGCACACACACATACACACACACACACACACACACCATAGGCAGTTAATTAAATGGATGATTTATAGGTCAGGATTATTTTATTCCGTGCCATCTCACCAACCATCCAGGCCACGTACAGGTAACAAAATTCCCAAGGATGTTCATTAGGGAAGGTGTGGATTGGCAAATACAGACTAGACAGGAGCGATTCAAAGGCCCTGCCCGAGGCAGCTTTCTGCCGCACCTCAAAGCAGGAAAGCCCCGTGCAGTCCACTTTCTCCAAACACCATTCATAACCACCCAGGCCAGGCGCCCGGCCCCCGGGGGAGCGGAAAGCATTCAGGGCACCTCTTCAATCTAAGACTTTCAATTTCTTGAAACAATAAACCGAGGCAAGCTGCTTTCCCGACCCTGTGGGAACCGTGATTTAGTCACTTCCAACAACCTCACAGACCAGGAGTTGGACTCTCAGAGTCAAAGGCTTCCCTCCCGAAGGCTGGCTCTTTCTTTCCCTGATAACTATGTAAATTCCCCTCTCCCAGCCCCCGCTCGCTCGCTCGCTCGGGAGCTGAGCAGCCGCCTGGCTATTCAAGGCTGTGTTGCCAGCTCGGTCCAGCGCTTTCATCGTGAATGCATGCATGAATGAATTGGGATGCTCACGGCCTGCACAGCTCGCCGCTCTGCACAATGCCCAAACACACATTTTCCCACGAGGGCATTGCGAATCGGGCCTTCTACTTTTAACCTGCGCTCTTAGGGCGCAGTCTGTGTGGGAACACACTCATTGCCACTTGTTGCATGCACTGAGATGTTTTCAGCAAACATTTGTGACCGGCTAGCTAAGTATAAGCCCGAAGACAACTCTGGGTGGCACAGCAAATTCGCTCTCCCTCCACCTCCCACCCTCTGCACCCACTGAAAATTCACTTTGGTCTGGGTTCTGTCCCCAAACCTTACCAAAAAAAAAAAAAAAAAAAAAAAGCTACTGATTCCACGCAGAGAGGACACTCTCTCCGTCCTTTCTAGCGCCTCTCCCCACCTCATGTGTAAACACGCGTGGGAAGTCCATTTGGTCACTCAAGGGACTACACAAAGACCACGCTTCAGAGAACACATCTGCGTACTGGATACCATATGCGCGCTCCAGTCGCCCAGGACGGCTGACCTTGGGACCCCTTCTCCATCAGTCTTTTCCCACTAGACCACCCCGGACCCAGAGGAGCCCGCCTATCTCCTACCAGGGTCTCTCCCTCTCTCTCTCTGCAGCACAGGACAATGAGGAGAAAGCAGGAGATCTCTGTTCCCATTCATTCCAGGATCGGTGCATACAGGCAACCAGCCTGGAGGTCCCCGCCAGTCACAACCACTCAGGCGTTGGGTGAGAAGTCTATGGCCCTTCTCACCTCCGCGATACTTCAATCTCGCCACTCACTCACTGCATTGCTGGAACGCAAGATCCCACAGAAACCAGAAAGCGGGCGACCTCCACCCGCCCCGCCCGGAACCAGAGGAAACCAAAGCCTAAGGCTCCGGGACCACCAGCGTCCTCTGCTGCTGCAGTAGGTCCGCGCTGCGCCAGAGTGCGTGCGCCCACCCCACGCCGGAGCTCGGCGCTTTGTCCCGCGCCATCCGCACGCTCCCGCTCCCCAGCCCGCGGGTCACCCGTGTTCCGGTCGCGGGGCTCACCTCTCTGCTGGCTCTGCACGGTGACCCAGAGCACCGAGGCTAGGAGCGCCGGGAGCGCGGCTCCCGTACCGCCCCCGCGCATATCGCCGTAGCCGCTCCTTGCGCTCCTGGGAAAGGCTGCGTCCACGCTCGCTCGCTGGCACCGCGCAAGTGTGCGCTTCCCAGACCGACCCTCGCCTGGTGCGCAGGCCTCTCGGACACACCCCCGCTGACCTAGCCGCGCCCCGCCCCTCCCCGCCCCTATCTCTCCCGGGGTCCCTCCCCCAGGAGGCGCCCTACTTTGCTGGGATCCTTCCACGGGGAGGGTCTGTCCTCCAGGGGATTCCCGCCCTGCCTGGGTCCCTCCTGGGGGTCCTTTCCCGAAGGGGGCTCCCTGTCTTTCTCAGGTCCTTCTTTAGAGGGTGGTGTCTCTCCCAGGTGGCACTCTGACCCTCAGACTCCAGTTGGGGTGAGCTGTTTCAGCATCAGAGTCCAGTTGGAAGTGGAGAGAGAATCCTCAGAGAAGAGACTTTTTGCTAAGCCTGGCTCTGGACGGTGGGTTTCAAGAAAGTATTTGCCCTGTTGACCCTTATCTGCCTGTTGGACCTGTGCAGTCTTGGCCAATCCCGGGCCGCAAAAACTATTATCAGAACACAATCAGTCTTTGCGGAACCCTGTGCCTGCGGAGGAAGCTTTTAAGGTTTTAGTTTTAGGTGGGTTCTGGTTTTTTTTCCCCCTTCAAAAAATGAGTAATAACTTGTTTCCTAACTTATTTACCTAAGAAAGGCACAGATGGTCGCAAGTGACTTTATCCGTATGTATATTTGCTATTGAAGAAAGGGGGGACTCCAGGTCTCAACGTTGATTTTGGAAAAACTACTTTCAATCCTAGAAAAAAAATTAATTTAGTTTCCTCGCAAAAGTATTCATAACGCATTTCCACAATATAAGCATACGTCATAATGCCTTGTGTAATCTCAGCACTATTTCCTCTTTCCTAGAGGGAGATCATTTTTATAGCCTCTTGTCTAAATTAATTTGATACCTCTACCAATTCCACTGTTTCTAAGCACAGCTCCTTAGCCACTTGATGAGTAAAATTCAATGAGCATGCATGGCTATTATTTGTTAAAAGGAAGTACAAAACAGGCCTGTAGAGTTTGTCCCTTAAAAGAACAATACCCTGGGGGCTAGAGAGATGGCTTGGTAGTTTAGGGCACTTGCCCTTGCAGAGGTCAGACTTCAATTCAGGCTCACGTCGTCTACCTCTAGCTTCAGTTCCAGGGACCTCAGTCCCTCTTCTGACCTCTGCAGGCACTCAGCAAGCCTGTACGTGGTGTGCGAGTACACGCGCAGGCAGAATATTCACACGCGTAGGAAAGAGAAACACACTCCTCTTGCTCAGTGACGCCGCTCAGCGGCACTCGATTCAAATCCTGGAGTTCTTAACTATTTCGATGTTAAAGCGCATACCTAATTGTTAAATAAATTATCAGGCAAATTAAGTACTTAACAGTAATTATTCAAACATTAGACACTTAGAATGTCACAACTGTTTTTTGCACGGAAATAACTGTCTGCCTAGGCTTCTGTGTTACATACACGCCTAGGGTCTCCTAAAACACGTTCGCTCCCGGTCACCTGTGACTTCTGTCTATGTGTTTTTTAGGAGGGAGGTTAGCAGCTCTCCCGTGAGAGAGAGGAGGAAGTGAGTTCAGGCCTGTCTTCCCGGCTCTCGTGAGGTCCAGGGCTAGAGTTCAGATCGGATATCTAGCCCTGTTTCCTACACCTCATTCCACTGACAAGCCAGAGGTCCAGATCTTAGGCCCAAAGTTCCAGAAAGCTTCCTGAACCCTAGCTCCTCCAAAGGCAGCCTCCAGGTCAGTCACACCTGGTGCCTGAGCGACGGACAGGGAGCTTAGGCAGTGCTTTCCAGGCCCGGGTCAGTCAGGGAGCAGAGCAGACAGGAAGCACCAGGAGTCACGGGTCATGATTTACCACTGCTCAGAATTAGGCAGCAGTGTTTCAGCAAGAGAGGCCGTCCTGATAACGCATTGGGAGAAAATGGAATGAAAATAGCATCTTAATTCCGAATGTTTTATAAAAAGTTCATAGTACAGATTTTTCCACTTTTTACCATACTTGGAAAATACCTAAATCACCTCCAATCCATGAGAGTGGGTTCACCTGTTCAGGGCGGAAAATAAGTTTAATAAAATGTCCGATTTTCCTGAGAGCCTACGAACTCTGCCTACGTGGACCAGAAATCGCCCTGTCTCCTTTTTTTCCACCCTCCACCGCTATGACCAGTCTTCGAGGATGGAGATGCAGCAAGAGCCACCTTTCTACCTGGGCTGCGATGTTATTCAAGAAATAAAACAGTATCCTCATCAGGCATGTTGTTACTGTTAATGTTGTTATAAAGGCGACCTAGCCTTGCTGCTCCGGCCAGGCTTTCCCTGTGCAGTTAGCAAAAGCAAATCACCCTGTTTGTCCTGCAGATGGCCCATCTTCCAATGAAAAGCTCAGATGCATTAGTCTTAATTAAATAATGAGGTTGCTACTCTAGGAAAATCATTTTCAAAAGAAAAAGAAGCAGAAAAACGGAATCTTTCCCCAGGTTGCAGCCCTAATTGACATTTTCCCAACTCATTCAGAACAGCTTCCCTTAGTTATATCCATTTACATATTTAGCCCTCACTTCAGTGTTTTTCAGTATCTGGGTGGATATCCAAAATAATACCCATGACTTTTTCTTCACTTCAGAAGTTGGAGTTTTATTTTTTGTTTCAATTTTGGGGGTTTGTTTTGTTGCTGTTTTCTTTCATCTTTCCTCCCTTCCTTCCTCCCCCTCTCTCTCCTTTCTTTCTCCCTCCCTTCTCTCCTCTCTCTCTCTCCCCCTCTC